>NW_020955220.1:2915101-2950150 GCF_003031625.1 Empidonax traillii
AAAAAAAAAAAAAAAAAAAAAAAAAAAAAAAAAAAAAAAAAAGGACCAAGAACCAATAAAGAAAACCACAATTAACATAGCAACTGAGCTGTTATTTAAATATTTCTTTCAGTGCTATGTCACCCCTGAATTCAGCTACTATCCTGGGCACTCATTACATAGCTGAACTGTTTGCTTCATCTCATATTGCCAGTCAAGACAAACCCAAACTTCAGAGATGTATCTTACACAATGGGCACAGAAGTAGAACAGTGTGTCAGTCTTTAGCAAGTGTTGTACTCTTGTGGCTGATGTACCACTAAAGGTAAGAACGATACACCAGAAACAGATCCTTTTTTATTAGGAGGGTTCTAATGTAGAGAGATGATGGTTTGCAGGACAGGATCAGAGCATTTGCTGTACTTGGCAATTACTTTCAAGTTCTTAATTTGTATTTTAAAAGCCACATTTCTTTTTCCACAGGCCAAGAAGAACCACCAGAAAAACAGGGGAGGAAAAAGCAGCTTAAACACATAAATACATGCATCAACTCCTGAGATACAGATCTAACCTTCCAGCAATTACAAAGAGAAGCCAGCTCACCCACCACGTCTGAAACTGTGTTAGGAAACGTGAATTACAGGTCCATAAATTTTAAGACTTCAGCTACATCCTCTTTAGAAGACTCCACAAAAAAGATTCAGGCATTTTAGTCCAGATTCCACAGGTTACATTCTAGCCTGTTTTGGATGTAGTTCAGGGAAATAATTTTTCTTGGTGAGTTCCAAGAATAACAGTGTTTCTTCCTACTTGGCACCTTTACAAAGCACAGACAGCAGCTCTCAAAGCCAGTTTCATTCCCCCCTTGAGATACACTTATTTGCTTAGGTGATCCAGGGTCATTTACAGAAAGAGGATACCAATTTCAAAATGGTTTCATAACATTTAATTCTGTTTTCTGTTCTCTCAGGTTCCATATACTATACATACATCACACTTTTCAGTTTCTTGCTAATGGAAACTTAACTACTGCTACTGAAAGTCATGTTTAGTATTCTCTGTTTATTCTAAGGACTTACTGAGTTGGTTTTAGTTCCATCCTGACTAACATACAGAGGACTACGGTAGGAATACTTAAAACACTGCACACAGCCTTGACCTTTAAAAGTAGATAAAATCTGGACCAGTTAAAAAAATACCACTGGTTAGTTCTTTTAGGATTGATTATAAGACATGCAAAGAAGCTGTATTAACCTGTTCACATTACAGCTCTGCTACTCCCATTCCCATTTAAACCCCTAAATTGTGATGTTGCAAACTCTGAACTCTGAAAACAATCAGCTGCAGCTTGGCACTCCAAGACTGTTCTCAAATCTTCCAGTCGGGGCTAATGCATCAATTGAGGTCATAGAAGAGAAGGGTTGGAAGGGGAGCTCCAGGATCATCTGGCCCAAACTTTCTTGGCAAAAGCACAGTCCAGACAAGATGCTCCAGCACCCTATCCAACTGAATCTTAAAAGTGTCCAATGTTGGGGAAACCACCACTTCCCTGAGGGGATTATTCCAAGGCTGATTTTTAACAGCTGATAAGATGTATGCTTCCTGCAGATAACGACCTGGCTGTACTTAAGCACTTTGCCTTTTCAGTAGGATGAGTTTCTGAATGTCTCCAAGACAAGAAAAATGCATGCCAGGAGCAATCCTGGCCTTGGGCGGGATGATGCTCTTTCCAAACCTATGTTTTCATTGCATGAAAAGCAGATACACATGTAACTGTTCACAATATCAGCAACTCAGTTAACATAGGCTGTAATGGAAACTTGGGAAAAGTATCTGAAATCGGTAGTTCCACAGCTCACTCAGCTTTGTAGAGTGGCAAGTAACAGTGACATAATTGTTTTTCTGTTACATATAAGTGAAATAGCCCTCAGAGCACACAGCCTTATCAGGATGGTGTTTCCTATCCCAGTCAAAAAAGCGCATCTGAGAAATAAGCCAGCAAGTATCAATATTTTTCTTCCTGCTTTACAGTTCAGCAAGAGACTAATCCACATGGTGTTTAAAAGCTCTAGGGGGAGGCAGCAATGCTAGTTGTCATAACAGTAGAAACATCACTTCCCTCTTTCAGCCCATTGTAACAGGTTTTTAGCATGTTGGTGTTTATTAGTTTTCTCCTCTTCATGCAGGCAACACATTTTTGAAGGCCATAAAGATTTTGCAAAAGACAAGGTCTCCATCTGGAATCTGCTTTTGAGATTTATCTTACCCTTAAAACATACTATTTGGTATTGCCTTTCTTCAAGAATAAACAATTTAAAAACAATATATCTGCAAATATCAAAATTAGCTGGAGCACGCACTTGCCTATAAAATGATGTACAGAAGTGAGACAAAAAGCCATCAGACCAGCAAAATACTGATTTGCCATAAGTCCACAGATGTCAGATACCTAATCTAAATAGCTGAAATATTTTCTCAATTATGTACAAAAACAACCTAATGTTTTTTTACCTTTTTTTTTCTGTTCAGAAAACTATGTAGCACTTTATAACATCTGCCATAAATTAAAACTGTCCAAAACCGCATCTTCAAAAACAAGGGGCACACCTCCTCAGAGGAAAGAGACTACTGCAGTTCATAGGTCTACCCATTAGACACTTATGTTGAAAGGAACAGGCTTTTACAGTCCCCACTACAGAGTAATTATGCCAAAAAGTTGGTTTCTATTTTCTTAATTAAAAAAAAAAAAAATCATGTCTGAGCAAGGGTAGAAATGAAAAATTAAGTATACTCCCTCAACACAAATTGCATCCAAAGCACTTCTTCTCCAACGCTTTGGCTTGCACCAGGTTTTACTTTCTCATTAGCTGGTTGTTTGGATACTTGGAAGTTCAAATACGTAGAGCACTATGAAGCACCAACTATTGCTTTTGTTTCCGTAGCAGGGGGTTACCGAGAAGCGGCAGCACCCAGGAAAAGTCTTCCTGAGCACCTCTTGCTGTCACAGGGCAGGAGCTCCCGCTCACCAGCCCCCAGGACACGGACCCCGAGCTCAGGTGAGCGGCACGGGCAATCGACAGGCATGATGTTGCCGCCGTCCCACGGGGATTTAACCAGCAGGGAATGAGCGCTCGCCCGCGAAATAAACCCAGCAGAGCTCCTACAGCCCAGGGGAGGGGTGTGCGCCCCGGACCGCTCCCAGGACAGGGTGTGTGCGGGGCAAGGGCTAGGCGAGGCGCTGCCGCCACCACGCGCAAACACCGCACAGCTGGGCCAGACGGGAGAGAACCGGGGGAAAGGGAGGGAACAAACAAACAAAAACCCCAAACAAACAAACAAAGAGAAAATTCATATCCAGAGCTCGGGGCGGGGGCCCAACACCGCCGTGCTCCGGCCAGGCGAGCCCCCCCAGTCCGGACAGCGCGAAGAGCCCACAAAGCCCTCAGGGCCCGGCCCGGTCCTTTAACGGCGGGGCCGCGGGGCCTCCGCGCGCCCGAACCCCTCCGCGCCCGGCCCGCCAGCGTCGAGCACTGATTGGTGGTCGGCGGGCGCGCCGCGCTGTAAGGCGGGCAGCCATTGGCGAGCGGACGGGCCGCGCTGTAAGGCGGGTGTCCATTGGCGGACGGGCGGCCGCGTGCGGGCGCTGCCCGGCTTTGTACACGCGCGGCGCTTTAACAATGGGCGCGGCGCGCGGCACCGCGTGATGGCGGCGCTGCCCCGGGGTCGCCGCGCCGCGCTCGGGTGTCCCGGGCCGGGCCCCGCCGCCGCCTCTGCGCCCCCCTCGCCCGGCCGTGCCCCGCCGCGGGAGGGGGCGGCTTAACGAGCCGCACTTGTGCCCCACATGGCGGCCAGCTGGGCCGGGGGGCCGGGGGCGCCCCGCGGCAGCTGATCGCGGTTAACCGGGGGCGAGCCAGAAAGGGGCAAGGGTGGCGCTGCCCGTCCCGCCCTCAGCCAGCGCCGCTTCCTCCCCGGTGCCCGGGCCCGGGTGCCGCGCCGCTCCGCCCATGGAGCTGGAGGCGCAGTGGTGGACAGGACAGCTGGCAGCCGACATCCACCAAGCGCTTCGCTACAAGGTACCCCAGGGGGGCGGCCCCGGCGCCTTTGTGGGGCTGCGGCGGGCGTAGAGCGCGTGTGGGGCGGCCCCGCTCGGCCGCCGGGCTCGGCGGGGTTGGCTTTTGTAGATTTTGTGAAGCTGGAACCCGCTGTGCCTGCCTTCCCTCCCGCGGGTGCTCGGCCCGTCTGCCCTGACAGCCAGACCGTGCCCTTGCTGCTCTGGAAGGCACAGGGGTCACGGAGCGCCCGGTGCTGCTGTCGGGACGTGTGCGGGGCTCCGGGTCTGAACTCCGCGGGGATTATGGTGATGTTATTGGAAAAAAAAAAAAAAACTCAAACAAACAAAAACTCGATGGTGCAAACGCTGGGTGCGGTAGGAGTAGTAGAGGGCTTAGGCAATTTCTCGGAATTCGCTTCGACTGACTCAAAAGTTGCTCTTTGGGGCTGCTTTCATAAAGCACATCTTACGCACAGAGCTGAAAATCAGTTTATAGTGACTGAACCTACCAAAACCGTGCTTTTGCCGTCTGATAGTAGACGGCCAGCGGATTATCTTTCCTGAAGGTGTGGTTCCTAAAGCAATTTTTTTTTTTTTTTTTTTTTTTTTTTTTTTTTTTTTTTGGAGGGGGGACACACACTTGAAAGAAGGACAGGGTCATTTTTTTGCTACCAAAGTTATCGTTACTAAGGCTAAGTTACTGCTGTGGAAGGTGAATTCTGAAGCTTAGTAGGTGGAGGGTTTGTTTGGGCAGAGTTTTTTTTCACTTCAATAGTATGTTTCAGAACTTTGAATTCACATTAAAAACTTCTAAAAATTTGTGTGACTCTATTCCTACTTGGTGTCATGAAGTTGAATTCAAATCAAGTTAATTTCTGCTGAAAAAGTAACTTTACTCAAAATCCTATTTACACATTGTGAGTGGGCTGCACAATCTAACTTAGAAGTTTATTCATGATACTGCTGTATACAAGAGGAAGTACTGGCTACTAAATAGGAGCCTGAGGAACTATGTTTTCTACCAGTCCAAATTTTGTATTCAAAGTAGATCATGCCATGGATTTTTATCAGCTTTGGTGTTGGTAGGGCTTTATTTTGAGGGGTCCCCCCCCAGATTTGAGACGATGTGAGATTGGTGTACACTGAACGGCCTGAGAGCACACAGTAATTGGTGTCAGCGCTACATCGGTCAGGTCAGTGTTTAAACACACGCATGCAGCAAATGTTGGTACGTGCACTCCCCATTCCTCTTCTTAAGGTTCAAGCTAGCTGTTAGTGGTCTTTTCCTGGAGGCAGGAGATTTGGCAGCATTGGAACTTGCAAGTACTGCGGTGCAAAGTCTGGTTGCTGGGATTGAGCTGTAGCAAGAGGGGGGTTGAGTTGGACTTCGAGTTGAAGCAGCTGAGGAGAACTTGCATACCCTTGCCATGTCCCTGCTGGGAGGTACAGCCTTTGCAGCAGAGGTAATACAACAGAAACTGTAAAAGCTGAAGTCGCTCTGGCAGACTGCCCAGTTGAAAGATGTTAAATTTTATATTGTTATGCTAGTGTTGTGTAGAAACAAAGTAGTTCTTAGTTCTTCTGTAATACAACAAATAGATTTTGTTCTGTGAAAAAGGAGTCTGAGATCACGTGAAGAGCAGGAAGAAGGAGGAAACCCTTTGAAAATTCCATGATAAATTTGAGAATATCAGCTATATTAATTTGATACCAATTAATACCAAACTAAAATGATGGTTTTAAATAAAACTACCTGCTGCTGTCCACTTAGGAGCTGAAGCTGCCCTCCTACAAAGGCCAGTCTCCCCAGTTACACCTGAGAAGATATTTTGCAGACCTGATTGCCATCGTGAGCAATCGGTTCAGGCTCTGCCCTGCTGCGCGACACCTGGCTGTGTATCTGCTGGACCTCTTCATGGACCGCTATGACATATCCACACAGCAGCTGCACGTGGTTGCTCTCTCCTGTTTACTTTTAGCGAGTAAGTATGTGGTACCAGTCTTTGTAAGGATTATAATAGAGATATATAATCCATAGATAAACATATATAATTGAGATTGTACTGCCAAATGCAAGTTGTGTCTTGGTGGGATACAGTAGATGGGGGAAACCAAGTGAATATAAAAGATGAGCAGATTAGTGTGTGTCAGTTTGGCCCAATTGGTAGAGCCTTTCTTTAAACTCTCCATTTTGATTTCTGTTGACACTTGATGAAACTGAGGGTAGAAAAGACAAACTGCGATTAAAAACTAATGTTTATGTTTGGAAGCAAATTATTCTAATGTGAACTTTCAGACTATGTTGTAGGAACAGAAAAACTATCTTTCTGGGGATATCTCAAAATACTTAGATCCTGTGCTGGAAATGAGAAATTTGCATATCTGTGATAAAGGAAGCATATATAGTCTGCACTGCATCCTGCTGGTGCTCCTTGTGCTTCTGGAATACTCCAGGTTTTGTAAATTGCAATGCTAAGCTAATAAACAGTGCTAAGCAAGCTAAAGCTAACATAAGTCCTGTATAGTGACATACAAAATGTAATAGTGGTGAAATACATTTGTCAATGCACAGTACTCCGAAGACAGAATTAGTTACAGTCATTATGAACAGTGCTGCGTATATTGACCTCAGCTAGATTCTTGAGTCTATCCACCTTTCAACATTTGTGGACCCCTTTTCGATGTCCCTGAAGAAATATGGGTCTGGTTTGCTGGGAAATCTGCTGGCTCTTGTTCTTAAACCAATAGATTCAAAGAACCTGGTACTAGCAGCGGAACTAACTGTTGGTTCAGTTTCTGCTGATCTGTTTCTCTGAATCTATTTTCATTTTCTTAAATAAGATGTATCACACTGCAGCTCTAGGCCCTCTTCACTACAAAACTGGAGCGTTATGGTGTTGGCTGGTTTTGGTGAACAGCATCCTTTCATTGCATCCCCTGTCTCCACCAACACAGCTATTCAGCAGAATAGTTAAACCAGAAAAACATTATTTCAGATTCTTCTGAAGGTTAGACACTGACTAGGTGCTACCAGCCAGCAGTCTTCTCTTGGCAAAGGATATCATGCTGAGTATGAAAACCTTGCCTCAGAAACCACTGTAATCCATTTAGGAAAATGAATTGGCTTTGAACTAATGCCAGATTTTCAAATTAAATTCAGGTTCTGAAAAGAATCTTTTTTTTTTTTTAAATGACCTCTGCCGTCTTTCACGGCAAGCTGCAAGAAGAGCTCTGAAAGCCTAGAGTACTCACTCTTCTGAGAAGCAGTGTATTGGTTCAGAGAGCACAAACCAGAATGCTATTTTAAACTTTCACCCTGAGTGTCTTAAACAAGCAATTTAATCCGTGGTGTAATAGGTTATAACACTGATATATCTGATAAGGTTATATAAGTAATAAGATAAATTATTATGTTATTCCTGAAGTTTTTATTTCTGTAACTACTGGAGTATGAGAAAGAAAAACAGACTGGGACTGGTATTTGATTAAGTCCTGTATAAGTACCTCTGCTGTTGAAAAAAGCAAACGTTCGTGTATGTTCAGCCCTGCAAAACTCAAAGAATGTGCATTTACAACACATCATGTAGTACCGAATAGAGTGTAAGATGGAAAGAATTTGCAATGAAATTGAAATAGCACAACCATATGGCAAACTGTATGGAAATGTGACACTTGTTTCTCTTATTAATGGGTTTTCTACGTACATAATTTTGCTGTAGGCTAAAAACATACAGGCCTGACAAGTTAAAAGTCCAAGGCAAGCTGAAGCTGCTAGCAGCGTTAAAGTTGAAACTGTGTATGGCAGAGGGGGTTTTCAGATGCACATTGCTGAAATCCACTTGTTTGAACTGCTGGAGCAGTTTGCCAACTCTCAACTCTAAAACTGTACCTACCATAGCAGGCATTAAAAGCAGCCACGTTTACTAGAGCTCTAACTGTGCTCTAATGAGTTCTAGAAACAAAAAGGGTCTGTGGGGGTAGGAGGGTGATTAAAGCCAAATGCTGTTGTGGTTGTTTGCCAAGTCACATCAAAGTGGTATTTCATTGATGATGGGGACACATTACACAATAATTTGGTGACAAAAACTTGCATATGCAGTGCCAGTGATGTCCTAATGCATCTTACTTGTGCTCTTGGCAACCAGCTTCTGTGTGCCAGCGTGGGAAAACCAACAGGAAACGTGGCACTGCAAAATATGCTACACAGTGTTTGACATTATCTGCTGAAATCTAGCCCTTTATAGTACATGCCCCTTTTTGTCTCTGATATATTCCATTTGAGCTTTGCATCTGCAGTAAAGTCTCAGGCTTCTTTGACTCAGTAGAATTGAAATATGACCAATGCAGACATTAGATACAATCCATTTTATAGTTCACTTGTGCTGAACCTTTTTTTTCCCCTCTTCTTTCTTTTCACCTGAAGGTAAATTTGAAGAAAAGGAAGACAGTGTTCCCAAACTTGAACAGTTGAACAGCTTGGGCTGTATGACTAACATGAATTTGGTACTAACAAAACAGAATTTACTTCATATGGAGTTGTTGTTGCTAGAAACATTTCAGTGGAATTTGTGCCTCCCAACTGCTGCTCATTTCATCGACTATTATCTTTCTATTGCTGTCCATGAGACTGATCTCCATGATGGCTGGCCAATGGTCTGCTTAGAGAAGACTAAGTTATATATGGCAAAATATGCTGATTACTTTCTAGAAGTATCGTTGCAAGGTGAGTTACGGATTTCAGATAACGACTCCTTTGTTGTCGTGACAGATAACGTCAAACTTAAATGAATCTTTTCTCTTTCCTTCTTTCTAGATCATGAATTTTTAAATTATGCCCCATCTTTAGTTGCTACTGCGTGTGTAGCTTCCTCAAGGATTATCTTGCGTCTCTCCCCAACGTGGCCCACCCGCCTGCATCATCTGACCGCCTACTCCTGGGATTTCCTGGTGCCCTGTATTGAGCGACTCTTGATGTAAGTTAACAGCACCAGCTTTTTCAAAGCCTGTTTCTGCATCTGTTGTTACACTTAATTGCTGTCAACACTGCAATCGAATTTCTTTCTTAATTTCTGTTTCTCTGTTCTAGAAATACTTATGTATTAGGGAATATTGTTAGGTAATAGCTGTTTTGTACTTTCCAAAAACAAGTTTGTCAGATCTAACCTCTTTCCTGTGCTTTCAACAAATAAACCTCAGCTTTGCATTTCCAATGAACATCTTCTGGGATGCTTTGAGAATCTTAGATAACTTGTTCCTAATCTCTCTGTTCTGCTCAGAGAGTAAAAGGAGATGGTGAAGCACACTGAAGGCACAGGATCTTCCATAGTCAAGGCATGCTCCAAGCAGATGATGGATCAAACGCGCAGACTGTTTGAGTGGCCAGCTTTTGGGGGAGGAAATGACTGGGAGTTTGGATCTATTTTTGTTGTATCCATTCTTGCACTACAGTAGAGAGATACGGCTGACATGAGATAAAAATGCCAATGAATACCAAATGAACCTTACTGGGAAAGGATGTTACACAATCTACTTTCCCCCTACAGAAGTTTGCTCTTGCCCAGATCTAAACAAAGTTGTGATCAGTAGAAGCACAGTGGTATCTGGAAGAATCACACTGGTCTTAGAAGTGTGACATTATCACCCCGATGGCCTCCTCTGATGTGTGTAATGAAAGTCAAACTGAAGTAATGAAAGTACCTGAAGCATGCAAGTGCTGTTGCAGAAGTGTTGCTCTGGAACAGTTTGGTGGGGGAACACCCTAACAAATTAGGGATGTAGTGTGTGCATCTGCTTAGCCTCAGCATAAGAGCAAGAAAGAGTGTGTCTAAAGGTGTTTCAGACAGGTGTAAATCAAAGGGAATTCAAGTGAGCGTACTGGATGGCGTAGAAAAAAGGTGAGAGGAAGGGGGAAAAAAAAAGTTTCTGCTTCCCAGAAGAGGATCCGATACCAATATAATCAACATACATATGATCTTTAAGTACTGTAATGGAGATCTTAAAAGCATTTCTGATATCCTGTGTTTAAAAACCTTATGCTCTGTTTAATTTAAATGAGGTAGAAGCAGCAAGTATCTTTCCATTTCAGGTTCTGGTAATCTGGAAATTTATTGGGATAATAAAATGCAGTACCAACCTTTATTGCACTGTAATTCTAGATACTGCTGTATTATTTGTATTGTACTTGGCTATTATCTGCATTTTTATTGCTATGCAGTGAGGTGAAATGCTGAAAAAAGAATGTACCCTAACCAAATTTTAAAACCTTAGATGATTGTAAAGGGTAGGCTAAAACTATTTTCTTTCATTTTTAAAAAAAGCTTTGGAAGCTCTCAGATATTTGCGTCATTTTTAGAGTCCTCTTAAAAATTAGCCCAGAAGAGTTTAAATAGTATCTATTTTGATGTATTCCGTGTTCTCCATTTGTTTCAGTGCGCATGATAATGATGTGAAGGAAGCAAACAAGCAAAAAGGACAACACGCTCAGTCTGCCCAACACTCTGTATTTCAGCCCCCAGCCCCAACCCCCCAGCAGGCCAACACTCAGCAGCACATACCCCACTATCTGCAGGCTCATCAGTCTTCATTACAGTACCACCATCAGACATCACAGCAGCAAAGCTGCCAACAGATATTATCATCTAATCACACAGCATCTTACCCGCTTCAGACTTGCCCTGCTGCCTTACAGTCCAGTGGCCAGGCCCGAGGCCACGTACAGACTGGTGCTGCCACGTCCTTGGCTGTGCCACTGGAAGTGAAGCCATGTATTAGTGTCTCCTACAACCGGAGTTATCAAGTGAATGGACGATATTCCTGTATTACTCCCTGCTTTGAGAGGTGATAACTACAAAAAGGTTTTGTGCGTGTTTGTTTGGGGTGGGGAGTTGTGTGGAAACTGTTTCATTTTTTTGTTGAATCTCAAGTAAGTTTGAGGGCAAAAAATTGAATAAAGAAGGTGTCTTTCCAGGAAAAAAAAGCATCTGGGTTGGCAACCAGTACCACAGCTCAAATACAGACTGCAAAAAATAAGCACCCGGACCATCCTCTGCAAAAGACTCTGTATGCTTGGGGATAATAAGTTCTTACTCTGACTCTCAGCATATTCTGTTCTTCTAATGCGTGTCTGTGAAATACTATTCAAAAGAAAAATAGCTGTGGACTAACTACAAACTTACCTTTTAATGAAGGAGATAATGCAGTATTATTTTGAAGACATTTATGTTATACCACCATACAGTATTAACACTTACTTTATATTTACTGAAACTTAAGAATCCACTCAATGCCAGACTTCTACCGATACCCGGTGATCACAGGAAGAAACACATCTCATCTGGCTAACTCCATATTCTTGCCCCTTTTTCACCACTTGTGTTGGATATTTGCTTTAGGCTAAGGCATGTGAGTTAACTGGTATTTTGGCTAATTTTTAAGTTTTGTACCTTACAGGACAGACAATATCTTTTTGCCTCTTTTCTCCTCCCTATCCTTTTTATGTTTAAAGTAATTCTTTCATACTAACTCAGGGACTTTTCTATTCATTACTCTGTGCTGCTGGTTTGTACACTAATTGGGTATAACTTGAGGAAGGAAGGCGGAGGGGGAAGATACTATAGCAAGTGCAGTGGCTTTTCTTCAGGGCATCTATGCAGAGAACCAAAGGGATGTGTCAGTGTTCACTGAACACAGATGTGAACTACTGCCCAGCAGTGTGGTAATTGAAGAAAAGAGAAAGTTTCAGCTGAATTTGTACTGTACCAGAACTTCTGCAGTGGCTGTGATTGATCTGTGTACACACACGCACACAAACACACGTGTATTATTGACCAACAGAAAGCATCCTCCAGTTGTACTGACAGTGTCACTCGTACAAAACAAGTACAGTTAAATGCTTACAGAAATACAGTTCTGTCAGGCTTATGGTGGAGGGAAATTCTCAGGTAATAACGTGGCAACTTTTTCTTCTACTGTTTGGGAATTCTAGAAGAAGATACAGAGATTTACTCTTCTAAATGGGTGGATCAAAAATATATTGCAGAGTGAACTGCTTTATCACAATTAAGGTGCTAATTACATAACTTTATGGAATTACACTCTCTCCTGTGGAGTGGATAGTGTGAGGGTAGAAAGCTTCACTCATCCAACTCTTGGATGAAAATGGTGGTAGAGATATTAATGGAGATGGTTTGGGGGTTTTTTGTTTGTTTCTTTTTGTTTGATCTTTTCCCTAATACAAGAAGATACCTGACTTTTTCCTGTGGTAGAATGGGAGGAAGAGCTATGGATGACAGGATTCTTACTACTTAAAAATATCTTTATAGTATCTAGGCTTAAGGGTTGTTTTTGGTTGTTTTATTTGTTCTTTTACCACCTTCTCCCCTGTCTTAGTGGCAGCACTTAAAATTGTGTACCATCGAATGACACTGAAGCATTGTGAATCTTACAGAGACTGTTTTGAAAGCAGGGGCAATTAAGTTACAATATCAATATTAAAGTGAAGCCTTTATGACTATAATGTTCAGAATGGAGGGAGGACAGCTGTGTTCATTCATTCTGGTGATCAATTATGTAACATGCTATAAAACCTATTTATTGCTGAGGAGAAGAAATCCTGTTTCTCTTGTTTTGTCTTTTAAATCCCAGTTTTTGTTGTGGGCTTCTGTAGCATAGATGTGCAAGTCAAGAGGGATGGGAGGGTGAATGGAAAAGATGACCCTCTCTGTTTTATGCTAGAGAATCAACTTTGAAATAGGCATAGTGTGGTCAGTTCTTTATTAAAGTGCAAGTTGGTTTGGGTTTTTTTTCCTCTCCTCTCTTCTTCTCTTAATGAATATTTCCCCATGTCTGAGAGTAGTGTTAAGTAGAGACTTTCCACCTCATAAGATGCCGTGCTTTTTGCTCGGCACTGTTGCCCATCTTAGAGGGAAATGGACTTCTTTCTGCTGGTTTGATTTGTTGCAATGCTGTATCCAAGTCCTCAGTGCTCTAACTACCTCTGATGCTATGAATGTACAGTCTTGTAATAGACCATGACTTGAAATAACAGCAGATGCCTGTAGCAATTTTTTCTGTAAAATCTTTAAATCAGTGAACTTGTCATCTTTTTTGTGACACAGCAGTATAGGCTCTTCTTTTTGGGGGTATTAGTAAATTTATTCCATAGGCATTCAATATAAAAAAAATTAACTAATACTTAACACTGGAATTATAATGGGTGGGGGGCTTATTCAGTTAGTTAATACTGCAAATTTGCATTTAATAGGGTATTATTTGACTATTTTGAGACATTAGGTCAATTGTAAAAAGATCCACTACATGCTGTTTGTTTTTAATTTATTACTTAGTTTGCGGGTTTTTTTCTGACACTACAGCTGCATCATGACTGCAGAGAAAATGTACACTGAACAGTTTCAATCTGTATTATTTAAAAGGGCTTTACCAGTGTACATTAAAAATACACTGTTCTTACTATTAGAACCAAAATGCGTTTTTTATGGCATAAATAAGAATGGTGCTCCTAAATGCAAAATGTCCAAAACAATGGAATCTTTGTGAGTGCTATGCATTCAACTTATTTTTTAAAATAAAACTAGTTTTGAGTAAGAAGGCTCCAGTGTGTATTATGCTTTTGTGTGTGTGGTTTTTTAAAATACGTAAACAGTCTTGCCCTGGGTATGGGCTGAGGCTGTAAGGACTTCTCTCTCCCTCCCCCCTACCTTTCTGTACCACTATCATCAGCTTCAGGAACACACTGACTTCACAATTGAAATAAAATAGGAAGGAAATCATGCAGGAAGGGGCTTTAAAACTAATTGCAGCCACAGCATATGCTAAATATTGTACACTTCAACAGTGTGTCTAGTACTGAGCTATAACAAAGAAATCAAGAACAAAAGGACTGAAGTAGTTCAAGAGCCTGGGGGATGAATTCATTTTGTTCTCATAACAAAAAAAGGAAGCAGTGATACTAGCAACCTCCAATTTCTAATACTAAAAATCATTTAGGACATGTAGGAATAGCCATTTGTCAAGAGCTACAAGCACTTACGTTATTTACAATAGCTGCAGAGGCTCGTTCATGCTGAAGGCAACATAAAAATCCTAGCACAAATATTTTTGAGTGTTTTGAACTTCTGATAACTGCTTCTTAGTTGAAGAAATGCTAGTTTTTTCCTACCAATGTGCATATTTCACATTTGTAACGAGGTAGTGATCATGGCTAGAGCTCCAAAAATTAAGTAGCTTGCATAGAATTTAATTCCTCTAAAGTTAGAAAATGAAGTTGTGAGGCCTCAGTTAGTTTTCACCCATCCACTTAAGAATAAGCTCTGTGAAAACCTTTTTTAGAGGGCCTAGAGCCAGAGGGAGAGCAAGCTCTACCCTGTCCTGCTAAGGAACAAGGGCAATGCTCAGCATGGTGGTGGCATGCACATTACATGGGTACTTTGATCTGGAAAGTTTCATCCTCACCCTTAAGGCTGAAAAAGTCAAGTCTGTCTAGACTGTCTCCTTGAAATCTGAAGGTTTTATATGTTTTTTTACTGTAATTACAAAATAGGAACTACCCATGGCATTTTTGAGTTCTTAACAACTACAAGGACTGCCAGATACTTTTCAACATTTCAGTAGAAGTCTCAGCTTCAGATATTAAACTGCAAGTCTGAGGCTTTTTTGTGTTTGTGCATAACCAGAAAATCTATATCTCTGCTTCCTGTGACCCAGGTTCATTATCTACGTTAAATATGAGTATATTTAAGCGTTGCAAATGTAGCTTAAAAGATGAAATTTCAAGTTAACATTTTAGTGACTGGCACATCACCAGGAATAAAGACTTTTTGTGACTGTATACTGCTGTTTGTACAAGCCAGAAAGTAATGCAGCATCCTCCTTTAATACTTCATAAACCCTGCAGTCTGACGGTTCACAGGAACAAAAGTCTTGTGAGTAGATAAGGCCTTATCTGAGTGAGCACAAGCACCCAGTTAGTCATCTCGTACTACAAGGCTGTCAACAGCAATTTCTGAAAACACGAAGTAAAGCAGCAATAACAAAATACACAGCTATTTTTAGTCTCCATCCCAGTGATATTTTAGAAGTTATGGCACAAGCACAATTGTGAAGTTTACGTTACACATTTTGCTCTTTCTCTGTAATTAAATATTAGATTTTAGTAGCTTCAGTAAACAAGACAGGAATTCTGACGAAAAGCATTTGCTACTAAACATTCAAAACAACGTATTAGCTGAATTAATTAAAGGATAACCACATAGAAAGTAGCTCCAGGTTGTAGAAATTCTCAGTGCAACCAAAGATGTGGGCCGCTGCTGCCAGTCCTACCAAGATAAGAAGGGAACCTTGAGAAAGACTTCCAAGTGTTAAAATTGTAAACCTGAGATTCAGTATATAATGTTCGTATTCATCACTGCACGTCAGTTAAAATTGTTATCACACCTACTAGTGGTGTATGTATTTGAAAACTGTTTAGAAATATTACTTGCTTTTCTTTGAACATTTGCATTTACTCTCTTGAAGGAGCAAGATACAGGAATACTTCCATGGAACAACCCATTAAATCTCTGTTAAAAGTGTGCATTTCCCATCTTCTGTTAATAATTTAAAAGACCACTCCAAGGCTATATATTCTATAGGAATTTGTTCATGCTAATCAGTCAGTAATTACTAGGAGATTTACTAAGAGCTTTTAGAATACCAATTTATAGTTTATTCCACAAATAACACATAGTTAGAATCTTCCTGGAACAAACTTTTTGTGGTACTGAAATGATGCATTATAGTTTTGCCACATTTTGCAACCAAAAAGCTGCATTTCCTAGTTTTCATTCCTTATCTAGATGATTGCTGTAAGTCCCTTCCAACTGAAATACCGAGCCTATTATCTTACTCATGAGTGGTCAGCAACAGTAACTTTGTTGTGAGACATAATTTAACTAAAGGACTCTTTTTCATGCCTGACAGGAGAAACTTAAATAGACCCACAAAAATGCACAAAGTAATATTTGAATATGGATAAAAACACAAGAGAAAATTCTTTGCTAGGAATTTTGGAAAAATAAGTGCCAGGTTGATGCTCTGCTTCAGTTACTAACTGCAAATGCATGTATGGCATCTGCACATGGTATCTGATAACTGGGGGAAAATTTGTTACAGCTGCAACTGGAAAGGATTATTTCAGAGAAAGAAATAATTGTTACATATCTTTATCAACAACCACTCTCTGATTAAAACCTTTTAATATATAAAAGGTACTCTACTGCACGTGCAATGCTTATAGTTAAAATGAAGCATTTTACAATCACCTTTTATGGACTTGGGTACTTGTCAAGTATGACATGTCAAGAATTATTTTCAAGATTTATTTTCAAGATTGTTACTTATCAAGAGTTATTTTTCTCCTTAAACACATTTTTCTACGCATCTTCAGGTATTTAGGTATCTTTATCCTATTTAAGGAAACAAAGAATATATGTAAAACATTACTTAGAAATTTTCAGAAAACTGTAACATAGAAGTATCTGAATAGAATAGAAATAGTATTGATACTGAATAGAAGTATCTGAAAATTACTGTATGCACAATGGCTATACACTTTGTACACACTGTGGATATTCCACTATTCAAGCTCTCCAGATTGGGTACTTGGAAGACTTACCCTCCTTTCAGTTCCACCTATGAATTTATTAATGAGACTCCACAGCAGAAGAGAAGGACAGATTATGAATCTGCTTATTGTCAACACAATGTCAGGAAAGATTTTGCCAAATCCCTCTTTTACCCTCTTCTACAGTCATCTACTTACATATTTTTATTCCAACCACCAATCAAATATGTTATTTAGAGAGTTTTCTATTTATTTTGTTTGGTTTTAAAGCAGTAATAGCAGCAATGCTTTGCTAAGTGTTGCAGTGTGCTTAGATGCGTGAATTTTGCAGGGGGTAGATGACACTCCAGATGGCTTCCCTGCAGATCTCCAGAGATGGAGAAATTCTTCAGAAATGCCACAGAGACTCTTTCCAGGGAAAGTGCCTGTATTTTGGAGAGCAATTCTATGCTTCTGGCCTTGCATTGTATCTCAGTGCTCAAATCTTATCTTAGTGCACATTCACTGGGGTGCAATAAGGACAATCTCCAAGGACTTGGATATTCCATACCCTTTCAGTGGAGATTATGAATACCTAGACTATCTTCATTGACAGATGAAGGAGTGGGTGTGTCTCCTAAGACTTAAGAGAACCAGCTGGTGAAAAGGCAGCAAGCATGCAGCACTACACCTAGGAGAGACCATCAAGGTTTTTTTCCATGTTCTCGACCAGCTAGACTGTGAGAACACAAAACCAGCTTGGAAGCACTTCCATCGCCATTTTCTCTTGGCAAATGCTGCCTCTTATGTTTGTTTCCATAAGCCATCCCCTGTTTATATATTCCTGTTTACACAATTTTAGTGCATACATTGGTTTATTTTTAACAGGATACTCTCTTATCTCCACATTCTTGCATTCTCCCCAGTGATGAAGCATCAGCATTCTGGAGAGTGTAAAAACGTATCAAACTTCTTGTAACAGATCCCCTCGTAATGCAGCCCCATTAAGAGACTCCAAAAAATTTCTCTAGTTAATACAAATGCCATTTTACCTCCTATATCAACACAAAATGGATATCTGCAGTGATGTGCACTTCCATTAGAAAAGAAAGTAAAAAGGCTATTTAGCTTCCTTATATACTTGCAGGAAGATTATAAAACAGATTTAAAGCGGCACCTTCTTCTGCAACCTTTTAGAAATTGTTCTCTTTCCTTTGAAAAAAGGTGCAGGACGACTCTGAATAAATCAAAGTCAAATATGTCAAAAGAATAATTACAGCACAAATCACAGCTGTCTTGAATACTACTGTATTTAAAAACAGGATTAAAGAAATCAACTTCCGTAAGTATTTTATTTTACCTTACAATTGCAGTGACTGCACTGACAAATTGACAAAAAATGGTCTTGCTTAAAAGAGGATTCTAAGAAGATGAAACAGCAGAGGGATGCAAAATAATAACACCAAGAAAAAAACAGTGTTCTTATTCATCTCTCCATTACTTACAAAAAAATGAAAGCAAGGAACATTTAGTGGAACTGAAAGGCAATGTATTTAAATCAAAATTAACTAGAACAAATTATCGCAGCTTTCAATGAGGTCAGAAGCTTAGCAGGATTTTCAAGAGATTAAGCCTTTACATAGCTAATGAAATCATTCAGGATTTAAGCCAAATACTAATGGAGGTAGGGAAGAAATATCTCTTAATGCAAATTAGTCAGTAAGTGTCTATGAAGGGATTTCTTGCACCTTCCACTCAGTGAATCTGACTAAATGCAGAAAGCAGAGGACTTTCCTAGACTTGATATAATAAAGCAGTTACTTTTCAGTACATTTTTCTGTATAATAGATGTATACTCAATTCTGCTGAGTAGTTGGTATTTTGTATGCTTTCCTAGGAACACAAGTAAAAATGTGCAAACATTTATTGAATTAAAGACTTACTTCTAAAACGGACATTCCCAAAAGCACCCAGGCTTTTTTCCCAAAAATACAGAAAATATTCACACAAGTATTGCATTATTTCTTATTGTTCTGATTTCCCACAGTTGAATTGAAGCAATATTACATGCAGAAGTATAAGGAATAAACTTTACCAGAAATCACGTCCCCTCTCTGTAATACTGTTTCTGTCCTAGATTAAAAAAAACCAAACAAACAAAAAGTGTGTTTTTAAGAGAGTCCCTTTCTTCCTCTGCCTCACACACTTCCTCTAGAGCTCTTGGAGGAAAAAGTTGCTAGGGTTTGCATAATTAAGCTTGAAAACTCTCTTGGAACTGCATTATTATGTGGTTACTTCTATGTATAGGTTTGACTATTATAGCAAACCATATAGTCTGTATTTAGCTTGCAATTAAAGATTTTACATTTTTCCTCTCTGTACAGAAAATAATTATTCTGCAAGAATTTAAATGAACTTAAAACATTGTGTCAGTAATCTCCCACCTCATTTACATTTATTATGCAATTTTTACATCTGATATCCTCTAAATATCAACATAATTTTCATCCAGGGTGTTTGATACAAAAGTTATTAAAGATACAAGTCAAGAAAAAAGAAAGTACAAAGTTCAAAATATATGTAGAGTATGTATGTAATAAATAGTAGTGAAAGAACCACAATACACATTATTTTAAAACCATCTATAGGAATTATGATAAAAATTACACTCTACTGGTTCAGCTTCCATAGCCACTACCAGCAGGTTATCAATTATGGTGATAAATTGTCAAAACTAAATTCACAAATTCTGGGGTTTTTTACTGGATGCTAAAAAATAAACTCATACTTACCTAAATTGGGATCAACATTCAGTAGCTCTTGTGGCAGATTCAGCACTTTTAGTACAGTTTATTACTAAAATTGTTTTCCCTCTGTTGTTAAACCACAAGTTATTATTTATTCTGTTTGGAAACAGTGCTTTACATGTCTTTCAGAAATACATGGTCTTTGAAGAAGTGTTTCTTTTAGTGTCCTATGAATTAGAACATACAAATTACTTTGATTTGTAACTTCAAAGCATGACTACAGAGAAAAATCATGTAGGTAAATAATAATGTGGGCTCCAAGGCATTAATCTATCTACACACTTCTGTAGGAAATAAATGTCTTATTCAAGCTGTATCCAAGTAAAACTTGTTGTATAGTCACATGAAATGCACTTCAATTAATTTATTTTTGCTCATAGGTCTGCATTGCATAAAATCACTTTGATATCACATAAGAGATGGTATTTATTAAATACAGTTGGTTTATAATATATCATATGAAATAAAAGGAAATTATATCTTCTTCAAAGGATTCCACTCACTAAGTTCTGGAAAAGGACAACACCACCTGATGAGATGAACAGTAGTGGACTTTTCCCAGGAGATGTATCCTGTGACAAATTCTCTCGGGAAATGGTCTTTTGCTAGTCTTCTAGCCTCAGAGAAGTGGAAATCTTGGCATGATGCTCTGAAACATTATAATCTAAAGAACTTGTAAAATTAAATTTACTTGGCAGTGTTACCTTTATGGTTGGATTCAAACTTCGAGGTTCTTTTCCAACCTACATGATTCTGTGGTTCTATTCTGTCATGTTAAAATGTTCAGTATTCTACAATTCACTTCCCATGACCCCATTCAAAATGAAAAAGTCCATTTAAATAAAAGGACTCTAAAATAGCCAATTAAACATTTTATTTTGAACACAGCTATATTTGAAATACCTCTTAATTCACTTTTCTTCTTACAAACTTTCTACTGTGTATGTTCCCAAGGTAGGCATCAGCTGTGGTTGAATGCAGAGTCTGGAGCTTGCATAGAACAGAATCCAAATGTTGTGAAGGAACTTTCTATTCATCTCGGAACTCTTTGTGTTGCTCTGACAAACCTCATTTCAGTTCCTCCTTGAGGCCTTCATGCCCTCCTCATCATGAGGGAAACATGCCCCCACCTTCCACTGTAGCCACAAATCAGACAAAAGAAGTGCTTCCTAAAATGGTTTTGGGAAAAGGCTATTTTGGAAAGTGGGGAGTTGTTTTCACATCAGCTCCAAGACATACAGAGATACAAAGAGTTCTCATAAACAATAACTCACTGCAGTTGCTGATATAATATCTACTACTGGACACTGCAAGAACATCATCACTCTAAAAATTTAAAAATCTTATCACCTTGCTTTTATAACAACCAAACCTCCTACAGAGTTTTGCGAATACCCCAGAAATACTTTTTATTTAATTTTGTATGACCTTCAATTGCTCTAGAGGAGCTGAGAACAGAATGATAACTGATCCAAGCCATTCCTTTCTCATATGGGTGGCTGCTGTGGCACAACACATCCTATCGAAAACAAAGATGATATAATTGAGAACACAAAGCTAAAACTATTTGTTGGCAGATTGAACAAGAAACAACTAACACTGCTGCTGGTATAGATACCAGAACTGGCTCCTCATGTGTTAGCTTGGATCTAGCCAGTTTTCTTAGCTCAAGGTGGAGCACAGTGTTGATGCAGTTGTACAATTTCCAAAACCCACAGAAGTCAGACATATAATTTTCATGCAGGGTTTCACTTTGAACTCAAAAGCACCACTGGATCCAAGACAATGCTCTGAACATCAAAGACTCAAGTCCTAAGCTCAGTTCACCTTTTCAAAAAGCAAAAAAACCCCACAGAACAGCAAAATAACTATCCCGAATTACAGCTGCAGCATCCAAAGCAATTGCTGTGTCAGGTGAAGGGTTCTCAGTGCTGCATTTTCTCATTTCACCACCTCTCAAAATTCCCTGAGCATCGTGGAAAGAGAAGCTGTCTGCTTTGCACTGAAGCATTTGGGAAGTTCCCTCTGATGACAGATTTTGAACTTTCTGGAGAACAGTAATATGGCAATATAGGAAAAGGTTGTCAAGACTGAAAACAAGACAGAAGTCTTGACAAGGGGTCTAGAGCTCAAAGAAGAGAAAACTCAAAACTTTAAAATATTTTAAAGGCAGAGATGTTAGGTTCTGGTTACACAGGTAAACCAACACTTTTCCTCTTTAGGATACTAGGGGTTTTCTCCTGACACCTTCCAGCTCCCTTTTTACCTGTTATTTTACTCATAAGATATTCAATAGATGAGCTCGTGAAGAAGTAGCAGCTGCTTCTGACATATGCACATACAATTATAAATTTATTTGAAATTACTACAATTTTTTAATCTACAGCTCTTCAAGTAAGCATGTAATGAATAGCTGTCTACAGCTGTCATTGATAGTGCAGCACTCGTGGACACATGTGCACAAGAAAGGTATAAATTAATTTTATAAAGCCTATAAAGAGAACAACTGGAGTAATTGCTCAGGAAGTGGTTTTTGTGAAGGTCACCATGCTACAAAGGGTTTGAGAGTTGAGACAGTAGATATCTCTTACTATCAATACATTTCATGTCAGTTATTTATATCTCATTATCAATATTTGTGTCTGTTGTTTATATCAATCCTTACCACAGGCTTTATTCCCGTCTAAGTTCTCTGTATGACTTGGTAATCCACACAATTTTTTTCTGGCCCCAAGAGCAACAATAAAGAGATACATAAACATTGGCAGGAAACTACAGAGTCTCCATAAAAATGGACCTCAAAAGCTAATAACTCCCAGCATACACCCATCCTCTGCATGAAAGAGTTTAAGAACCATAAATTTCATTGCTAATCTTACCGTAAAGACAGAGCACTATGAAAATATTTATTACCAAAAAAAGAGAATCCCTAATTTATTACTGTAATTAATGGGAAGGCTTCAGAAAGTTGCAAGAAAAAAATTACAAGAAAACTTGCATTCTAGAGATAGACTGAAGAAAGTCAATTTAACTTCATAAATAAAGAGTGTTACCAACAGCCTATCAGCATCTGCACAATGAGAACACATCTAAATTAGTAGATATGGGCATATCAAAAAATGAATCCAGGAAGTTCACTCTTGATAATTTAAACTTGATGTACATGACAGAAGTAAAACACTGTGATAACTAAATATTAGAACAACTCTTCTAGGGGTGTGATATATATATCATCATGATACCCAAATTTTAAAATGACTAATTGAAAGAGGAGACATAAGACTTTTCTACGAAGGAAAAGACAGAAGTTCCTATGAGTTGGTTTGCTGAAGAAAGTCAACTCAGAATTTCAACAGCAACAGTATTTCAGAGAATGTCAGGTTTCTTGAGAAATTTCTAATTGTAGCTGAGAAGTTCACAGTTTAGAGAACTCAGAATTTTTCCCAATTCAGAAATGTTTAATAGGAATAATGTCCATATAGCTTCAGTGCCATTGCCTTTGCTGACTCTTGCTCTGCCTCAGGGCTTCATCTCATGATAAATTGTGGCAGCTCACTGTGAAGGCTCTCAATGTTTCATGTTTCTATGCAGTCCCCTCAGTAAGAATGTGACAGAAGCATTGCCATCTACAACAATCAGCATGCTAGATGTAGTATCTAACCAAAATGTTAGTTTTCAACCTAATTTTCAAGTTTTTACCTTGAGTTTCACTTTGAGAACATTTGAGGGAAAAATAGTTAATTTGGGCATCATAGATCTAGCTGTGTATTTAACACCTATAAGTAAAATTTTTCTAGCTGTAATAAAATTCTTATTGGATTTTGATCACAAAGTTTGTACTGTTAACTAATATATCTAAGATGCTTCTAAGCACAGTTAATTGAAATGTGTTGAAAGATATAAAAGAGAATATACATAGATCTGACTTGATATTTAGCATTGTAGAAACAAATTCTCTGCTACATAAACAGAACAGGAAAGAAGAATTCAGAAAATATAAGAAGTCAGAGTTTAAACTGAATACAACTTATCACATACAAGTTTAAGAAAAGACTGTGTCTGAAATAGTGTATGTGGTATCTCCCTACAAACAGAAGTTTAACTACTTAAAATTGTAAATTGCAACAGCTGGAAGCATTTACACTCTTTAATATCTTCTTCAGTAACAAAGTTAAATTCTTCTTGCAGCTGTTCAGAAGTATTTTGGAATGGTTTGTTTCTTGGATACTGCACACTGTGAAAGAATGTAAGAGCAAGACTGGAGGGTTTTACAAATTGTCTCAATTTCAAAATAACTTTTTTCTTAATTAACCTTTACAGACTTTACACAGATTTCCTTAAGACATCTGATATCTCTTTCTGGCTAGCACCAATAGCATAAGCATATGCTAGTTTGGGGCTTATCTGAGCAGAAATTAATTATCAGGTCTAATTTTAATGTCTTTTAGTTGTAAACAAATCCATAGTTTTTTTACTGGAGCAAATTTTTCAAAAGTAAAAGAATATGTTAATGCTTATTCTACTTCCTTTGTTGTACTTTTACATTAAAACGTACACAAATATTTTCCTGCATCACAAAAATCACCCTTTCCTAATGAGTAGTATTGTAAATTAAAGCTGTTTCTTGCAAAGTAATTTCATTTATTTTTTCTCTTTTCACTGGATTATCAGATACTTACTATCCCTGTTAGTTATGAGATGCATCAGACATGTGGAGCACAAGCCGATGAACCACCCAGGACCCGTGAATCCAGCACAGCACTCGCACATCAGAGTTACAGCCTGTGCACTCCAGAGTTCATCTGAGCACGTGAAATAAACCCAGAGCGTTCAGAACACGCCGGAGTTACTGAGCGTGCACGAGACATCTGTGCATCCTGGAGAGGGCAGGACCTTTAGCCCAGTCACACCAGTGGCCTTTGTGTAACAGCAGCAGAGGATACAGCTTTCTCAGTTTGGTTACTCTGGAAATCTCAAGCAACGCTTCTGCACTGGCGTTTTAAATAACTGTGATAACTCCTGAACTTTTTTCCCATGCTTTGCTCTTATCTATTAAACTTTTTAAAAACATAATGAGTTGTAACTTGGTCCCTGTTATTTGGAATCTTGAAGCCAAAGAACTTGCATGAAAAATATTAATAGTATCTACAATTACCCTGTCTCCTAACACAGTACAGACAATATATATTTTCTTCTAAAAAAGCATGTAACAATGTACTATCCAAGTCTGCTAAACATTACCATAATCAATTCCATCATCTACGAATACTATCATACATGAATACATAGGATATTTGGGATCAAACTCAACTGCTTTAGCCCATTCAATAAGTTTATATGTGACTGGCCATCAAATTCCAGGAGCTATCTCTGCACTGATATTTCTTGGCACATTAAAATAAAACCATCTAGCATTAATTGCAGAACATTCAAAGGAACAAGTGATGATTGCAACAGAAATTTTTTATAATGTATACAGTTTTTTTAGAACACGCTCCAAATTCTGACAGATTAATCAGGCTAACATTAGAGCTATCCAAAAATACCCACAAGGAAGCACTAAGAAACCCTAAACCATCTTACAAACAGTTCCCACTGTTCGGAATATGAAATTCTAACAGATGAGAACCCTGATAAACCTTAGAAATATACAATTCATTACCACCTGCATGAAGCAGAATTTATCAGCTGAGAAACAGGTGCTACAGCAAAGCACTTCCTTCATCAGGTGCCCAGTGTTGCCTTGGAGGTTTTGATTTTTTTTAATTTTTGTAGATTTTAGAAGTAGCTGTGTAGTGGATGTAGCTTTTAATGTAGCTGTATTATATCCCTTACCCTTAACAGAGTAGTTACACAAAGCCAACCCTGTTACCCTATTCCATATCAATCCCCCTAAATTCCATTAGTCTGTTTAGTCTCCTTTTCAAGGTAGAATTGTAGAAAACACCCTAAAATCTGCACCAGAAGATGTAGACATAGACACAACGGCCTTGAAGCCCAGAGCCTTGGAAGGCCTCCAAGAACTGCACATGCTTTGATGAAGATGAGGAAGAGGGGGTCCCAAACTCCCCCAGACTGAATTCCCAAAGGGTGTGTCTGGGGCAGAGCGGAACCGGGGGGAGAGGGTGGGGGGTGGCCAGACAGGGATTGGAGAGAAATCACGACAAAAATTGTAGCACCTGTGTTCATCTGTGTGTGGGTTTGTATTCCTGGAGAGCCTGGAGACTCACTAAAGCTTCTGCTCCCTTATCTCCTACCTAATTTGGCTTGGAGTCTTTTTTCCTCCGCCGCCGGTCTTTTAGGCAACACCAAAAGCATGCACGAGTTTGCCTAACATCAAAGCACGTAGTTTCTCTTTTTCATCTAGAAAGAAAGGTACATCTAGGTCAAACTTTGCTGACAGAAAAGACCATTCAATAAGAGTGTGTGTGTATATATATATTTCTCTAAAATATATTTGAAAAGTTACCCTCTTCCCCCTCATCCCCACCCCCCTCCCCCTCAAATGAAGTGAAAATTCCATTTTGTTTTAACTGACCATAGAAACTACTTCGCTTTCAAAGAAAATTTACATGTCACTACCTCGCAGCTTTAGCACCTCACCTGCGTTTTAACATCTGAATTGCTGATACGCTATTTTCCTGAAGGAGGATGGTTTCTTGAGTTGAAGAAGGAGAAAAACTGAATTCTCTAAAATCTTTAGAAAACATGATTCACAAAAGCTTAACAAACCAGGCAGAGGTCAGTATTGCAGCCTGTCAGATCAGAGTTCAGAGAGGACTTTTTTTGTGGGAAATCATCATATCCTTTGGTCTCTTTTCAGGACAAGGACAACGGCATTCAGAACCCAGCTCAGACTTCATCTGCTTTTTTTAAGCAATCACCTACTGTAGCTGTAACAGAACTGCTACAGAAAGGGTATAGGCATGGACTTGGGCACTTCTACTGTGTTATGAGGATAGTTTAATTTCAAATATTTTTTAAAAAAACTCTAACCCCCCCAAAAAACTAAAAAAACTTGGCCCACCTTGACTGGTGACAATTTAAAAAAGCATCTGAGCACCTCCTGACCTTAACTGTGGTTATCCCAGTAATATCTCATCAGTTAATGAAGTGCCACTAAGATGTTTCAGTACAAAAGAGCTGAAAGATGTACCCAAAAGAGCTGAAAGATGTACCCACTTCTACTCAGGCATTACAGTTATTCGACATTTAAAGTATTTTCAAAGTGACTGTCGAGAACAGTTACATTTTGTAGATATACCCCCCCATTTTTAAAGTATTAATGACATTTTAACAACTATAAATGCAAATTGTCATAAGTGAGTCATGAAAAGATCTGCACCACGATGTATGAGTGCCTCTATCCAGGAGCAGATTTTTCTCAGCAATTATTTTAGATCACTTTAGATGAGTGGGGGAAAAAATACTGAAATTTCATATTATTGAAAATAATAAGCTTTGGACTCCCCATCCCTGGAAGTCTTGAAGGCCAGGTTGGATAGAGCTCTGAGCAATCTGGTCTGGTGAAAGGTGTCCCTGCCCACGGCAAGGGGGTTGGAATGAGATGATCTTTAAGGTCCCTTCCAACCCAAACCATTCTATGATTATATGATTCAGATTTATTTTCATGAGGGGTGCTTCTGTGTGATAACAATTTATCCATTTGGTGACAGTTATTTTAACATCTAATCTTTATCCAAATTTTAATACATTTAACGTATGATTACTGATACTATAAATGATAATTCTTCCTGAACTATTATCTGTTACTAACACATTAGTAGTCTTAAAAGATGTTTAATCAAATTTATCAACCAAGTTTGTAATTTAAGTGATTTTTAAAGTAAGATTTATATCAGCTGAATTAATCATATTCCTGTCATTCAGTTATTGATATCTCTTATCTTTCTTTTCAAGTCTTGAAAATTGATGTAAATCACCCTACAAGCATTTCTCTTAATTCTTATAAGAGTTACAGGGACCATGCACAGCAGAGATATTCACAATGAAAGTAAATTAGATAATTGCATCTTATGACTAAGATCAATTTGGTATGCTAAATATCTAATGAATATCAAATTTCTGATGAATATCTGATATTCATCAGATAGCACTTTAAAAACTAAAGAAGACACTGGTGTGCTGGAGACTTGCTCTCCATTTTAAAATACTTTTATAAAATGCTTGCAGATTCTAAAATCTGGGGGTTTTCCCTCTGCTCATTTCTTTTGTTGTAGGTAAAGGGCAGAACAAACTAATATGTACAAGAAGGTACAGAAATGCTTTGCCATGATAATTCTTTTGCCCACTGATTTCTGTATAATCACAGGATCAGAATTACATCAGCCACACACTTTGGGGATGGTGCTGGAATAGATCCAAATATTCCTTTTGCTATTAATTCATAATTTGATGGACAAATTAACTCCTATAACACAAGTTCTAGCTGAAACTAACAAAGAGGGGTTTACTTCCTTTTCATTAAGCAATGACATGATACTGTACACTGACTACAAAGAGCACCTAAGATGGCATTTTCCTAAATTACTCATTATTCTCTATAGATTTTTCTGGATTGTAATACACGATAAAAATAAAGTACACATTAACTCAAAAACAAGTTCTATTCTGAAGGATCTTGGACTACCCAAGAACACTTGAATTAGATTATTATTTTGTATGCTACTACAACTTAATTCCAGAGAAAGAACAGATGCAGAGAAATGGACAAGAAGGTAAATTACTCCTATTTACCAATACTGAAAGAACAAGGCATAAATCAAAATCATTAATTTCCAGTTATTTTGTGTTCCAGCACGTGGTTTAGAATCCGCAGGAGCTAAAGAGGAAAGGAGAGGAAGAGAAATAGAAACAAATACCTGCAGCATGGATGAAGAGTGTCTGAGCAGAGGGAAAGAAAGTCAAGTAGAAATTGTAGAAGACTGAATTTTTAAGTACTGGTCCCAGCTTTCAGTTAGGATACCTGGCAAGTAGATGTACCTCATCTGACCTGGGTAAAAAAAGCGCAGTTGCTGTAGGGGGCACTGTCATCCTGGACTCGCTCCAAGAGCAAGGGAATCGTGAAGAGAGGTTGTGTGAGAACAAACACTTAGAGAAACTAAAAGGGGGTCACAGGCAGCTACAGCAGGACCAGGACATCTACTTGTCCTAGTAAGTTCCACAAACTTACATGAACTACTGACACAACACAAGTGAGCAACCATTCCTATACTTACTTCTTTTCATATGTTTAATAATACACCTAAACACATATACAAGTTTCCCTACTAATCTCAGTAAAATAAATATTTATCCATCCTAAGGAAAACTTGTTCTACCAGATACTACAGTCAGAGTGGTACCATTAAGCATACAGCCATGCACAGCCATGTCACTGTAAATGTACATCATGTATGCTAGACCAGATTTTCCTGTTAACAGCCCTGCCATTTGTCTTATGACACAGCACAAGCAGTAGGGAAGCTGTAAAAAAAAAAAAAAAAGTAATGGGTCAGGTTCCAGGTCTATCTAAGCTCTATTTCATCTCCAGTGAAGACAATAAAATGCATCTGCAACACAAGTAAATAATACTTCAAGTACTCTTTTGATATTAGGAAGTCTGTATTTTGCATACCTGTTAAAATTTAGTACCTTTATATGCATTTAAGCCATTTGAAGCTTAAACTGTGCTTCACAAAACACTAATTCATCTTCTGTTTAAAAACTTAAAAACCAACAGACCCAACATGACATAATTTATCCTCTATTACTGTGCTACTACTTAAGAAATACTGCATCTGGAGAAGAAATAGACAACTACAGGGATGATCAGCTGGTTTCAAGCACCAGCCAAAAAGATTTCTTGCCCTACTTTTACTATAATCTTCTAGTGATAATATATACATGATAATGTATACTACATCAACACATCCTTGAAGCAGTACTTGGTTTTATATTCTTTCCAAATTCTACTGGCCTCTGTATATAAGTACTCAGGAGTGCTGGAAACAGGGTACAGAAATAAATAATTTCTAGTCTGCCTGCAGTAGTTGCACATGGCACATACAAACCCCTTCAAAGTGGCATCCCTGTGCAGCTCATAATCCTGCTTGTATGAAAAAACAAACTTCACCCCAAAGAGTATCTCCACATGGGCCACCTTTGTTCATAGAATGACAGAACATCTCAAGTTGGAAGGAGCCCATCAGGATCATCGAGTCCAAATCCCTGCTCCTCACAGGACTACCCAAATCTTACATGACTGGGAGCACCATCTTCATCGTGCTTAATGATCTTTCTGTACATGGAACCAGACCTTGTGTTCCAGCCTGTTTGGATAGGTGCAAAGTTGAGGCTGAGGTGATGGGGATGGCAAAGACAGCAGCATTTTCATATAGAGTTTCATATTTAGGGGAGTAAAAGTATTTACAGAGTTTTGGGGGCATCCCTCCCCAGCAGGAAGATCTCACACACCATCTGGAGCTGGTATTACTGCTGATGAGTGAAGAAAAAAATTAAATTCACAAACCTCTACCTCAAACCATGGGAAATGCCACCAAGTTCAACGGGACTATTCAATATAAGCATATAAAAATAAAATTGTTAGACTTCTAGCTGACTTGTTAAGTTTTCCTGCACAATCGCAGGAAATATGTAAATAAGTCTTTTTATTGTAGTGCCTTCCTGCAGGTCCTGATTTACAAGCTATTCTATTTGTCGTCTTCCAACATACTCTATGTCTCCAGTAAACTACGAAAAACAAATGAGGAAAAGCTTTCACTGCTGTGTAAACCCCATATAACTTTTTCCTACATGTTAACTTACCAACTTCTGTCACATTTTTATTAGTGAGTGTAAATGTTGAGAACCTAAAGCGCCCGAAGTTTCTTCGATGCGAGATTTAACACGTGCAGGTAATTTCCCAACGGGCTGTTTCCTGATGGAAACCCTGGAGCGGGAGAGTCCCAGCCGGGAATTCTTGACACCCCGACCGCGCCCTCTGGTGGTGACGGCCCCGACCTGCGCTCGGCAGCAAAGCCACGGGGGAGGTTCCCAGTTCGCACTGGCGCTTTGTTCAGTGGAAATAATAATAATAATAAAAAAATTACTTTTATCTGCACAGTTTCTGATTTAATACTATATTATTTAAAAAAGCAGACTAAAGTGAAGGTTTCTTGGTTCATGATACAGGAAGAGATTAATAACCAGCGAAACGAACCTATCACGTTCAAACCAATATTTAACCCTTAATTGATCAGGAGTATTGGGTAGTGTCACACTGCAGCATTAAAAAGAGAACACAGATGTTGTTCGAAGGGCTGCTTTAATTTTTTTCCAAAAGTAGAAGTTACCTTTTCAAGATCTTTGGTTTCCAGCATGGCTCAGGAGTGAGTACTTGATCTTCTTCCTTCAATCTATCAGTAACTGCAGACAAGCATTCCTCAAAAATGCACAAATAATTTGAAAAAAATCCAAGTCAAATCACTGGATGCAAGTGTCCCCTTTTCAAAAGGGACTCTGCTCTCAGCTATGGTGATGCAAATCCACATATTTAAAAACAAACCAAGAGGTATTACAGACTTATACCAGCATTGCTATTAACAGACTTTTGTCTTTTGTCCTTTTCAATTTTCACTGACTCATACACCTAAAGACTCATATTAAAAAGAATAAAGGGTCCATAATTTCAAGGAATGATTCAATTAAAAATGTAAGTGCTGATGTTTAGTATTTACACAGGACATCAAAAAAATAAAGTTATACTAAAAGAAATATGCAAAGATGAGCAGGTATTAGCTATCAGTTTGTACTGAAAACCAAGAGGATGAATCCAATAAGAAATGGATCAGAAACAGTCTGTGGAAAGCAGATTTCTAAGTTTCATAAGTTAGGCACCTTAAAATTGCTGCACCAAAGCACCTACTTAAGGACAAGACCGAAGAAAGCCTTTGAGGAAATAAGATACAGCAGAGTAGAGAAAAACGAAGTCAAAAATATATTCTTAAAATATTTAATGTACTTAACAACAGCTGTTTCACTGTAAATCATGGTTTAAATTTTCAAAACATGTTTCTGACTGTCACCCACTGACAACTCAGGGTAGTGTGCAGTAGTACCTGGGAATAATAAATTAACAAGAACTTTAAAAACAAAACTAAATTAGCTTAAGGAAGAAAGATGATTAGCTGGTTTTTAAATCTGCATTACTTGCACATCCTTGACTAAGGAAGCTGGTCTATTTCAAAATATCTAATTAGAAAAGAATTTGGCGTTAACTTTAGCTGTGAGGGAGTTACTCTATTTAATCCATGCAGCTATTGAATCTGACACTACACTCAAGTGACAGCCAAGAAAAGCACAAGCTTTGGGAATGTGCCACAATTCCAATGTACATGTAGTGCTGCTACCAGAAAACTGCATCTAAATAGGGGTGAGTGATAACGAGAACTTGACTTGAACCTCGAGAGTCCCTCGTGACCTACAGATGACAAGGTTTAGTGCACAGACCTGCACCTTTTCCTTTTTGCCCATAAAATAAAGCAAGTATAAACTCCAGATCACAGAACAGAACTGATGAAGAACTGTCATTTCTGACAGAACAAAAACAGTGTGTATTCTTCAAGACACTTTTTAATAACAAAGCTGAACTATGAAAGGAATGTACGTGGCACACATAGAAGGCATTGTGAGAAAGCAGTAATTGTAAAAAATTACCTATAAGTTAGGAAAAAATATCAAACTGCAGATAAAATTCCTTGCAAATTCTACATATAATCTTTGTAGAAACAGCAACAATGTAAGAGTACAGAGAAATTGAATACCTATATAGTACAGACCCAGGCAACACTGACATAACTTAGTGGTCCCCGTTTTAAAACAGGCAGAGCAAAACATGAAACAATACAGTAAAAAGCTGCAAAACAATCATTAGAAGGCTGGAAAAGTTTCTTACAGAGGGATCTGAGAACTGTAATAAATTACGTAGTATTCAAATCATGTTTCTGTCTTCTTAAGCTCACTGAAAAAAGAACCACATCCAAAATGACTCGGCTTTCTCTTGGAAAGAAAGAGGAATCAGATCCAAGAAACTTAAAACTCCAAGTAAAATATGTTAATGATTAAATATGAGTTTAAACAAAGAAGAGGAAGTTGATTCTCCAGAGAGATGTAAAGAGAGCAGGAAGCTTGTTTGTATTCTAACTTTGAATATACATATAAATCAATTCAATTGAGCACCCTGAGATATAAGGGACTCACGCTGAAAAGTAACATGCTCTTCCCCTGTCCTCACTGCAGGCATCTATGAAACAACACTAAAATGATTCAACACTACAGAATTTTGCAAACATTACTCCAGGTTCAAGAAGTAATCAACAACTGTTCAAAGTTGCTACAATGCACAAGGTAACAAACAGCTCAGAAGTCCCTGAAATCTGTCAGTGTTGTGCCATCCTACTCAACCGATCGAGTTGAAGAGTTCTGGTTATTCTCTGATACCCTTGTTTGCACTACCTGCAGAAATGGCTGCTAATTACCTGATTGCCTGCTATATTCTCTCTACCTTAACGAGGAAACCTCTGGAATTGTTCTACCCAAAATATTCAGAAGAGATAAAGAAGAAAACAGTCATTTTTTTTTTGTTAAAAATTATATACCAGACATATATGATATGTGTATCGGCCTTCTTACTCTAGGGCTATGAAGATTATTTTTCTTAAATCTTTCTATAGCTTCTAAAACACTTCCCTCTGGTGTTGGGTTTGTAACTTGCAAGCAATGAAGTGACTGCATTCACTAAGTCACACCTTGCTTAGAAGGACATTTTCTAGCAAAAGAGAGAGGACACTCAACAACTGATACAAGTTATCATTTAAAGTATTAGGTTTCAGAAAGTTAAGTGTAAGAAAGTCAAATTCAACCATTCTTCAAAGATTAATTATTATAAGAATTTCAAGAATTTGTGGCCCTTTCTTAAAAAGGCCACATTATGATTTCACAAGATTCTTGTGGTCTTTGGCTTTCCCTCAGATTAAAATATTTTGGGACTACAGGTTTTGTTTTCCATCTTGAAGACATAGAAATATTGTTTTGTCCATTTCTGGAAGTCATAAAGACAGCATAGCACTATCTTTGCATAAACTGTTGAAAAACACTGCTATGAAACACTGATGCTTGATGGCTAAAACATGAGTAGCTTTCGCAACACTCACAAGTCTGAAGAAAACCCAAGACGTATAATCTGCATTTTACTATTCCCAAACTGTAAGTTTCATACTCGAAAATAGAAACAAAAATCATCATATTAACCTCTAAGAAACAAATGCTTTACAGAACCCAACAACTATCCCAACAATTAAAAGATACAATGACAATTCAGTTTGTTAGAAAAATGCTGGTTTACTGTTAAGATACAAATTCAATAACCTCTTTAGGTTTTTTTGTTGGTGGTGTTTTGTTTTGGTTTTTTTGGGTTTTTTTTGCAAGGCAGCAATGCAAACGTCTTCATGGGTGCGGTTCAATCCATCTTCTGACATCACACCTTGCTGTAGAGCAGAGAGGGCAGCCCACAGCCCACTCCGCTCTGTCCTGAAGGCTTCAGGTCCCTGTGAGCCAAATGCTGCAATATCACAGAACAGCAGTGCAGAAGGCCAAGAGATGAAACACCACGGAATATTTGCCCCATTCTGAAATAAACTGCCAAGGCACGTTCAGACAGCACCTCAGCAGAGAGAGAGAACATGACTGTTCTCACAGAAAACTTACTATGTGCAGAGTTGCTTGGTTGAGCCAATAATGCCTCACTGAAGGTATAATCAGTTTTCTTGCACACATCAAATGGATTTAGTTCAGACTTACAATTCTATGTGGAACTATGCCACAATATTTCAGCTTCACATTGAGTTTTGGGGGAGCTGAGAGGTGTTGGTTTTTGTTTTAAGAATACGAAGATATTTCTACTCTTATGCATATCCCAAAGATTACTACCCTCTTTCTAACCTCACCTCTCAACTCTAAAGCATTAACTAGATACCTTCTGATCAGGATACATTTGTTTGATGTGTTAATTAAAAAACAAGTTGTAATGTGTATACTGGAAAAAAAGAGCACTGCTTCAGAGTACCTTCAATTCAGCAGAGTAAACAAAACGCTACATGAATGCTGCTTTAAAGTGTGCAGGAAAAGAGAGGAAGTAGCAGTAAGAGACCATTGTATATCCAGGAGTTAACAATTGGGGGGGGGTGTTTCTCCAGTACAGTAACTTAAAAAAGGAGAAAGGGAGACAACAAAACCAAACCAAAATACAAAACTGCTGAAATCTGTAATAGTCCTAAAAATGTTAGAAGTATATTGTGTTGACAGAAATGAAATTACTCTGCTTCTCCAATACCAGCACATTATTTTCAGACTATGCTGCAGCTCTGTAATTAATAAGCCGGCTTATCAATTATGTGGTGAACACCTTCTACTCTGGCATGTCACACTTCTGTCTTATCTAAACAAGTGAACAGGAATCACAAAAAGGCTGCTACCACTTTGCAGCATCTGTACATTAATACACTGCGAATTGTCAACTACTTAGGTATTCTTCAACGACCAAAAAATGGACAAGA
>NW_020955220.1:2951675-2996452 GCF_003031625.1 Empidonax traillii
TCTCGTTGAGACGAGTTCTAACTGGGAGCGCAAGGGCGGGACAGACCGCTCCGAGCCGCAGAAGCGGGACGGAAGGGGCTGCCAGGAGGATCCTCGTCCCTGCAGCGCTGCTGCCAGAGTTAGAAACCTGCCGCCTCTCCTCTCTTTCTTGTGATCTCCTGGAGAGGAGAGGTGAGTTGTCCTTCGCTCTTGTCGTACTTTAGCAGTGGAGAAATAGGCTAGCTTGCAAGGTGCAGAACTTGTTCAGGATGGCTTCAAGCCCCAGCTGAGTGCTGGGTTTACTTTACTCGAGTTTCAGCCCTGTGAAAAGGCCCACTGATGGAGAAAGAGATTAGCACCGTGTTAACTGCGCGGTTCTCTCTCCTTTGCTGCAGTGCCCACTTTCACGGCTGCCTCCTGCTCTGCCTGCTCCTGCTTTCAGCATGGTAAAGAAGAATACTATCCCTGATGGGTAAGTATCCTTCACACTAAGCAAGAGGCAGGAGCGGGCACAGCTCTGCCCACAGAGAAGGGGCACTGACTGCCCCAGGCGCTTTCTTGCCTCAAGCAACCTCATCACCTACAGCCAGGTAAGGTAGGTATCTTCTCCAAGACAGGAACAGCCCAGCCATTCATCCCCCAGGTGAGTATAATTCTCCAGCCTGTCTGAACACTTCTCCTTCGTCGGCCAAATACAGCCCCTTCTTCCTAATCTTCTTACCCCAAGTGTTTATTTACTGGGGAAATGGGAGAGTAGTCCATACTTTTGACTACTCAGACATGTGCTGACAGGTGTGGAGGAAGAGACGATAAGATGTGGGAGCAGGTGGCTGCATGCATAAGATCAGGGAATATGTTCATGAATCCAAGTCCAGAAACATCCTGCGTTTTTCTTTTTAAAAGACAACAAAAGTGTTATATCAGCAGAAATTATCATTAGAAAACCCCAAATGCACTATGCAGGCTTTCTGATCACTTGATTGGGAGAGCACGTGGGGACCGTAGAATGACCTCATTTAAAACAGATAGAGTTCTGTTCTCCAGCTCTAATCAAATAAACAGGAAGCCCAAGTTTAGAATTTCAACCCATGTGTTACTGCTGACATCAGTACAAACCTTCTGGGTAGGAGGGCATGCTGAGGTATAAAGGCACACAGTAATGGGACAATAACTTGCAGGTTGTACATTATTTGAGGAAAGATGGACGTTATCCTGGTTTCTGGGTAGGTGTTAAATAGGTTTATTAAGAACATTCTTAGGAGGAGCAATAAGGTAGAAAAAGCATGAGCTCCTGTAATATGGGTTGTCCTAAAAGCAATAAATAGAAACGAGATGAACAAAATTTAAAAAAAAACTTTAAAAATTTGAAGTTTTTTTAGTAGCTGACAAACTTAGGGATTAAAATCAGAATAAAAAGTAAGAAAAACTCTTTAATCCTGTCTTTCTCTGAAGGTTTCTATGAAATTTCATTTGAATTTTTGACAAAGTTGAGTAAAGTGCATTAGTTCTGCAAGCAGTGGTGGAGAAATCCAAAAAGAATTAACTGTCCTTGTTTTCTCCATACATGGAAATTATTACTAAAAGTTTGAGAATCAGGTGCTCATTTCTCCCTTCTTATCCCCCCTTACATTTGAACTGGAGTGGCTTTCAGGCTACGTGGATTTCTTAAGTGTGAAAGAAGCAGACCACTGTATTTTCAAATTCTGTGATTGAAAACTAAGACCTTTCAAGGGGAGAAACAGCTCTTGTCAAGTATTTGGGTATAAAGTTAGTATTACCATCTGACAAAGTGCCTGATACTGAAGCACTTTCAGCTTCTCCAGATACTTAGTTTTTTATACTACTAAGAAGTCAAGCTGCACATCCACAGTATCGGAGATTTGGCAGTAAAGAAATTTAAGGAATTGTCGGCCCCCCCATCTCACGCAGCAGGGTATTGATGCTATCCTTGTGCTGCCACAACATGTTGTTCTTGTCTGTGAATTTAGTAAACCAGGAACCCATAGCAGTGAACCTTGGAAGGAACTAAGGTGGTCCTGCACGTGCAATTTACTGGCCCCAAAAACAGTTGTTGGCAGAAATGAGACTGTGGTATGCTGTGGCGTGAGGACAAGTCCAGACGGTTCAGTCTGTGGAACTACAACCTCAGTCATATCACCTTGTTGTAACGGCAATAGATCTAACAGCGACTCTTCTGATTTAATGCTACTGCAAGAGAAACAGTGGAATAGATAGTGACACTACATGTAGCCATTTTTTAAGATTGTCTTTCTGTTCCTGCCTCAGTTCTTAAACACTTTTAATCCAAGTTTCATTATGCTAATTAAAGCAATACAATGAATTTGAGGTTTCAGTTAAGTTAGTAGGTAAGAAGAGTGCAACTATGGATCAAGCTCTGAGAAGCTTGGTCTGGTGGAAAGTGTCCCTGCCCTTGGCAGGAGGGTTGGAACAAGATGATCTTTAAGGCCCCTTCCAACCCAAACCATTCGATGATCCTGTGATAATGGAAAGTGCTTCTCTCTTTTCCTGGTAATGTGTTGGAGCAGAGCTGTGGTGTACAGTGTCCATTGCAGTCTCAAACCTAGAAAGTAATGCTGGTGAAGTAATTTTTAGCAAAGAGAGACATCAGTATAAAAGAGGGATCCAGGTGATCCCTTACACTGCTGTTTCCACCATGGAGTCAAGTTCTGGTTCTTCACAGTGTCTGAAATGGTTTTATTCTTCAGTGGTTGTAGACTATGATGTTTCAGTGGAGAACCAGACAGTAAAAGGAGGCCAAGTTGCATAACAAACAGTTAAAAAATACTGTGATGTTTTTACAGACTTATGCACTTCAGCATCCAAAATCCTGCTGTGGGTATAATTATATAAAATCAGATTCAGTTCTAAAAAGCATCTGCAGAATTGTCACCTTCTGGCATGTCACCCTTGAATGGTGTAAAAAAATACTGAGTGGAATCTTTTTGTTACAAGGACAAAGCTGAATTATTTTTGCCTATGCACCGTGAACATACTTCTTGAACCGAAATTTTCCTCTGCAAACCTAAAGCATCTGCATTTTTCATTTAGATGAGAATATTAACAACTGTGGCATAAAGGATTGTGTATGTTCCATGGTGGTTGGGAGAAAAGGGTTACCATAATGTGAGAGTTTATTAGTAAAAGTGCTTCATTTCATCAGTATTGATTCTGGTATGTGTAGAGGTATGGAAGCCACGTGGCAAATAAGGCTGTGTATATATCATACAGTGTCAGTAAACAAAAAAAAAAAAAAAAGAGGTTCCAAGTAGTAGTTTCTAAATGATCTTGCTACAGATGGCAGTAGTTCAGACTTGAATTTCTCTACAGTTACAATAATTATCCCTTTTGAGTGTTTGAGAATTCAGTTTCCCTGGTAAGTTCTGAACTTATAACTGCTTCTTAATCAGAGATGCTCATGAGAGGCTCAAGAATTGTAGAAACCCTTGAATTGTTAAGCATGGCTTCAGATAGTGTTCTCTGAACGTAGTTCTCCACCCATTGTAGCTTTTGAGTATTGTATATCTGTTCACACTGGTTTACTAACAGTGATTCACTCTAAGATGAAAATCATTCTGAATGGATGCCTTAAATTCAGTACTAGTTTCTCTTACTCTGGAAGAGTGGAACACATTATTGGCTGTAGAAAGACCAATGAGGTTCAACTGTTTGCTGTGAAGAACTTGTAGGGTATCTGTTGACAGTTTCCTGTGCTTTATATTTTTATATGACTCCATCACTGAGATCTGACAAACTAAAGACATGAAACTTTAAAATGATTTCCAATTCAGTGCTTCCATTGTATTGTAGCTATGACTTATTTAGGAACTGTCTTGTCTAGCTTGCCATTAAAAATATACATAGTATCTTTATGGGGAACATACTGTTTTTCTTTAAAAATCACAAGAAAATAAATGGCAAGGTATCTGTGTAAATGATTCAGTATGAATATCAGGAAAATATGTAATTATTCAACACAATTTTGAAATCTATTTGAAAAGTTTATTAATTTGATAAGAGCATCATCGGTAGTTAAAGTAAATGTTACTACAAATCAGTTCTAAAACATAGCAAATTATACTGGAAATTAAAGCTTCTGCATGACCTTAAAAGTAATGTTAAACTAAAATATGAAAAAAACTGTGTGTTCCACACCTGGCTCTACAAAAAGCTTTAACCAAAGCATGTAAAATATGCAGCTGTATGTAATCCATACTCAATCAGCTCCTTCATGGCCAGATTGTTTTTCATTCAGGTCTCTGTCAGCTCTTAGTCACTGGTACAGGAATGATGATGGTGTCAAGTCTGGTGATAACACCTTTGACTCCTGCCTTTCTTCTTTCCACCTATATTCAAGCAGGGCACAAACTGTGTGTCAGAATTCTCATTCATACATGTTAAAATGTTTAGTTATGTCCTTGCTCTTGTAATTCCTGTTTATGTCACTACCCGCTGCTCATCTCTGATAACTTCTGCCTTTTATCCAAACTTGTTCTGTAAGAGTTTTACTTTCTATAGTCTGGGTCACCTGTTCCTTTGTTGACAACAGAACAAACTTGAATTTATTTCCTTAGCTAATCTGTTTAATTTCAATCTGCTGGTTTTATTTTTAAGTAATTTTTAGTTCTGCAGCAGTATGCCAGAGTTTCCTTTTTAAATATTTTTGAAGATAACATGAAACACATACCCTTTATATTTTTGATGAAGAATGCCTCCTGCTCATTTTCTACGAGCGAGCTGTCAGCAGCTTTTCAGTTTCTTGCTCATTTTGCAGATTTTTTTCTGGTAGGATTTAAATGGCTTTAAATACAAATGAGTAAACGCCCAAGTTTATTAAGGTCTGACAACAAACTCTGTAATCCTGGGGCATTGTTCTTTCAATCCCCTAATATGAAAAAAGTTCAGAATTTTTACAAAGCCTTTTTTACACTGCTAATTAAGGAAATAAGATTTTAAAGCCCTTTTTTGATCATCTCTTATTCACTTTCTAGTGCTCCTATTTACGATAAGTATGGTTGGTTTCCATTCATACTTTTCCAAGAGAAAGCAGGTTAAAACAGCACTGAATTTCTGGTCTTAATTGATTCATATACAGTTTATATACCTTAAACAGGAATAAATGGAACATAGTCTGAGATTTTTTTTTTCATATTTTACAGCAAGTTTACAGCTACCAGACTCCAAAGTTTACAAGCTTGAAAATTCACTTAGGAAGACTTGTCAAGTTAGAACACTTCTATAATACATAATATGTTATTTGTAGGGGACTGGTTTTGTTCCCTAGTTGCAATTATGAGATACAAACTTCCTACAAACATTCAGAATTTAGTGAAAGGTTTTACTGCAAAGACCTCTCAGTGATTTCATCTCTAGCTCACCTTTACACCTTCTTACCTTGTATCTGCCTCCTACACAACAGCTGTTTGCAATATTCTCGTTGCCTTCCTAACAATGAGTTATTATTACTCCTTTATTACTTTGGTTTCCATTAAACTAAGCATCTGTATGCCTACACTGTGAGCCTTGATCTGTTCTTTACCTCATGAGGAAGATAAAAGAGATAAGGTAGTGCTAAAGACATGGATGTAGTAAATCATAAAATGTTTGTTTAAGCTTCCAGTCACCATGCTGTGGGTTTCCTTTGTTAATTCCAAGTATCTGTGGATGGTGATGTTACTATTTATATACTATGACAAATATAATTATGGATATTTCATTGAGAATTTTGCCAGCCAACTTCTAGTTTTTGTTCTGATAAGGGAATTGTGAACAAAGCAAAATAATCAGTGGTTGGAATATTTTAAAATTAGTATGCAATTTATTTAGTAAATTATGTGGGTTTATGGAAATCAGAAAGGAATTTAGAAATTGTTATGCTCCCTTTAAAGGGAGAGATTAATTCAAACATTAATTCTGAAAATTGTAAGTGAACAAACATCAGGGTTCAAGAATCTAGTGGAAATGTTTTGTATTGTAATAGTTGAGGTATTAGCTGAAAATGCAAAAAGGCTATGTAGATTTTAAGTCATTTAGCTGCATCATCTGAGGTCATAGAGATAATTTGCCCTTACATAAGAAGAAGAAACAGAAGTCCTAAATTTAGTGAGTTACCTCTTTAAAGGTAAAATTGATCTGCTGATTAACTTGTTTTCCTCTTCAGGTAATCCTTTTCATATTCTTTTAAAAAATGGAAATCTCTGAAATGTGATATATCAAGAGCTTTTTCAGTGCAGTGTAGAACTTGTGAATACCAGTTCTTTGTGAGTTTGGAATTAGTAGCGGTTTTGAGTGTTGTAAGAAACCTTCATCATAGTAGGTGATTTTTGGTAAGTTATGGTGTGATGGAATATTCTCTGTATTTTTCAAAGTGCCAAGAGAAAGTGCAGTCGAGAGTGTTTCTTTGAAAAATAAGCATATTACAAAGGAAACACATTTGCAAAATATAGATTTGTATTGTTAATGAAAGAAAACTTTGCATTTAATTGTCAGTCAAATGACTGATGCCTACATAGGATAACTTTACAAGATGTTTGATTCAGCAAAGTTGAAAAATTTCCACCAACTATAACACTACTTTTTACCTGTTGAACCTTACACATCTGCTTTGCTTTATATTGATGCTACATGTTGTAAATGCTATCCTGCCATTTTGAGGGGAGGAATTATTTGGAAGTTGAAGACGAAGAAAGGAAAAGAGTTTTCAAATGTCCCGGGGATACCCTGAAACCACTTCATGGAATAATTGCAGATTTGGAGACCTACTTATAATGTATAATAACAGCAACTTTTATGTGCTTTGTGCTACAGGTGTCTTCTGATGAATTGTGTAACTTGAAAATATTTAAAAATATTTTTTTTTTCATTACAGATGGAGGAGTTTGACACCAGTTGGACAACCTATACCAGGAACAAGATTTATTGCGTTCAAAGTACCTTTAAAAGGGGTATGTATAAGAATCAACTATAGATTGTCCATACTAGATAAACTGCAAAAGTAATGAAAAATAAGATGAATGTTCATGCAAACTTTAAAGGAACATTTTTGAAAAATAATTTATTCAGATTCATCTCTTTCAGTAATCCGCTAGTTGCTTTTAAAAAAAATTTAAAAAAAAAATTTTTTTAATACTTGCTGTTACTGTGTTTTTTTATCTTTTAAAAATCAACAAGTCTCTAAATCAATCAGCACAATTCATTTGATCACTAATAAGTGGCCTGAATTCAGGATCTTCTATAACATCTTTTTATGTCTGTTGTAAGAAATCACATGGAAGGGGTTATGATACAAGTAACAATCTAGGCATTGTAAGCCAGAATACAATTTTATGGAAATCAAGCAGTTGTTAAAGGATACCAGCCACTGCAGAACTTCTAAAATAATAGATTGAGATTGCCAATTTCATAAGCAAAAAGCTTTAGCAATCTGGAGGAATGTAGTATATTTTAAAAAGAAGTCTTCATATTAATGAAGACTTTATTAATGTGTTAGTACTTCCTTGCTAACATGAAGTGCCATTTTAATCTACTAAATACGCTGAGTCAGATCTTTAAACTCTCTGATTATAAAAAATGTGGAGGCTGACTTGTTTTGACTCTTCAGTACTTTCGTGCCCATGGGTCTTTGGAGGCATAGGGCAAATTTGTCCTATTTGCCCTTCTGTATAAATTGACACAAGTGCTCTAGAAATTAACTCTAACAGGTCCCTGCTTTAGATACAGAGGAAGTAAAAGTTTCTAATTGCTTTTCAAGTTCGGTGCTTTGACATAACCTTAGCAGTTAAGAGTATTCATACACAAAAATTTGGGTTCTTTGTCTGTATTTGTACACATTATATTTTCAGTCACCATTCAGTTCACTTTATCAGCAGTGACTGAAGTGGAATGCTTGCAGGACTTGCTTCCTGCACCTTCTTTTACAGCTTTAGTATTGTGGTTTGGTTCCTTTGACACCACAGATCTCATACTTTAAATTGGTCTTGTTCTTCATGATACAGATGGATTGTACAGTAGTCGTGTGTCTTTCTACCAAGATCGCCAGTGAACACATCAAGTTGTGAATATCAAATCCAGAGATTTAGAATTGGCTTCTTTACTGCTGGGTTTTTTGAGAGAGGATTTTTTGCATCATCAGCTCCTGTAATTCCACTTGATCTCTGCAATTTTTGCACAGATTCACTGTTCTAGGCAAGATTTGTTCAATGCATATATTTCCAGTTCCTGTCACTCCAGCTTTCAAAGGAAGATATGTTATTGCTCACTTTACTCTTTGCCTGTAGTTCCACTGATAGTCTGGAAGGAGCTACACTAGAGATCATAAAAAGAGCGACATTATCAGAGTGTTCATAAGAATATATCACAAGTAGGCACTTACGTCAGTGTGTTACTCCCAGTCCTACCGATCTCACGGGGCATAGATCTCTGTTCTGTGAAGCTGTCTTTGAACTTGGCCAGATATAAATTCTGATTCCCAAGAATGCAAAATCTGTAATATTTCTGTCCTTTCCGTTTGTTCTGTCTCAACTATGCAAGACAGAGAAATGACAAGTCTGACAGCAACCACGTGCTTGAAACTCATGGAGTTTATGGCAGAATACACATAAAATGTGTAGCTGGCTAAACTGGGATGTGTTTGCAGAGGGTAGTGGTCAGTAAATCTGTCTGAAAATGCTGAAGACCTGATTGGTCATCATCTGTCAGGAGTCCTGTTGTTTATTAAGCTGCTGGTACAGACCTCTTAAATATGCAACAGTTTTCTTATTTGCTACTGATTAAAAACCTGATGATTGGTGATTTTACCCAAAGGGAGAAAACATATTTTCAGAATTTGAAGACTTAAGGGTTATTGTCTTAGCAGAAGATGTGCTGTTAGTAAAGACTTCAAGATCATGTGTTTACTTCAAAGGATTTTCTGTCCCATCTTTCAGATCACCTTTATAATGCTAACAGTAACATTGTAGTGTAGTAAGAACCGGGAAAGTTCTTTCCCATGCCATTAGAAGGATTTTTACAATTGATACAGATTTCTCTGATTCTCAAAGTCCAATTAAACACCTCAACTACTGAATATTCTGCAGAAGTTTTTCAAAAAATTCCAAAGAGCCTTTCAAAACATAGTATTTCATGACACATTTGACTGTTTACTTTATCAAACAATATGTTTGGAAAACCTTATGTTTGTAAATTACATTCCTCCTCAGTTTGTGTGGCTTTACATAGTAAAATGTCTTTAATGTTCTATCGCAGACCTTTTGCAGATTCCCCTTTTGTCACCTCAAGTTTAAGTTTGGTTTCAGATTCTACTAAAAGTCACTGCTGAATAGTGGCAAAACAACTGAGTTGTGTTCATTTTGTTTAAACTTCTACAACCTCCATTGTTTTTTCAGCAGTGCATAGGTGTCTGAAATACATAGGACCAAATACTGTATTATGTGCTTTCTACCCTACTCCTCTTAGCTTAAGCTTCCTAACCTCATACAAGTTTTGACAGGACTGCCCTGCTGTTTCTTCTTTGTTTTCCTGTCTCTGTTTCCAGACTCGAGACAAGTGCTTGCTAGCATTTTAGATTATAATCTGTACAGTCAAAACAAAAAATGGTTAGTTACCCTGTAGCATCTGTGGGTCTAAGAAGTATGTGGTCTGTGGCTGCCTTCCTTTCCATTAGTTCTGAGTCCAGTCTGCTTGAATTTCTTGTTGACAAAGGAACTGACAGGTGGCTGAGGCTGCTGCATCTTTTGCCACTGTCCTTATTGGTTCTGGCTGAGCCTGTGTCAAAAGGCTCTCACAATGGACAAGTGCACTGTTCACAGAAAATCCAGTCTTGAGTATATGAGGCATTTTCACACCTTAAGTGAAGAACACATTTCCAAAAACACAGCTGCAATAGGGTGAGTAAACATTTTTCTCACTGTTTCTATCAAATGAGTTATTCATTATCCACCAACACACAGCGTTCTTAGTCACAGTATTTTAGTCATACTCAATATTTCCCAGTGCTGAATGACATGCAAGTACACTCTGTCAAAATATGAAGTAGGGATAAAAATGTCTGCACAACATTTGTGGGAAGAAAGTTAAAACTTTTAGAAATGAGATCTTGTATCACAACTTTTAATGTTTTATGTGAAATATGCTGTTAATTTTGAGTTACTGTGCAGGACAAAGTTTTTTTTGGGAAATTGACTGTGGTGCTTTGCTTTTAACTGATGCTTAGTTACATAAAAATCAGTATATATATGATGTATTTTGCAGAATTTTTGTGTCTATGAACTTAATGCTTATTTTAATAATGTTTGTTAACATCATACAAATGGAAACACAGTTTCTCGCATATTCATCTGAATAGAAATACTTAAAAAATCTTTGCTTTCTTTTTAACTGGTTTCTTTAATCTATATAATACACGGATGTGGTTCTGATAGTTAAACAGTCCCTTTCAAATACTGATGTTTCCTAGTACTAATTAAACAGCTGAATATTACAACTTTCTTTTTATTAGAATGTAAAAAGAAAATATTTATTTTCCATTTACTTTGTAGGCAATTAACCAGAGGCTTACCCCAACCCAGAAATTTACACCAAAAGATTTAATTGCTGCAATGAAAGCCCTAAATGTGGAGCTTGGATTAATTATTGATTTGACATATACCACACGATACTATGAAGTTAAGGTAATAAAAGCTGCAGCTTTTGTTTTGAAGTGTTTACACATTTGCTTACCTTGAATTGAAATAGACAAGTATGCCATCTAAACTAATTTCGTGTCTCCAATAGAAAAGAAATGTTTTATCACAAAGGACATAACTGCTTTTCCCAGCTAGTTGCATTTGTGGCTTATTTGTATTATGGTAACGCTGAGTTTTGAGTAAGGACTTCAGTGCCAAGCGCTACAGAAAAGGTGCAGAAGAGTTACACTCTGTGTCCTGAAGACATTCTCCTTTATTCCTAGGGTCTTTTACTGATCCTCTGTGGAATCCACTAAGAAGGCGTACATTTTTAAACTACTTTATCAGTTTCAAAATTTTTACCAGTATAGTCCAAACAGCTGCGGTTAATCAGCCTCCTGAAAAGGAGAATAAGTGGCAGTGTTATAACTGAATGCTAGTCTTTGAATGTACAGGGGTTCTAGGCATTTAGGGGGTGAATATATGATTGTGGGTGGGAGGGACAGATACTGCTAATAATTGTAAACTGGGTTAGAATGGAATTACAGGAATCTGCTCTCTTTAGTTTATGTGCTGCCTTGTTAGCAGGGATAAATAAATCTTCTGTAAGAACTGTTCTTTGCTTGAGGTCAACTATAATGTAGAAATGTCAGTGGTAGTTTCTGAGGCCACATCTCTATAGAATTGTGTCAAGTTTGCTTTCCGTTTCTATTCAAGGTTTGAACTACTGGTTTACATTGGGATTATGTTACATAGGTCTTATCGTTTTTCGTTGATACAAGACTTGAATGCTTTTAACCATTTTTTTTTCTTTTTGTTGCTAGGATTTACCTAAAAGTGTACAGTATAAGAAACTTTATACTGTTGGACTTGAAGTCCCTGATAATGCTACTATTCTACAGTTCAAAAAATGGGTCAGGAAATTCCTATGGGAAAATGCAGGAAATGGTAAATATCAACATCCTATGCTATAAAAAACCTCAACATTTTATTTTGGTGCTAACTCTATCATTTATTAATTTCAATAGATATTTATGAAACTGGGGACTTCAGACTTTCCATAGCATTTCCCACTTTATTATCATAATAAGATCCATTATGTGAACCAGTACCTATCTTTTATGCAATCACAACATGTCTTTTTCAAAAATGACTGGGAACTTAAATGCCCTTCCGAGAAGTGTTGTTTGTATTGTGTGTCAAAGTAACTGCAACGAGGCCTTCCTGACCCAAATTGCCTCCCACCAGCTGAGTGCTGTAGCTGCCAGCCCTTGATGGATGTTTTAAATGACACCAGGGCTCTCTGATGGCACTGGGCACTGACACATGAGAGCAGCTTAAGTCCATTTAGTCTGATGTGGTGGTTTCTTGATTTATGAGTCCATTATTGCCCTCATATCTGAACAATTCCTGAAAATCTTTTTACAGACACAATGTTTCCACACTGTGGCTCTGCTGCTGTTTCAGTGTTTATGCAATAGGGCAGTTCTGGCTGAGAGTGTATAAGTTGCTTTTTGTGAAAACAAATTTTGCCACGGTGTGTTTGCAGCTTTTAACCTCTCACTTCTTTTGGTAGTGATTCTTTGTTGGCAGATTTTACCTGTGTGTTTATCCAATATTGGTGGATCATTCTTTCAAGCTTTTTCATGCTATTTGCTGTGGTAACTTTTGCATTTTCTGTGAGAAAGTAGAGATATTAACTGCTTTCTTAAACAGCACTGGTGTAAATTTCAGGTATGAGAACCTGAGTTAGAAGTAATGGGAAAATTGAAAGGTATAAGAAGCAGCCTTTGTCCTTGCACAGAATAAGTTCTTCCTTTGCTCTTTTTTGGCTTAAGGAAATTCCTTGGTAGTTGTTAGTTTTCCGTTGGTTTTAATCTAGTGATTTTTGTGTGTGCGTGACAAAGAATAGTCTGTATTTGAATCTGATATTGACAGAATCAATTCCTAATTTGTTACTGGACACTGACCCTGCACTTACAAGTAGGAGCATTTTGGCAGAGCTTGTGTAACTTTTGAGTTGGGAGAACGTTCATATTTATGGTAACTTACTCCTCATAATTTGGCCTCTGTTTTAGAATACCCCTAAAATACCTCAGGATTCTTCTTACAAAGACTTTTTGAGAAGCTGGGTTACTTTAGTGTTTGAATTGTTAGGACATCAACTTACAGTGAACTTATATGGCAGTGTGACTGCTCTGATTTGTGGCAAACAGTTATATTTTATCTCATTCAAAAATTTATCTAAGTCCTGCTTCAAAGACCCTCTGTCAGTACTGTCTCTGTCAAAACTTAGTTTTTCTGATGATGAAAGTTTTTCTTCTAAAATCTACCCTAAAACTCTCAATTAGTTAATATGCATTTATTCTTTCGCCAGCTTTGCTCTTCAAGTGTCGTTCTCCATTCCCATTATTACATTCAGTATCTCAGATTTGTTTTTAGAGACTAAGACGACAAGCTTCCTTCTGTGACCGTCATAGTAGTCCTTTCTATACATATTTGAATTGATTTTATTTTCATTATATTTGGATATGATTATAAATAGTCTGGATGAGGTTTTACCAGTGCCTTGCACGATTGTATTAGTGTTTTCCTGTTTCTGTTGGAAATACCTCATTTGAAACACCCTAGTAATAGTAAGTTATTCTGCTTTTTAGCTTTTAGTTGATTAGTATAATCTTTTCAAAAAAGACAAGATTTCTTTAGAGATTACTGGTTCTCCTTTTCTCCATACATTTCATACTCCAAGGCATCTCATACTTCCAGGTGCTTTATGTATAAGTTAAGTTCTTCAGTTTTATGTTTGCTTGTTTAGAATTGCTTTCAAACCCGTATTTTTCTCCTGTTACTGCAGTTATGGCTGAGGCCAAGTGCTTTACCTGTCATCACTCCTCTTTCTTTTTTCCTACATTCTGCAGAGTCAATCTCAGTTTTCACAGGTTTGGAAATAGTGAGCTAAGTGCTGCTAGAGATTCAGCCTGAAGTCTGTACCTGTCTGTTGTTTTACAGGTGTGACAGTATAATTTTGTAAATAGCAAGCATTATTTATCATTACTTTGCTAGAAAAGTAGAGATTTTTTGGTTTGTATTTAACTATAAAAACTCTGTTTTCCTTTTTGATAGAGAAGCTCATTGGTGTTCACTGCACTAATGGAATTAATAGGACTGGCTACCTTATATGTAGGTAAGGTTGTATAAAAAGAGAAATCGTTGTGCACAAAAAATAGCATCCTTTTATTATTCTGTAATCCCTTTGGGACAATAATATAGTCATATTTTCCGTCAGATACCTCATAGACGTTGAAGGCTGGGATCCAGAGGCAGCAATCCAAGGTATTTATACAGTTTGAACTAAGGCACATGTCAGGTTGTGCTTCACAATTACTACAATTTGTGAGTTGTTACTCACAAATACTACAATTCTCTTTTAGTATCTTTTCAGTAATTTCATGTCCTGGCTTACATACAATATTTTTTCTGACTTGATTCTACTCCAGGCAAGACTTGAGCATTAGCAAGTTGACAGCACAGGAGGAGTATGTTTTAGCTGCTTTAATTCTTTTTTTTTTTTCTTTCTTTTCACTTGAACGAGTTTTTAGTCATAGTTTGCTAAAAACAAAAGTTGCTTTTAAGTTTTTTTTAAGTTGTTTTAAAAAAATGCTGCAATGATGCCAGCTTGCTAAATTATTAAATACAAGTTAGGATTGTTTCAAATTCAGCATCTCATGGTGAACAGCAACTTGCCTTTTGCATTTCTGTGGCTCAGTTTGAGCAAATTTCATTAGATTGTACTTTCTTTCTTTAGCTTTTGGTGATGCCAGAGGTCATCGCATGGATGGTCTGGTGTATCTCACAGACCTCAGGACACAACCAATGCGAAGGTAAACCCTTTTAATGGTGTGCTTCAAATTGTATTTCTCCTGGTATTTTTAAAAGTTCACTTCCAGTCATAAGTCAGAATTCCCTGTTAAACCTTTAATATGCAACTACACATAGATCATAAAATATTATGTGTAGTTGTATGTGTATTGTCATATGAATAACATGAAGTGCAGTGTACTTTATTCATCTTTTGATCTGACAACTACTATTGAGCATTTCTGTGCTTTTATCATACTGTGACAGGTGTACTAAGTCTGTATTCTCTCATTACAAGCTGAAAGGAGCCATTGCAGAGATATCTTTATAAACTCGATGATCTGCCTGCTGTTTTTGGCATTGTTGAACCAGATATTTAAAATATAGAGGAAAAAAAAGAACGGTTTAAAGAAAAAAGTATGAAAAAGGGGAAGATTGTTCCTGTCTCCTCCATTCGTAGTAGTTTATCATGTTTAAGAATTTTATGCTTATCTCCTAGGAATAGCTAACCTTTCTGTCTTCCCAAGGTATTTATGCCAGTGATACCTTATAGCAGTAAATTGATTTTAAAATGAATACCTGGCTGGTTTACGTCTTTTTAGCTGAACTGAATGCCCTTTGTTTTAATCCTATCATTGTTTCATAGTCTTTGCAGGATTAAGTTGGTCCCATATCAGATTTTTAATAGGTATGGTGCTTATCTCACATCCTTTAGGATGTTCTAAATCTATGAAGCTCAGGTATTCTCTTTGATTTTCCTGCAGCTCTTCCCCAAATAAATTTATAAGATTAAAATTTGCTAAGTTATGAATGTTTTTAAGTTTTACTGAACATAAAATTTCTGTCATTCTGAACTGAAGAATTTTATGTGGTGTTTTTTTTTTTTTACTATGTCAATCGTATGTTTTAGAAAAGGAAGCTTATGAGAAATGTTTTTTTCTTCTTAGTAACCTCGGAATGGATGTATGGGATGCAGATGAAGATATTATTCCCCCACCACATGCAATGGAAGGACCTGTAGAACGGTTCCCAAATGAAGATTTTCAGGGGTAATAGGGTGAAACATGGAAGTAAAACCCCAGCCCTCCCCTCAAAGGGAAATATAATTGTTTCTTACTGAGAATACTACAGATACTCAAAAGAGATTTTATTAATATAACCTGCTTGTGTAAAATATATTTACAGAATTTGACAAAACTGTGGCAAGATAAGAGAAAGAAAGGGAGTGTATGCTGTTAGAAGTCTGTAATTAGTTCACTTATGAAAAATTAGTTTTATTTTTTCTGTCCTTTATTATTCTACAATAATCTGTAGTTATTTTTAATTAATTTTGAATTACTGGTTTTGCCTGTTTGACAAGCAGTATAGAATTAGAATTGGAATGTTTGTCACAGCTTCTGCTCTGACATTGAAGGTTTTATAATCTTCCTTACAGTTTGGATTCTTAGTGGTTTTGATACCTGCCTATTTGCAATGTCTTTCATATAAATTCTTGGTTAAAAAGGAATTGTTTTCATTAATGATTTGTAGCACTTTTAAGTATGATGTTCTGTTTAAGACAAAAACTTCTTTACAGGTCTGGGAAAAGATTACGAATTTATGACGACCACTCTCACAATGATTTGCAAGGACAGATACAGTTGAGAGATTTTGACTTCATTAACAAGGGGCCTGGACAAAGACGAAGACCATTTCATGACCACCAAACTCAGGATGAATTGAGAGCATCAATGCAGATGAGAAACTGGGACTACAATCGGGGACCAGAACAGAGACAAAGACCCTTTAGTGATCACCAGTTTTATGATGATTATCAAGAAGACACACAGCTGAAGGACATAGACTACAGTAACAAGGGCCCTGGACAAAGTTTGAGACCTTTTCATGGACACCAGTTTTGTGATGATTTACAGGCAGAGAGGCAGTCGAGGGACGTTGACTTTAACAGGGGCCGTGGACAAAGGCACAGATCTTTTCCTGATAATCCATCTCCTAATGATTTGCAGGAAGACAGGCAGTCAAAGGATTTTGATTTCAGTAGCAGGGGCCATGGCCAGAGACGAAAACTGTTCCATGAGCACCAATCTCGTGATGAATTTCAGACTCAGATGCAGTTACAAGAGTTAGATCCTGTCAGCAGAGGTCCTGGCCAAAGACTAAGATCGTTCCATGACTATGAGTCACACGATGACTTAAAGCCACAGATGCAATTGGGAGATTTTGAATTTGTTAAAAGGGGTTGTGGGCAGAGGTTGAGACCTTTCAACGATCACCAGGCTCGCAGTGACTTACAAACAGAGATGCAGCTGAAAGATTATGATAATAAAGGCCCTGGACAAAGGCGCAGACCTTTTCATGACCATCAGCCTTATGATGGCTCGCAGGAACAGACTCAGTTAAAAGATTTTGATCATGTTAATAAAGGGCACGGACAAAGGCCAAGACCTTTTCACGATCATCCAGGTCATGATGACTTGCCACGTGAATGGTGTTCAGACAGGTAAAGCATCCTTGAGCTGAAAATCAGAACCAGAGAATCCTAAGACCAGAATTAGAGAATAATAGTCTAAACCTCAGCAGTTTGAAATTAAATTTCAGATTAAATATTTTTAAAAATAAATTATTTATAAATCACTTAATCATCCTTTTAAAAGAATATATAAATGATCAGTTTATTAACTCTTTTTGTTTTGACTTATGGAAGGGTTTGATATAAATTGCAATCTTGTGTCTTTAAAAGCCAGTGTTTCCTAAATTAGGTTTGCTTCTTTGAAGTTTGCTTCCTTTACCTTTTTAGTCAGCTTGGGACAAAACTCTTTGTCCTGCTTTGTTTTGTATAGAAACTTATACTTAAAAAGCAATTCTCAAAACAGAATAGAATAAGAAATTTTATTTATGCCCTCAGCTAAACAGAGAGAAACAGCAATGCTACAAGGAAGTTTGACTTGCATTTGTTTACTCCATGAGTTAATTTGTTAGAAATCACTTCAGAACTTGCATCATATTTTCACAAATACATATATCACTTCCTAGCAAACCTGTTGTATTCTGACATATTTCAAACTATTTTTAATATTTCAGAATGTATTTCAGATATTTGTTGGACTAGTAAAGTTTGAGTTAATTTCTTCCATTGTACAGCTAAAACAGAGGATGTCATTACAATGAAGCCTACCATTTTAAGGTGTGAAATTAATACAGTCATTATAGTTTTTATTTTAAGTCAATTTTATTAAAAGTAAAAATATCTTTGTTTAGTTTGATAGGGTTTTTTTTCAAAATCTTACAATTGTTTGCAGTCTTCTTAACCTGCAGTTCTCTTGGTTATTTGCAGAAATCAGGCATTTTCTTCCCATGAAAATATACCAGAACCTCATTTCTCCTCATCTCCTTCACTTCACAGAGATTATGGGATGGACAATGATGACTTTAACAGAAATTACAGGTAAATATCAGATATTCTACGTTGTCTTCTGACTTACCTTTCTACTGTAATTTCCCAGATAGAAAATGCAAATCACCTGCACAGCATAAAAATCTATGTTAATATATTTGCTTAAGTGCAGTTTAAGCCATTGGAACTGAACACTGAGCAAATAACGTGACTGATTTGTGGGCCACTGATACTGAGTTGTGAGAGTGATTATTGTGCAAATGCCATGATAAGCACAGTTCAAGCTAATGCACTACAAAACATGAAGAGCCAGTATTAGCAAGCAAAAAAGCAAAATATAGATGCTATATTGAAATCTTAACTGCTGCTTACAACAAGCTAATGAGTTTTACTGTGAGGGATGGTAGACACTCAAACAGGTTGCCCAGAGCAGCTGAGAAATCCACATCCTTTATCATAGTAAGGATGGACGTAGCCCCTGCACAAATTCATCTAATGAGACTTACTTTGGGTGACCCAAGGTTCTTCTAGAGACCCTTTCCAGTCTAAGTAAATTTATGGTTCAGTGAGGGAGAAAATTTTAAAATTTTAAAGTTTGTTTTGAATTCGCTTTATACACCACTTATTTTACAGAGTAAGGAAGGCACTTGAGCGTCAATAGAATTTAAAACAAAGAAATATATTTTGTATATGCATTTTTAGATTCTTCCACAAGTATTTTGTAGGAGAGTATTCTATTGCAGAAGAATTGATAATTAAAATCTTATGCATATTATTGCCTGTTAAGACTATGTACTAGAGAGCTGTTATTATATATTATTCACAGAAATGAAAACATGGGCTTAGGAACAAAAATGGCCCTGAGGTAAAAATTCCCTCAGTAAAGAGGTAATTTTAATTAGAAACAGCTCATGAAACAAAACACCTACTAGTAGAATTATTTACTATAAAGAGCTCTAATTTGAATCACTAGAATTGAAAAGTTATTATAAAAAAGTTTGCAACATCCGTAGGATTTTAATTTTAGGGGGTAAAAACAAGAATGAGGGTTTAAATTGTTCTTTCAGCATTACATGTTTATTTCTGGTGGTAGCCAATAGCAATAAATCAACTGTTTCATTTCTAAGAATTTCACAGTTCACATTTGTTCTTCTTGCAGTAATCGACCACACTGTCCTGAAGACAATAGGAGAATGCATCCCTCAGAGGAATTTAGTAGAGGAAAAAATAGATTTGCACCATACTCTTCACAAACAATGCACCCATCTTCATCTATACACCAAGAAGATAGTTTAATAAACTATGAAAGAAAACCTTTTCACGGTGAAGCTCCCAGAAAGATGGAACAGAGTAAAAGATTACCAGTTTTAACAGTTGATTACAATTATGGTCTGCCACTAGATTGTGGACCTGAAGAGGAAGAGAGATCACATTATGATTTACCGCCACGAGACCACTACAGCTGGAACTGAATAAGAAAGGCAGTGTTTGCTCAGCTTACTCAGGCTTACTTATGCCCATTTTCCTTTGTATGTGGACCATTTTTTTCTAAAAACAAATTAGTTAAATGCAAATTTCAGTAGTAGAGAACTGGTCGCTATTGTGAGATTAGCTTCTACTGATGTTTGGTTCTTTAAATTTATTAAGGTGTATTTGTTAAGTGTAGCTGGAGGCAAGGTCTCAGTACACATGGAATTAAAGTAGTCCTTCCTTTTAGTGAAATTGGAACCCTGTACCTTAAAACAAACAACTTTCTCAGTGATTGTAGTTGTCTTTTGTTTTGCAGTTTCAAAATGTATGTGATTTCCAGGTGCGAAGTCATTATAAAACACTGCATTATCAGGTAGAGTAACACTGAAATGATAGAAAAAATACTAAGAAATGAACAAAGCAATGTTCAGTTCCTCCTTTAATTTGAAAATAGCAGTTTAAATTATTGCTAACAGTTGCTGCAGCATTGCAGTTGAATTGCGTATTTTGTGTACCATCAGCTGAACTGACCTAGTTGCACTCTTTTTCACAGCAGAATTTTCCCAGATTGCTAAGAACACAAAAGTAAATGGAGTTTGAATACTTTAAATGTCAGTCTTGCTGTTCAGTAATCTGAATATTCCATCCCATTTTTTCCTGCTCCCATAGGGTATCTGTGTTTCAGAATAGCCCACTGCAGGTAAATTTCACCAATTTCTCAGCAACAAATCCATGTAAGGTGGGTCGTGGATCATGAACTCACCTGTCTCGACTGGCCAAGGCCACTGGTGCCTATGTACTTACACCTCCTTGTTTGTCAGTCAGACCTGTCTTACTCTCCAGGTCTGTTTTTCACTAGTTTCTTCTTACAGCACAGTAGAGCAACATAATCAGATTAGAAGAATAACTTCTTCAGGTGAGCTCCTTTTAAGAATCATGTGTTGAACAGTCTCCTCTGAACTGCCTCTTCAGTGGGTCTCACAGAGGTAATGCAACAAACAGTAAGTAATGCACGGTGTCACCAACAGCTCCTATTGTGGGTAAAGAAATCGGTTCATAGGATGGAAACCAGTATTACTATAATACTTAAGTAAATTAAAAAATTTTCATTTTTGTTATTATTAGATTTTAATGAATTGCTGTTTTAAAAGACATCACAATAAGTAAGGATAAAGGCAGACCATTATATTAAAATAGTTAAAATGAAAGCAAGGCAGTTAAGTCGTTCAGTTAAGACACTGAAAAGCAGGAAAGCTGCAAAGCATCAAGCAAGAGGGTGTAGGTATACATTGGAAAACTGCAAAAAACCCCTGTATTCATAGCCAGAACACACAAAGCTTTTTTGTCTTTTAGCAGCAGTGTAAACCCCACATTTCTGAATTCATGGTTCTGTACTAAAAAAGAACTAGATTTGAAATGTGTGAAATATCTTGCAACTCCTGTTGTTTTGTAACAGCAAAAAGTTCTCCAAGTCAGAGGAATCTGTGGATAGAAATTCAAACTGCAAATGCTTCATTGCCTGTGCAACTGGTAGAACAACTTTGGCTTTGTTCATTGTACAAAGTAAATAGTTTTCTCGTTTTCACAGCAGCTAGTCAATTGTATTTCCCATTAAGTCTCTGATGGTGAGCTTCATTCATGTGGTCTCAGGAATGAAGCTCTGTCTATATAAACTTGTGGAACTGAGCACTAAATGTTAAGAACAGGCATTTGTTTCTTCACTTGCCTTTTTTTTTTTTTTTCTTAATGAGGGATGAGATGAGAATCTTTATCTAGGCTTCTTTAATTGGAGGCAAGGAAGATCTGCAACATGGGCTACTATATTGCTACATCCTTTAAAAAAATCAACAAAAAACCCACCCTTCCTAGTGCTCCCCAGCAGGGCCCTAAGAATTACAGACTGATACTGCAAGCATTTGGAGGGTTTTTTTATACTATGTATAGAGTATTCATAAAGTTAATAAAGAGCAGCAAATATTTGCCCTTCATATTTTTGTTTTGGAGTTTTTTATTTAGGATTGAAGTGACCCTCCAGTCAATCCTTTGTTACTTGAGACTGGAGAGATGAAAAAGCTGATGCACTGGAAAGCTCAGGGCAAGAAGAGCAAGCTGTGGCATAAGGAGGTAGGATCAGCATTAGCTATTACCAGCTCCATCAGTTCCTGCAGGACCCTTTGAGAGTTGAGATGCCAACAGTCTGATGGTATTATTCCTGTTATCTGACGAAATAAGTGTCACTTTCACACCTATGTTGGATTTCTCTTTTCAAAGAACATTAATAGACACGTTTCCACAAATGGTTCTGGGATGACTATGAAAACAGACATAGTTTTATTTATATATTTATTTATGTATTTATTTAGAATTTAGGATAAGGTTTCCCATCCTATTGTCCCTAATGGAATTAGGCAGAACTAAGCCCACATAATACATTATAAACTCCAACTGACATTTATCTCAAATTCCACAGCTGATTCATCACTCTATATTCACATCTGTAGTATTTAACTGCTAATTGAATCCACATGGTGGAGAATGAAATTAAATGAAATAAAATATTTTCTTGTTTTGTAACTGAGTATTGTATTACAGTGGCAACCATAAAAAAAAACCCACAACACTTTCATTTATTTCACAGTTCTACAAAAAGGTCATAAAATCTTGGTCTTTTTTTTGTGTATGTTCTCAGCAAACCTAGAAGTAGCTGTTGTATCATAGAGCAATAAAAAGCCAGACTTCAGTGGACAGTGTTGGTTTCCCACTGCCCTGAGTATGAAATTTTGAAGAAAAACACAAGAATACAGGAAATTCAGATTTAGCACAAAATTATTTTAAGGAGTCGTAACATGTATAACTATTGAACTCTTCTGAACTCTCAGAAAACTTCTTTTTCTGTTGCTGTCCTGAAGTCATATTTTCATTGGAGGCCAGACTTTTACCAGATGCTGAAGCCTTAGGGCCGTCTTGCCCTGTGGTATGATCATCCTGAGTTTGGGAATGTTCTGGTAGTTCCTGGAAAACAAAAAATTCAGACGAGCTCTATGCAGGAGGCTGAATCCCAAGAATGGCTTGGGAAAAAGAGAGGTTGGCTTCAGCAGAAAACCAGAACACCAAAGATATGACTGAATTTATATGTAGAGATCTGCACTGTATGTACAGCTAATTTAGTTTTCCATGTGGAGAATAAACAGCTATCTAAAAAAGGGCTAGAAAAGGTTTGCATGTGACTCTTTTTTTCTCTCAGTGGGGCAAAGGTAAATGGCCTACAAGGAACCACAAGTACATTTAGGATCCTTCCCTGTTTATTTGCCTCAAAAGTAACTGCTAGCAAGCTGCAAGGTTGTTTTTTTTTTCTCATGTGCAGAAATGATCAGTGATGTGTTAACGCTTCAAATTTGAGATGCACGACTACAACCAGTGTGCCAGGACCAGCGGTTCAATGACCTGAGCAGTAGCTTCTGAAGATCAGTTCTGATCATAAGACATCTTATGTGAAGCATTGAGAAATGCAGATACCCAAAAATCATTTGTAGTTTACAGTCTGCTCTGGAAAGAATATCCCCCATCTGGAATGAATGTATCCCCCATCTGGAATTTAGCAAGGGGATATGAATCCCTGGCCACAGTGAAGAACAGTTTATTTGAACTGTGCAAACAGACAGCGATAGCTTCCATGCTGTTATCAACCACTAGACCTTGTTTCCTCTCCAGGCGGACTCTTACGTGCTCGAGTTGCCAGCAGACCGTGCTTTGCTAGTTCCAGTGGACAGCAGTTATCAAACCTGCAGATCCCTTTCTTCTTCCTATGGGGAGCCAGAAAAAAAGAGATGACAACAAGGTGAGGAGGCAACTTGTTTCTTTGTTCTCCTGAGATGAGAAAATAATGCAAGGAGAACAGGAAAAAATATTTTAAAAAGGAAAAATGAAGAAGGGAAAATGAAAATTAAACTGTCAGGGAGAGGGTTATCAGTGTGAGGGAAGAAACGTGCAAAAGATGCATGTGTAAAAAACTGTTGAAAGATTACTGAGCATAAAAAGAGGGCACATGCTGAAAGAGTTCCTGGCAACTTCTTATCTGGGTCTTCTAAGCTGTGCCTGTGGCTCTGTGTGAGCACCATGCTGATGTAAATAACAGTTATCGAAAAAATACAGGAGCACTCAGACCTCTAATCCTTCACTAAAGTCATGTGGGAGCTTAAAACTAATTAAGGCTTCTCTCTAAGCTTTAAATCTAGTCTATGTGTAGTATAATATCCTGAAGACATTCCCTGTAGAATCCGATGAGAGTTTCAGGCAAGCAAGTAAGAAACTACTCCACAAACTTGTTTCACACATTGAAAACAAGCTCAGTTTTTACTGGGTCTCAGGAACCCCATAATTTGAGGAATCCAAGAATAAAATCCAATTTGTTTATTACAGGTACATACCTGTCCTATCTCACACTTTCGGGACAGCATCAAAACACACTCATGTTGCTATTACTGTACCCATCGCACAAAACTTACAGTGTAGTTAAAGGGTTACAAACAAATCTCAAGTAACTGCCTATATAAGTACAACAAGCAAGCCCATACAGAGTCATACTGAAAGCAGGAGACATTTCATTCCTTTATGAGAAACACTCAGGACTGAATGTTCCACAAAGGAAGATGAAAGAGCCCCCAAGACAGATAAACTTGGTAAATTTGACAGAGGTGAGGATGTTCCCCATGTAGTTCCAAAGGACCTCTTCTACTGTAAACAGAGAGGGTTTTGCTTGCAGAGTTGTACTACCAAATGAAAGTCTTTACAGCAAAATTAAACCTTAAAGAGAAGATAAGAGATTACAAGGTGTTATTAATACCTGTTAATCACTTCTCTGTCCATCTTTAAGATGCCCCAAGTAAATAGAAGAAAGTATAAACTTTGGTATATCTGAATGCTAGAGCTGATTGATTCTTGTCTGCACAACCAAAATGAAAAATAGGACCAACACATCATGTTGTAGCTATTTTATATCAATTCTGGTATACAGTGAATGGTAAATGCAGATTTTCACATTACATGTCAAAAAATAGGCCTAAAGCATATTCTGAGAAACAGTGTTTGCAAATTAAAATAAAATAAAAACATTAATTGTTTTCTATTATTTAAATACAGTAGTTATAGTAAAATAAAGAGAGAGCAAAGAGTATGGCCACCAGACTTGTTTTTAAATCTAATTTAAACTCATTAACCGCAGCAGAACTTGTGATGATGGCCACAGATTAGCTTTCTTTTCTATCTTTGAAAAGCAACAGCTTTTGGAAAGAGCTGGACTAGATGTGAAACCTCTGGCCTTGTTTATTCAGCATTATAGTGTGTTTCTGAATCTTTATGTCCCTGATGACAGAGGTGCTTTTCTATTTATGCTCTTTGTATTCAGTTTGTGCACGCTGGAATTATATGCACTTTTTTTTTTTTTTTTTTTAACTGCACAGGCTAATGTCCCTCTTGCATTAGCTCATGAAAAAAAAAAAAAAAAGGGGGGGACAATTAGACTACTGAAATTAAATAAACAAAAAAACCCCTTGAGGCCACACCAGCTTAGGTAATAGAAACACTTAATTTCTTTCTCTCATGTTATTTTCATATTGTATTTTTTTCAAGGGCATATGTAGAAAGACCTGCAGATTTATAGGGAGAGTTTGACCTCATTATTTCCATTTTTCTTTATTTCTAACTGTGGCTCATTTTTGCCTGTTACCTTAATCCAAAAAAGCCCACTGAGATACTTGACAGGAGCTTTTCTCTCCTTCAGTCTTCTTTCTGGATATGAAATACTAAATTCATTTTTACCTATGTATGTATATCTGTGTACAAATGTATGTATATGTGCATTATAAACATATATATAAATTTTTGTACATAAATGGAGATCTGTGCTCTCCTAAATGTTAGTGACAGAGCAGGTATAAATATGAAATTGTCCATGTGAGTTACGATTGTTAATCTCTGAATACTTCAGAGTTTATAAAATGGATTTAGTGCGTGTACATTTACTTTAGTTACTTTCTTGACATAGAAAGTGGTGTAGTTTCTAATAACACCATGCAGAGGGGAGTCGAAAGAGGGAGGACTTAGGTGTAAACATAAAAGTTTGTTTGGAAAAAAAGAACAACTCTATAAAGTGGATAGATAATACCATTTCCTAAAAAATATGCCACAGGAACAATAAACTACCCAAACTACAAAATATTTATTTAAATTAGGAGCCTAGATAACAGCTAGACAAAACTAAGAAACTTTCAGTTTTAACACACAGAGAGTACTCAAAGAGTATCAGTGATTTAAGTCCTCATCTGCTGTAAGATAGGGTGGAAAGTAAAGCTGAGTTAAAAAATGAGAAGTTCAGGATCATGGAACAAAACGCTGAAGAAATTACAGACCATGGCTAACAAAAACAAGGTGGTTGTACAACCTCGTCCAACAAGGTTGATCAGTTGTCCAGAATATCTGTTTAAAATGGAAATGGGCAAGAAGCAACACTTCTGAACAAGTCCATGCCATCTCGTGAGATAAAATCCCTGGGAACAGAAAATCACAAAAGGGAATCACAAGGGTTTTTTACTCTCTATTTATCACATCAGGGGCCTCTCATTCAGGAAAATTGTCCCAAATTTACAATGTTAAATATGATCTGAGGTAATGAAATCTAATGAGATAATTACACAGTCCTGGTGACATTTGGAACCTTTTAGATGTTGGTGATTTTCACTAAGTGATGGTTATTACAATCCTGTTTAATGTTGAGAAATGGGAGCCCATCAAATTTTTTTCGAAAACATTGCTGATTCGTGTTGTGAGTGGCAGTGCCTTCGCCCTGATTTGGCTCTCAGAATTCAGCATTTCATTGATATCTCTGAGGTGTTTTCGGACTACAAGAGCTGCCAGTCAGCATCGAGCCTCCAGTTACCATCACTTATTGTGAAGAACTCAAAAGGAAGGCCATATACAAGTTGCCATTTTTTAACAGGCTTTCAAGAAGGTTACGCAGTGAGTAAAAATAAGACCATTAAAATCTGAGAGTTGGCATGGAAACTAGTGAAGCTTAGATGATAAGAGAATAAGTACACCTTTAAATAAAAATTAAGCTGAATAGCACAAAAAGTATTAATTAGCAAGAAACAAGAGATTATTGAAGAAAAAAATAAATCCTTCAGAAATCAGAAATCTGATTTTAGTAACACCAGTAAAAAGTGGCCTAACCTACAGAGATAAAATCTCAAATAAAACCAAGAAAGATTACGTAACACTTGAAGAAGAAACAGTTAAATATATAAAAATACATAAGAATTTTGAAATATGTTAGAAATAATCTCCAAGAAAACTGGTTAGTTTGCAGATCTTGGAACAGAAAGCACCATTAAGAAACAGGTGTTGCAAAGAACCTGCACAATTGACTTGCATAAGATCATAATACATAAGTGTCTCTCAGAGAAGTTTTTCCCCCAGATTATCAAAATAATGATAGTGATTAAGACACAGCAGAGAAGATGTCTGAACAAACCGCTAAGCAGGGACAAGTGTCTAAGACTACCTTCTCTTCTGACAAGACTTCTAAGGGAATTCAGAAATCAAATAAGATAGCCACTAAAATGTGTGCAAACTATTATGAAAATAATCTTTACCAGACTAGAAGGCATCAAATGTTATACCTACCACTACAGAGAGGCTGCTGGGATCCTAAGCAATACAAATCTACAAACCTTCAGAACACAAAAAACTAACTGGAAAAATAAAAATAGAAGACTAGAACATGTAGAAGATTATGTTATGTCAGGCCTAATCACAAGGGATTCCACCTGAAGAACTGTGCCTCTGTCATCTGCTATTTGCACAGCTGTAGCACTTGGTGACTGCACCATTTCTTTCCCTGGGCTCTGGCAGGAGACAGAGCACATACAAAAGCTGTAGTCACTATGAATCTGCAGACTAAGCAACAAGAGTTCACAGGTGAGCACCGCTGGCAGGAGGAGGAAAACAAAAACGTTTGAGATGAATGCACGAAGTACTGAACATAACACACCAACTGAAATTATTGAGTTTTATGTGATATAGGAACAGGTTTGAGAGAGTACACTGGCACAGAACAGACCTGCAGGGGGGATTCTTTTAACAGAAGAAGAAATAGGAAGAAAATACATGGCTACCCCTTGAAAAATGGGTGAAAAAACAAATAGGCAAAAAGAACTGATATGACTTACAGAGCAGGTGAACAGATGTATATACAAAGAAGAATTGGTTTTCATAGTGTGTAGGAAAAGGACTGAGCAGAAGATACAGGTGAATAGTTAAGTAACAACTTTACATAAATGTCACATCAAAATATGAAAATATGTGGTGTGAAACTTGAATGAATTGTGTTTCAGTCCAGAATGACTACTAGTATGTAAATAACAGATCATTCTTTCTGTCCTTTGCAGATTGTTTTGCTCGAACTGCAGTTTATCATAATTTCTGCAAGTACTCAGTGCCTAAGACCCACCACCAATATTTTCCCTGCACTTATTTTTATCAGGTAGGACAACCTCTATGGAGTTGTTCAAAACAAATTTTATTGCATGTTTGATGTGCCCTCTGCCTTAACTGCTTTTAAAGCAATGCACAAAATATTTTTAAGGAACCTAAGAGGAAATAGGGTGTTAAAACTGGAAATAATACCTGAGGATCCTTTCAGTAATGCCCACAGCAGGATAGAATTACTGCTTATACCTGGCTAAACAAACACGGAAATATTGTCAGGGATGTTTGCTATACATCCATGTCAAAAGCACTGAACATGCAAGAAAAATATCTCCACCCTCAGCCTGCTCCTTGCTGCTCCCTACCCCAATTCCCTGTCATTCCTCCCCATCACACAGCAGGCACCCCATCCTGTGAAAACCTGTGCACACCTGGGACAGGAGTAGGCACGTGCCTCAGGTCATGGCCAGGGACCCAGGCAGAGACACCTGCAACACATGAAGGCACAGGATGGCAGAGAGGAAGGTGTGTGTGGTTTTTGGAGTACTTTGGTGAGAGGCTCTTGGCCTCCAGCTAAGCCCAGTGTACTCTTCATGTGTATTCTGCTACAGGAGGCACATTGAGCTGTCTAAAGGTAGTGACTGCATTGGAGCCATGACGGGGAAAAGGCGTTATCTGGGTCATTGGGTCTAGCACTGAGACAAAAACTATGTCTACTGCTGAGAAATGAGTGTGTGGTTTGCTCTGACCACGCTCTGTGCTGCAGAGGCCTCGGGTTGACTCACATTGCCAGTGTTGGGGCCACTGTAATGCCAGCTCATAGTCATCACAGAGCTCCCACCCAACGACAGGAGAGGGGATAGGCAGGAAAGTCACCTCGGGCAAACTTTATGGAGGACTGAAGCATGGGGTGGACCTAAATGGGTAAGAACAGATTGAAGTGACACTGTATCACTGTCTTGTTTATAGAACTGTAAGAAGACAGTGAACACACAGACGGCATTAGTATGTCTGCTTGGAATTCTGTGTTAGTGGGCAAGGAATGAGCCAACCCATACGTGAAGAGTTAACTACCCCGGTGAAAGGCAGATCATCCAGAAAGGCCGGGGTAGCAGAAATCCTGATAGAAAGGTTGGGCATGAAACACACACCTCAATGGGCTTCAGAGGAAAACTTTTATCACAGAGCATTATGGAAATTCACATGTTTATTCAAGTTTATGCCATCACTTACAGGAAAGAAAAACCTACTATTGTGTTTCCAGCTTATCATATGAAAGGTTACATACGTCAGCTAACTTTATGTCCCCGTCTGGGACCATTAATTCAACTGATTAATCGAAGGCTAATTTCTTAAACTGGATCTGATGGAAGCTGATAGCATGCACTTGGAAGGCCTGGTTCTCCCCGGCTCTCAGGGGCGCTGCCGGGCGCGATCCCGGGGATCCCTCAGCACCGCCTGGAGGCCGCGGGACTGGGAGGACAGGCAGCTGTCCCGGCAGGGACACGGCAGGAAGCGGAAAAGAACGCGGCCGCTCGCGGAGCCGCCGTAGCTGGGCCAGGCCATGGGCCCCTTCCCTGCCCGAGGTGGCTGATGCTCCTTAATAAACCCTTATGTATTACAACCCGCGTATGTTCGCCAGCCCCTCAGGGTGGGGGCTCCGGGGCACCGAGTCCGCCGGCTCAGGAGCGGCGCGGGGCACGCCGGGAGTTGTAGTTCTCGCGGGTCAAGCGTTCGCGCCGCAGCACCGGGCATGGCCGAGGGGCGGCGGACCTCGGCAATGGGGAGGGTGCTCCGCGAACTGGCCGAGCACTCGGCCGCCCTCCCCTGCAGTGCTGGCGGGGCAGAAGTGCCACCACCCGGTGCACCGAGGAGAAACGCTCATAGCTCCGCGTTCTGGTGCCTTTGTTCTGCACTCTAAGTGGAGGGCTGGGGCACTCTCCTTTGAGGCCCCCCCGCCCCCCGCCGCGCAGGTGGCACGCCCCGGCGGCGGCGAGTGCCCCCCCCAGCCGGCCCGGCGGCTCCATGGCCGGTGCTGCTCAATGCGGGCGCTGCGCGCCCGCCCTCCTCGCCCTTAGAAGCGCCCCCGCCATTGGCTGCAACCGGGCGCCCTTGCCAATCAGGAAGCGGCTCTCATGGAGGAAGGGAATAAATACAAGATGGCTGCTCATATAAAACCAGGCATTGGGCTTCGCCCTGGCGATGGGGGAATCGAGGCTTTAACCGGCGCTCCGAGGGTCCCGCGCCGCTCCCGCCCACGCCGCCGCCACCCCGCCGGGGGGAGCGACACTCCAACCGCCGCCGGCCACTGCCGCGCTCAGCCGCTGCCCGCGGATCGCCGGCGGGGCCGAGGCCGGGTGCGGCGCCTCGGAGGCCCGAGCGAGGCCCTGCGCCCTCCGCCCCGGCAGCGCCCCGGCCTTCGTGCCCGCCGTCCCGCCGCCCTCCGCCAGCCAGGCCCGGCCTCAGGCGGCCATGGCCGTCTCCAGGTCGGTGGGAGTTGAGAGGGATGGGGGGAGGAGGCCCGGCGGCGGCGGCCCGGAGCTCCCGGCGTCGGTGCGGCCTGGCGCCGGTAGTGCGGGGGGAGAAGGGGGCCCTGCTTTCCACCCCCTTTCGCCCCGGGAGCCCGCGGAGGCCTCGCCGGTGCCGCCCCGCTGGGCTCGGGGGTTGGCTGCGTGCTGCGGCGCCTGGGTTTGCTGCCTGGCCTGGGATGACTCCGAAGCCCCCCTCCCTTCCCCGGGCCGCAGGGGCTCTGCCTGGGGCGTCCCGGGTTTCCTTCTGCATTCGACACCTTCGTTTTCTTGGCCAGTCCTTCCGAGGGTGGTTAAACTGCTAGGGAATAGGCGATTACGATATTGAGTGTCAAAAACTGGCAAGAAACCATTTTTGCCTTTCAGAGCCCTTAGTTGCAAAGTAACTAAAATAAAATAAGACTTTCATGGAGAAAAGTGATTAGTGTGTTCTGGCTCTGTCTCAAGATGTTGAGCCAGTATCTGCTTACACACATGTGCTCTGGGGTGTGCCAGCGTTTAAAGCATTCACAGATACAGAGGTATGTCTTAACAGAGCTGTTTAAAAAAAAAAAACGCTGAGCGCAAATTCTTGCCTTTTTTTTTTTTTTTCCTCTTGTATGTGTGTATGTGAAATGGGCGCATTAAGCTTCCTAACAGGATAGTTGAAAGGAAACCATAAATCCAAATTAAGCTTGTGATAGATAAGCTCCAAGTCACGTGTTGGTAGTATCTCTGTACTTCCAAAGTGCTATCACAAAAGTAAATTCTGTTTCTGAAGCTGCTTGTGAATAAGTTTACAATTCTGTGTGGACATTTATAATAGAAATCCATTGTTCATCAAAACTTGTGGCAGCAATACACCTTTTAAGACTTAGAGTGGCAGGTGTTTTATTTTGAGCATTACAGTTTCTACAAAGTATCACTTTGTTTTAGTCTACTCTTATTTTTAATCAACTTGTTACATACTTGTTGGTTGGGTTTTTTTTTCTTCCTTCCCCCCAAATCTGTCCATGACAATGTGGAAGTAGTAAGGACTGCTATTATGAGACTACTGTTAAAGTCATGTTAAAGTCATCATGTAAAATAGAGTAGTATTTCAATTGCATTAGGTCTGATCATTTGCTAATGTCCGTGTGATATGGGGGTTAACTGGAATTATCAAGTGGAGCTTTTCAGAGCCTTTTTGCTGAGGCGATATCTGTTGGAAAGGCTGGTTTCTGTTTCAGTTACCAAAAGGTTGCTTTAGTGGAAGACAGCAGTGCTCTGTGCAAAGATGTAGTTAACATCTGTTCAGGAACTCAAAGGAAAATTCTGATTTAGATTTGGCTCAGTGTTGAGCACTAAAGAAGTTGGTGTGTTAAGAAGAGTGTGATATTATTTCAGAGTACAGTTTTGAAGTCCAAATATTACACAAGTTGAACATAAAGTATAGAATTTCAGTAAAGGTGCTATAATACTGGTGAGTTGGTATAGAATTGTTTCATTTTCACAGAAATACACATTTTGGAGTGCTGTAACACCTTGATAATTCCTAGTGAACACCACTGTTTCTATTATTGTAAGAAGTGATAATGTGTAGATCTGTCTTTGTGCATGATTTTAGTAGATACAGCAAAACCCATCTGTGTCCCTTTGAAGTTACACAGCAACTCCTGATAAATGGACCTTTCTGCACCAGGACCATGGGAACACTGGTACAGTGTCAGTGCTGCTTTTGTAACTAAGAGAAATTGTCTTCACCTTTTACTTCAGAACACTGAACTTCAGAGGTCCTTTCCTTTGAGATGACATTAATTGTGCACTTAAGTGTATATAGCAATGTAACTATATTTCTGTAAAGGGTGTAGGTGGTCCAGCTTTCTGCCAGTTCCATTTACTTGTAGAGATCTGCACTTTTGCTCTAGGCAGTTACTTTTTTTTGATGGACCAACATAATACTTCATTGTTGATGACTAACTGTGCAAGTTTGGAGAGTGAGGAAGAAGCTGATTCAATTTTATTAGGAGTAGATCTATTTTGGAGCCATATTTTAAAAATAAGGTTTTTTTGGAGATGGGGGTCAGGGTAGTTTTACATTGACAAAACAGTAAATTATCAAGTGGGTGTTTTCCCTGGAAAGTTTATTTTCTGCTCTTAGACCAATTGAAAACTTTTCTCAAAATCCACGTCTGTTCAAGGAGGTCTAAACAAACCTAGGGAATGCTTTGAAATGGCTCAAATTTAGATTGAGAATATATTGTGTAATTGGTTGTAACCTGTTGAGAGGAAGGTCTCATATTTAATTCTGCATTGTGTGTATACATGCTTGTTTGATCAGATCCTGCTGTTACAGAAGATCTGCTTCTATTTAAAATAGACCCAAAAGCAGAACAGAAGATAGTTCATGCCACAAGATGTTGCAGAATAGCTGCATTGTATATGTTTATCTGTTTGGTAATTTTATGCCGAAAAGACTAATAAACGGCATCCTTCAGGAGTAGGGATAGATGGGTAGGAAGGTTGATGTTCCTTCTGTGAATGTGCAAACTAATTTGGTAGGCCTTAGCTTCTGTTTCCAATCTTAAAATTATAGATGAACTAGTATTAATGTTTGCGTAGCTAATAAAAAAATCTTGATAGTGGAACAGAGAAGGAAAAAAGGAAGTGAAAAGTTTTGCTTCAGCTTCATTCCTACAAAATGCATGGTCCAAATGAACAACTGTAGTGGCTCACTAGTGATCTTTTTAAGCTACTTGAAAAAGTAATACTGCCAAGAAAACGACAGCTCTCACAGATTACTCAGAATGATTTGGTCTGTGTGAATTTAATACTGTTTTCTAGAGAGTTCAGTGTTTTCATTTGCATGAATTTGTGTATAAATGGTAATATGTAGATTAGGAGCCTAATTTTAAATAACTAATGATGTCAGAAGGCTGTGAGACTAAAGCTCCAGGAACTAAGCACGCTTCATGTATTGCTCTCAGCTTTTGAATTGTAGGGCTGTGACTTCACAAGAACAAATGGCTGCGCTGGCTGCCATCATTACTTATGTAACATTTCAAATTAAATTCTGCTTCAAAAGTATCTTTTATGTGCCCTGTGTATCTTTTAGAAATTCTTTTTAGGTGTTATCACAAGCTTTCTCTATAACTGATTCAGTTTTTACTTCTTTGGAAGGGATTACTTCAGGCTGCTCTTGCATGAAAAGCAGGAGTTAAACTGAGCATGTATTCAGTGCTACTTCAGTGCCTGTGCCTAAAGCATCAGATAGATAGGTGCTGTATAACCAGTGTGATTACAGGAGTTCAGAATCAAAGAGGGGGAAAATAGTGTAACTTTTCTGTTGTTGATAGAGATTAACTTGAAGACCAGAACAGTCGACTGCCTTCGACTGTGTTGCTGTTTGTGGGAGGGAGTGCTGACAGTCATGGGAAGGGGGGAAGCAGAAGTAGCATGTGCAGTGCTGCCCAGATGAGATAGAGACTGAAGTTTCTCAGATACTGTTTTTTAACAGACTGAAGTGGAAGTTGAAAGTCAGGATTGCACATTGCCAACCTGCGCCAGCAGATGGAACTTTAATTCTCACCAAGGAACTTATCAATACACTTCTATTAGTGTATCTGGACATCTGTTTCAATTTCCTATTCTTTCTCATAGTGTTTGTAATGTAATTGGCCATGTGTGTTGGGGTGCATTGTTAGTAGTAGATATGTATGTAGTAGTTTACGAGTAAAACTGGTACAGCCTAATGCTGTAAATCATATATGGAATATACAATCCATATGGAATTAATTATACTAATTTTAGCATTTGGTTGGCTTCCATATGCAATTTATAATACTGTGACCCTGTGTGGTCATGGAGCTCTTGTTTTATTCTGGGTGTTCCTTCAGCTGCTGTGTGGGAAACAAGGTTTCTGCATTGTCCTCAGTCCCACCTTCATGGCTGTAATTTACCTGTGGGAAGTAAAATCATAATCTGTCCTCTATGTGTATCATTGCACTTCTGGTTTTTGTTCTGAATTCTGTTTAGTGTTTTTTCTCTTGCTGGCTGATTGTATATTTGAAAGTTGATTATCAGTAGTTCATGTGTGCTTTAGTAGGGACCTGAGTGTTTAGAGCTGTGATGCTGACCAAGCTGGGATTTGATGAAATGACTGTCAGGTCAACAAGAAAAACTCAGGCATCTCCATTAGAACCAAGGTTGAATTTCACAGTGAATGTCAACCCTGGACAAGTCTAAATTTTAATTTAGGGATGTTTTCTATTTTTGTCATAAGAAATAGTGCCTGTGAGGAAGCTTCTGGGTGTTGAAATACAGTTTCAACAACGAACTCCTCGGAGTATTCCCTTGCCTTCTGCTGGGTGCTAGCAGTTTTTCGAAGAGCTCTAGGCAGAGCTTGACAATAGCATGTTCCAGGGACGATGCCACTGAAGATTTTTTGTACAGTCACACAATTTTAATGGGTTGGAGGATACACTAGGGTAGTTATGCAGTGTTCTGTACCAGTTGACCTTTACTACCAGAGATTGCTCTCTGCACAGTTACACATGCTGGTGCACACAGAAGTGAAATCCAAACAGATCACTTCACTGGCAGCAGTGATCAGTTTGCTGTCCTTTTTAAGCCTCAGCTCACTGAAAGCAACACATTAGCATTTTTGTCATCTGGAGTCCTGTGGGGAACCCAGTCCAGTCAGAATACTCACACTGGACCAGCTGGGAATCTTTATACAATTCAGCTGCACACATCTTCTTTTGCCACCATTTTGAAGACAATTGTTCATAACTGTAGCTTGACCTGGTCATTGATTATCCAGCTACTAGCTTTTTAATGCCTCTGTAGCTGAAGGGCTCTCAAGTCCATATCATCCAGTTTCCACAGGAGTGATATAACATTCACTGTAAATAGTATGACAGCTGTCCCTTCAGGTGGAGATCAGCCCTCTGTTTGGGGTGGTACTTTCTGCAGCAAAGAACTGCAGATTAGCTTGAAGAACAGAACAGGTCACTTGTTGCGGCACTTGCCGACCGTTCCTGGGTATGGGTCATGTCTAACTTGGTTTAGTGCTGAACATGTGAAACTGGTGACTACAAGATGGAATCACCATGGTACCTGGAGATAATTTGTAAGTGAAGTGTCTCAAATGCTACTGGATGCCTGTTCTTAAGCACCGGCATTGATGTCTTTGTGTCAGAAACATTTCCAATGAAATATCAGTGTAACAGCTCATAGGGTGTTCCTTAGAAGAAAAATACTTAATTTGAGTGTAATGCTGATCGTAAGAACTTTAATTGCTGATTCCATTTGTGTCTTGCTGATACACTTCAGCAGGGACTAGAAAATGTCGAATTTCTGAAGTGAGAGGTAGAATTTATTTGCTTTTTCGAATAAGGTAGTGCTTGTTAATGAGCTCATGAGGTGTGAGTTTGCATCGAGGTTGCGTACAGTTGCTGTCCTTTAGGTGAGATGTAGTTGATGAGGGATTAGAAGATGACAGAAGGATTATCTAAACTATTGCTTATGAGTTAAAAGTGAAAGACACTGTATTTTTAGGTTCTGATCACAACAGTTAAAGTCCAGGAAAAGTAGTTGTATATGTTTAATTTTAGCATTTGTTGGTGTTTAGTTTTTTTGTAATAATTCATATATTTTTCTGTTTAATCTTTTTTCTTCCCCAAAGTACTCTCTGTATTTGTTTTTTGCTTCTGTCTTCCATTGGCTTAGAACAACTTTTCTGACAGCTGCATTGAAATATTTCATAAAGTAATTAAAAATGTTATCTGCATGGTAGAGCATCTCACTCTCACTGCACTGCTTCATGCTTCTGTGTTACACTTGTGAATGATGTGAGCCACATGGTGCCTGTTTACAGCACTGTCTGTAATGAGAGGCAGGAACCAGAACCACATGCCACTAGAGAACTTAGTTCTTTTTGGCTTTAATAACTAGTTTAGAGAGACTGGAATGAAAGCCTTGTCAGAACTTATAAAACTTCTTTCTATACTGCAGATACTCAGAAGTAATTTGTTTAGGATTTTTAAGGGTTTTTTTTTTTTTCATTCTTAATAAAACTCGGAAGCTTTAATTAAAAAACAAAACAAAACAAAACAAAAAAAACCCACCAAAAACTAGTACTGCTGATCAGTGGCAACTTTCACAGTGCTCCCTTTCCAACTCAAGCAGAATTCAGGTTCTGCCATACTCTGCTGCAGCAACACCGACACTTATTTTGGAGCTATTAAGGTTTTTAAAGTATTAACAGTTTGGGAATTCTACATCAGGGTAGTCTGGGGGAGAGAAAGAAAAAATGATTAGCGTGACCAGGAGTACTTTTGTTGTTAGCTATTTTTGCTAATTCTCCTTCCACTAATATTCCTGGGTTGAATTGCTGAAGCCTTCCTGTTTGTGAATATGTAGATGCGTGTGTGTGTGTCAGACAACCGAAAGGGGAGTTTTTGTGTTTAATTTGCATTTGTAAGTTAAGCATATTACAATTTAAAAATCACAAATTACAAACCAAGCATACTACAGGTTAAAAAAAAAAAAAAACCAAACCAACAAACTGTATTTTGTAGGTAACACAGCTTCAAAAAGTTGTGGGGTTTAGGAGTGAAGATGTAGTGTTGTAACTAGGTTTGGAATTCGAGTTTTTGAGGGTAGGCCAACTTAGTGGTTTCCTCCTGTTTTGACACATGAAGAATTCTTGCTGAGGAAGTGGTCAAAGTTGCACATTCTGCTTGACTTTGAGATGAAAAAAGACAATTTGATAGTTAAAGGAGTGGGTGGTGCTAAATGGCAAACTTGAGTATGGAACACTGAAGTTTCAGGGAGAGAGAAAGAATGAAAGAGGTAAGAACAAGCAAGTTAGAGTAAGCAGTGGTGCTTCTGAAAGCTACCATATTTTGTACTGAATAATACTGACTGCTGCCATTACTGTCAGAAGTACTAAAGAAAAAATATGGGTAAATAATTAGATACCAGTATGTTTCTCATGACTAGTCTACTGTCAGCAATTTGGAAGAGTGTAAAGCTCTTTCCTCCTTGACTGTCTAATCACATAAAACTGCTGGGTTAGATATATTTGAGGTTTAATTTTTGTGACTTTGAAACAATTTACTAACTAGTAAATCATAGCAGTTGAAACTATTAATCTCAAGAAACTGAAATGAGCTCACCTATTCTAGTAGCAGGAAGATAATTATTTCTAAGCTGGCAAATATCAGAAGTGTGTCTAAAAAATTAAAATTATTTGAAATGCTTTTGAGTTAGATTTTTTTTTTTAATCTAATGAATATTTAACCTAATACCTCTGATTGTGAGAGTATGAAGAAGAGTTGTTTGGGATACCAGACTAAACTGATCTAGGTGAGCTTCATTGCTGTGTGAAGTCCAATTTCATATTGTTGCAGTGTTTGGAGGAGTATTTCTATGATTAAGGCTGGAAGGAGCAATTCTGATTGCACTCTGTGGACAGATTCTAGATTCATACTCAGTAATAACTTGTTATTGCCCAGTGGATAAACTCAGCACTCCTCAGACCTCTGACTGACCCAGTGGTTGTAGAGGAAATAATGAACATTTGTAACTTCAGTCATAGATTTGAATATCTAGGTAGTTTTTTACATGATAACTATGTCAAAACAGAGACTTTTATTTCTCATTCAGTAACTCTAAACAAGAAATAAGTGAACTATTCTAAAAACAGATGATTGAGGTCTTTCACTAAATACAGAGTTACTGTGGAAACAGATCTGCTGGTTAAATCCCTGTATTTCATGGGAAGGACAGAAGCATCAGATTATTCCAAAGCTGTAAATACAGTGAGAGGTTGTGTTTATATATTTGAGATAATTAGGGAGAAAATATGTAAAAAAATAAAATTTGTTATTGTGGAAAAGCAGAGTTTGATATTATAGATCACAAATTATGATGTAAAAAAAATTATATGCATGGTAGGAGCAGTTGAACCCTCTGCATTTTTTATCAAACAAAATTTGCAGTTGATCACTGCAACATAACAGCATTTATGTTTTGAGATTGACAATATTTTGTCACAGAATGAAGACAGGAACAATTAATTTTTTTTCTTATAATTGCAGATTTTTTTCAACTAACATTTCTGATAATTTCTTTAATTTTTTTTTTGCTTACCAAATTAGATGTGCTTTTAGAACAACTATACTTATTATTAGAAAGTAGTACATTATTCACCCTGCCAACTGACAGTCTTCAGGCAAACTTCACTTCTGTTGAGTTATATAAACTGAAAAATATGGGGGAATATTAATAGAAATGGGCAACTGAACTATGAATAGTGTAACATTTTCAGTTTTTGTCAATCATATTTAGGCTCGATCGTCTCTTTATTTTACTGGACACCGGTACAACACCAGTAACAAGAAAAGCAGCTGCACAGCAACTTGGGGAAGTAGTGAAACTGCATCCTCATGAACTGAATAATCTCTTATCTAAAGTAAGCATCTTTTTTGTTTTTCCCCAGTATTTAATGGTGAGAATAAAACTAGTTTAAAGGGGTGGGGGCTCTGTGGGAAGAAGAAAAAGCATGGTAGTCTTATGTTCTCCAAAAGTAGGAGACTGAAGAAAACTAGGGGTCTGCTTCTGTAAAACCTGCTGTTTTATCAGCTTTTGAAATGATTACAAAGTGAGGTTTCACTTTGCATTCTGTAATGATATTCAATGTTTGCTGTAAGTTCAGATTTTCCTCTACAAAGAAAGCTCTTGTGCCTTACAAAGATTTCTGCTCTTGCCTTTACAGATTATTACTTGTGTGATAAAGCATCAAAAATAGAGGAGGCTGCATGTCTTTAAAAGGGCTGGAAAGGGGAAAGAGATTTCCATTAGTTTGAGACTTCAATCTGGCCAAGTCTAGTAAAATCACCAAAAATAGTCTGTATCTGACAGCTGGATAAGGCTCAGTGACCTCAGTTCTGTTCTTATTGAACAGGTGCTCTCACCGCAGTTGATGGTATCAGAGTGACCAAGTAACTGTGAATATCAAACTACTTTCAGGGAAAGAAATAGTTTTTCCAGATTTGTGACATAGTGATAAATTAGTTTAGAAGAGTGTATATTGCTTCAAGTGACCCATGTTGCCTCTCTTCTTGGGTTAAATGACTTGAAAGTTTTAAGGTCTGTTAATCTCTTTTGAACATTTCCTTTTAGAAAACAATGAAACAAATTAAACCCAAAAAATATATCGAGTTCGCTAGACTAAATGTATCTTAAATTCTTAATGTCTGGCTCTGGCAGGAGTTCTGCCAGGCAATGAGCAATATAGAGAAGGCTGCTGGCATTTCTTGGTTTGTTTTCCTGTCCTTTGTTTTTGTTGTTTTGACTTTTGTCTTAATCGATAGCATTAAAAGTAAGTGTGTTTTAATAGATCATAACAACTGATGGATTTTATGGAAGTACATTTTAAGCAAATATTTATTTACCTATTAATCTCTCCTTAAAGGTGTTAGTGTATTTAAGAAGTACGAACTGGGATACTCGTATTGCAGCTGGCCAGGCTGTTGAAGCAATAGTGAAAAATGTACCTGAGTGGAATCCAACTCCAAGATCAAAACAAGGTGCTCCTTAAATTAATTATGTATAACTCGTTGTTTATCTTATGCAAACTGACTGTGATATGAGATTTTCTAAGGCAAATGTATCAGTCTGGTTTTTTATGAGCATAGACTTTTTTATATGCATATAAGTGGGACTGTTAGTAAACCTCTTTGGCTCTAGATGTTCACATTCGGTTGTGCCTGACCTTTGTTTCTTTGAAGATTCCTGTGCTGGTGCTCTATACCCTCATAAAGCTTTTATTTATAAAAGGAATAACTAGTAAAACGGTGAATTGTTTAACCAATCAACTTTGTCATGATATTTTGCAGGAACTCTTTTCTTCACTGTACCCTTGCTCAAAGCACCTTTCTCAGGGAGGTGAAATGACAGCTTGCTCAATCTTGTTCTCTTTGTACTCGCTTTGCATCTGAAATTGTCGTGTCAGGGATGTTAGTTTCTTTTATTGTCGAGTTTTGGACTTACTGTCGGTGATTTTGTCTAAACTTATTGGTACTGTCTGTGTTCATAGCCTTGTGGCACAGGTTCCAGAAATTCTAACACTAACTGTTTAAATTAAAGACAGACACACACATACCCCCAAAGCAACAACAACAAAACTCTTACCTGTTTTGAGGTGATCTTATATTTGTTTCATTTAGTGCCTCCTGATTCTACTGCTATAGATTTTGACAAGCAGGTTCTGCATTTGCCTTAATCCACTGTCTTCATGATTTTTGTAAAGCATCATATTTGCTCTCCTCCAACAACTTCTCTTCATATTGAAGAGTTGTGGTCTCTTCAGTCTTTCCTCACAAGACATCTGCTTTGTCCTTTAAGTATCTTCATTTATCTTTGTCTGTGGTGTTTCTTACTTGTGTTCCTTGAGATGCACAGAACTGCACACAGTCTGCCTACATCTCTAGAATACTGATATTTACACATAGTGACAAAATCATGTGCTTTGTCTTGTCTTCAGTGTCCTTCCGGGTGATGCCCAATACTTAGTTGGCTGTTCTGACTTTGCCTCCTCAATGAACTGGTGAATACAGAAAACTGTCCAAAGTGCCCACAAAATTTGTATTGAATGTTAACTGCCAATTCCGAATTCAGTGTTGTGGAGGCATGGTTTAGGTTATTCATTTTGCACCTTATCTAGTTCTTTGCCCATTAGTCTGTTTTGCGGTGTCTTCCTTGGATTTCCTAGTGCTGTTGTGACTTTGGGCTACCCAAGAGCTTATTGTCATCTTTGTGCTTGGAGAAGATTGTGTAGTGAAATCTTTCCCATGGCTGAAGAGTGATAGAATTGGTTTCAAAACTGATCCCCAAAGGACTCCAAAACTAACTTACATCTTTATCCCCTTTTTGGTTTGTAAAAGGATGTTTTCCCCAGTTCTGTGCTAACTTGGTTCCTTTGATTTATTTTTTTTCTCCGTGAAACCTTGCCAAACCGACTGTCCACTGGATGTCCTCTATCCACTTGCTGGAACTGTTTAAGGACACCGATAATCAAGTTAATGAAAGGTGTTTGAATTTTTTCAGGAGCCATTCTGATTCTTTCCCTAAGTAAAACATATTTTTCCATATACTTAACAATTTAGTTATAGAAATGTAGAATAGTTTGGACTGGAAAGGATCTTAAAGATCGTCTAGTTCCACTCCCTGTACCACAGACAGGGACTTTACCATCAACCAAAGATAGAAGTTGATTTCACTTGTCTAGTTTGAAGAATTACTTCCAGCATGTGTTTTGTACGTGGATAGTGGGCAACCTGTAAGTCTGAGGGTACAGCACCTCTTTCAAATGTGTTGTCCAATTCTTGCATATCTGCCTATCAGATGATTGATGAAACTGAAGAGGTAATAACGTGTGTTTAAAAAAAAGGTACCATTTAACGGGGCTGACGGGCCATGCAGGCATTTGTTTCTTTTATTTCAGTTAAACTGTTTGTAGTAGTCAAACACATGTTTCACAGTGTCTAGTTGCATTTAGGTTCTTCAGCTTGCAATAATCACTTCTCTTTTTGTATATGTGTAATGAAACGTAAGTGATGTTTATTTTGTGTGCTGTTTTGTGCACTTTGACTCCTTCTGGTATAGATGAACAAACTTTCATAAATTAAATGAAATGCAGCAAACTAGGTGCTGTATTTCTTGTAGGCAACAACTGTATTTGTACTCCCAGTTGTAATTCAGGATGTGAGTGGGCTGGTTTAAGTGGGAATAGCCAAATCTATTTGGATACTAAGCTACATGTGACTAAGAGCCACAAAACACGCTAATGGTTGCGTGTTGAGGGGAGGGAATATTTTGAAAGTGAATTCATAACCAGGAAATAAGAACTCCTTGTGAGGAACAAATGTGTTCTGTATCAGTGTCAAACTGCACTGTACCTGAGGTTGGATTTGAGAAGAGCTCATGGTTGACTTTTTCCCATACGTGTTAGGACTACTCTCCAGCTTCCCTACCAGGGATGCTTGGTTGTCAGGGATATGCTATAGCGTTGGTGAGGTACTTGATACAACTATGTGAGTCATATGCAGTTCAAACTGCAAGTTGACTGTATGTGTACAGAGGAGGCCTAGTCTTATGTCAATGTCAAAGATTTTAAAAAGGTAAATTTATCAAGGGGAAAACTTTTAAATTTTTTTCTACTCAATTAAGCACATTAAGTGACCTAAGACAAAGTCTGTCTCTGTGAAAAGGGAGCCTTTGCACTTCACGAATCAAAATGCTATGTATGTCTGATTCTTTTGGAGGAGAATTATTTCTTGCTCTTGTTTAATCTTTTGCCAGAATTTTGAACAAAAATTTCATCATATTGTCCTTAATGTTTTTATTTTCTACCTAGAACCAGGCTCAGAAAGTCCTATGGAAGATTCCCCTTCAACAGATCGGTTGCGTTTTGACAGATTTGATATCTGTCGGTTGTTAAAACATGGTGCATCTCTTCTTGGATCTGCTGGGGCAGAATTTGAAGTCCAAGATGATAATTCAGGTATATCTTTATCCTTTACTTGCAGACAAGAGAACTTACTAATTTGCAAAAGTTTGTTGTGGCAGTTTTATGAGTCTAACCATCCATGGATTCTCAAAATGCTAGGAAATAACAAAAGAAAATATTGCCCAACATAAGTGGTTTGCATTACCTTTCTCAAGTTAAACTTTTTGTGTGTGGGGGGGGTGGTGGTGTGTATTGTTTACTTGTTTTTTCCCTTAACAGAATTATAGTGTGTACAGGGGGAGGAGAGTGGAAACCTGAAAGAGAGCAGAAAAAGCAGTACTAAGGCTCCTGTATGGTTTCTGTAGACTTTATTGAGAGGGCCAGGAATTATCACCACTTGTTCTTCATTTAAACAGTGTTCCCAAATAGAGAAGTAGAGTGCAGCTTATTTAAAAAAGCCTGAAGGTTTCAAGTATAGAAAGATTGCACAAAAAATACTGTGACAAGACTGTTGAAGTTGGAAGGTCAGATACTAGTGCCTGTGTGATGTCTTCTGTTATGAGTGACTTGTCTAATTTTTGTGGAACTTTTTAGTTGAGACTTGGTTTATATCAGTGTAATGACACTGAATTATTTTAATCTGAGCTACTTCTTTGCTATTACTGTACTTCCCTACTCTAATGCCAGTCCAGTGATGCTCTAGATAAGGTTCTGACTGCATAGCCCTGATTCCCTTGTTCCCTGTGGATGAAGGGTTCTGTGCAGTGTACACTGAAGATCAGTAGCTCAGCAAGGAGCAGAACCTGTGGCTGCTGAAACTTGAGCAGTGTCCTGTCTCTTAAGCCTGGCTACTGATTTATTACTTGCCATCTTTTATGCTAGATTAATAAGGTGTTGTACAAGGTTCATCTCTCCTAATGAAACCCAACGCTTTAGTCCACAGAAATCTGATATTTATCCTGGTGTCATATGATTACACATAAATAACTTTAGGAATGAAAATAAATAAAAATATAATATCAAAAAATATGAAAATGAAACAAACTTTAGTTGCTGCTTTTTTTAACTCGTGAGAAATGCTTTCTCTTCTTTGTTTTGTAGCAGCTTTCCTTTTCAAGTAAGACGATATGAATGGATGTAAAGTAACTTAAATAATCTTTAGAATTAGCAGTCTGGCAATTTTTCCTAAGCTGATTTGTGAAAAGAAAAAATATTTTGTAGAGAATGGAAACTGTTTGTATTTGCATTTGCCTGTCAGCTAAATGCAATGTAACAAACTTATTGGTATAGATATAATTAACTATTAATTACTGCTCAACCTGGTGTATACCCCACAATTGTGCCAATAGTGGTTATCTACTTGCAAGTTTATGTGCTAATATTTGATCAAAAAACCCCACAAACCAGTCTCCCGACTGGTTCCTGTACTGTGCACGTAACGAGTGAAGTCTGACAGCCCTACAAGCTACAAGTGTCGGCTTAGCTGGAGGGTTTATTCTACGCAAGTGCTAAAATCTTTTATTTTTTTTTTTTTTAGTGTAGATAGATACAGGTTCTCCCGAAGTCTAGGTGTTTGGCAACTGGTGTTGAAGCTTCACAACATTCTTGAGGTAGCTTCCAAAATGAACCTTGCTTAACACAGAAGCAGATTGGAGCGAAAGCGTGATTTTCATTGGGTGCTGGAGCCTGTTTACAATCTTATCCTCAATCTACATTGCCATCAGAAATTAGGTTGGGCAGAAGGAAAGGAGACACCTGTATCTAGTGCATTTTACAAGGAAGAATATTTCTGCAGAAAGTGGGTTCAGATTCAGCCCAGCTCAATACAGGATATTGGGTTAAATATCATTTGAGGGGTTTTATAGGTGGTTATTTCTTAGGTCTGTGTTTGCCAATAGAAGATAAAAGTT
>NW_020955220.1:2996555-3081952 GCF_003031625.1 Empidonax traillii
TTTTTTTTTTTTTTTTTTTTTTTTTTTTTTTTTTTTTTTTTTTTTTTTTTTTTTTTTTTTTTTTTTTTTTTTTTTTTTTTTTTTTTTTTTTTTTTTTTTTTTTTTTTTTTTTTTTTTTTTTTTTTTTTTTTTAGTGTATTAACCTGTTCCTTTCCAAGTGCAGTTTCTTATCGAAGTCAAAACTTAGTTGGTTTTAGTTTTTGGTGGTTTGGTTGGTTTTGTGGTTTTTTACTTCTGTGGACCAAGTATAATTTAATGAATTTCAGGGACAATATTTTCTGCTTGAAGATTGATTGGTTTAAGTAGTAGAATAGTTAGAGTAGCAGGAAAGGTCTTATGGGTATCAGTGTGATGTATTTAAAAGACTGTATTAGCCAAGTACAATTGAATTCTGTAAATTTTGGCTTTTGTACATTGTATATGTTGAGCAGGTCTTCAGTAATGCATCTGTTTGGAAACCTGACACATCTTTCTTCTTATAAAAACTTTTTTTCAAGGTGAAGTTGATCCTAGAGAGAGGATAGCACGACAGAGGAAACTGCTGCAAAAGAAACTTGGCTTGGGTGTGGATGCTGCTATTGGAATGAGTACTGAGGATCTGTTCAATGATGAAGATTTGGACTATTCCCCTTCTTCAGTTTTACTAGTAAACAAACAACCTGTAGGTAAAACCTTGGGCTCTTTGACTGCAAGGAATAATACAGTGGGTTGAACTTCTGTGGTTATAATACTTGTATTTTAAATATGATTGACGTATAGTATGGTGTGCTTTGGCCTCCTGAATTCTTATGTCCCATAGTTGCCTTTTAGTATTATTTGATGTCAAACTGCCTCTCAGAGTTGGAAATGGAGGGTTGGGGAAGCTGAGACCAGTGTGGGTTTGAGAATTTTTCAGGACCTTCATTGAAAGAAGAATTGACAATGAATGACTTTTCTTTCAGACTCTTCAGGCTGCTGAGTTAATTGACTCAGAATTTCGAGCTGGTATGAGCAGTAGACAAAAGAATAAAGCCAAAAGAATGGCTAAGCTATTTGCAAAGCAAAGATCCAGAGATGCAGTGGAAGCTAATGAGAAGAGGTATAATAGTGAACTGGTTTGCTTTTATTTCGCTTAAGCTGGGATTGTGATTTATCTGTTGAGAAACTTCCTACAGTCTTTGCATCTTAATCCTTTGTTTTAATTGAGCTGATGGTAAAAAGCTTGTGTGCAGTATTTGTTCCCAAATACTTTAAGGACCTTCAGAGGCATCTTGAAATAATGGGATGCTGCAGTTGAAATTTGTGCTTTGTCCCTGTTATTAAATATGGCTTGAGAATAATGCATGGAAGTGGGGGTTTAAGAAGATGTATCTTTAACTTGGTTATTATTCCACTTTCTGATATATGCTGTGTTCCTCACTAGTTTATAGTGACATATTATTGTATCTACTGTGTCTATAAACGGTGAACAAAATTCATGATCTTATTTAGGAATGGCTGTGTTTCTTGGAAAAATCTGAGGATTGTCACTTTGGGACAGCATTCTGCTGTCTCCTCACTGATTTTTTTTTTTTTTCCATGTAAACTTACCTATCTTGCATATTTTCAGTGTTAAACCTCTGTGTTTTGCATTCTTGCCACACCTTATTGGATCTGAAGACTTCAGTTGTAGAAGTAATTACTTCCCCTAAAGCATGCTTGCAGTTCATAAACTTATGCTTATTCCTTCTCAGCAATGATAGCACTGATGGGGAACCAGAAGAAAAGAGAAGAAAAGTTGCAAATGTTGTCATCAACCAGCCTGCTACAGACTCAAAAACATTGGTAGAAAATGTTCAAGAAGAGGTATGATGTATTGTTCTGCTGTTAGCAGGAATGACCATTCACTTTTTTAGCAAAGTAATGTGAAGCAAAATTCCTATATAGTCCCAAATCCTTTAGTCATCTTAGCATTAAGAGAAATAAATGAAGCTGGCTCACTTTTATAGATAATGAAGCAAGACAGCTTCAAACTGTGTTTACAGTGTTGAGGAAGAAAACCCATTTAATCCACTTGTGTAGCAGTTTGTGACCCAAATGAATGTGATGAGGTGGCTACAGGTGTCAGATCTGGGTATTAAACTGTAAAACTGTGCTAAACACTTAGATGGTAGGATTACAGTGAGCCACAAATAATTTGATCTAAATGTTCATGTGCACTTTATTTAATCTTTACCTTACTTTAATTAGACTTAATTTAGAATTAAATTCCATCTTTAAGAGTTGAAGGTTTAAACAATTACCTTAGTCTTAGAAAAGCCTGCATTTGTTTCAATAGACTAAAAATCTGACAACTTAAAAAATGCTAAACCAGAATACAAATGGTGCACAGAAGTTTATTGAAGACTTTATCTAGATTAGTCTGTATTCTACAAAAATAAGAAATATCCTGACATAGTTTAGTAATTAAATTTTTATTTGGGAAAGAAATTATTGGAAAATTAATATGAAAGATGAGTAATAACTGCAGGATGAACAGCTGCTGTTTGCTGGCTGCCTTTCAGTCACTCTGTGTATGTGATGATGTGAACTTACTAACAGTAATATCATTTCCCTTCCACAGCCATGTCAGTTTTCTTGTAGGAAATTTTGGGATAGTGGATACGCTTCTGGTTTCCAAAAATGTGGAATGTGTTTTGAATAGGATACTGTTTATTACCAAATTAATTGACCCAATTTCATTATGCAGTGTGTTTTCAAAATGTGACTTGCCTATTATGTTTTTTAAAGGCAAAGTTTGTAAATTTAAAGGATTACTTGGGAGGACAAAAAGCTTTGCCTAATTTTCTGCCTTACCATGGTTCCTTAAGGGAGAGTGAGTTCCAGAACATCAAATTAATTCCTATAGAGAAGAGTTTACACTACTAACAGAAACTACATAAGCTTTTTAAGAGATCCAGTGTCACTTAGCAAAGTTTCTGAGCTGTGGAAGAAGATTGTGGTTTTTTTAATTCTGTTCAGTAATGAAGAAAAATACTTAAGCTTTTGGAGGTTTTTGTATGCCATTTAAATACATAAAGATCATAAGTGTTCATCTGATTCCCTTCTCTTTTAATCTCATACTTAAGAATTTTTTTATGCATTTAGGCAAATGAATGGCCTCTGGAAAGCTTTTGTGAAGAGGTGTGCAATGACCTCTTTAACCCTTCTTGGGAGGTAAGACGTGCAGTATCTAAGGTGTAATTATTAGTGAACTTAAAGGGGAATTGAGAACAGATGTGTAATGTATACTTGGGGGAAGTGGGAAAGATGTCAAGTAGTCACTGTGAGAATATGGGAGTACTGAAATTCAAGCAAAATAAAAGCATGTAAATCTGTGGTTACAAAGATTAAGCAATTAAGAGATTTGAATTCATCAAGAGAACAGTGGCATGTTTGTCTAATGCTAAGCTAGTACAAAAGGGAGAGGAATCAATCCTCTGGTAGCTACAAAAGCTATATATTTTACTACTTAGACAACCTATATTCAAGATTCAAAACTGTTCGGCTCACCCTTTTATTCAGTCTTTATACAATTTTCCACTTTGATAGAAACTTCAGGCAGAAGTGTGAAGTAGCTGATAGAAATCTTACTTCCTTGAGCGGAAGATAGAAATAACTGTTCTCACCTAACTTAATTTTCTTAAGTTGATATTTTGAAAAGTTAAATGTTAACAGCAACTCTTACATCCTTATGTATATCTGTAGCACAGTGTCAGTGATGTCAGTATGGGCAGAGACAGCTTGCTCTCAAACTTGAAAACAGAGGTAGATCATATGCAGCCAGCATAATGATTTTGGTCCCAGAAAAAGGATAATTCTATTTGTGTGGCACATTGCTACATCTGAGCTAAGTAACCTCACCTCATTTGAAAGCAGGCTATTTGCAGCTGAAGGCCACATCCACTTGTCACCTGGAATGCAGATGTTCCCACAGCTTTCTTAGTGCATTTGATATAGGGCACAAACTTCTTAATTAAGGAAGTAGATCGGTACAGAATTGTTATTACTTTATTTTCTGTGTGACAAATAGGTTAACCTACCTCAAAATTCACGTTTAAAATGTCTCTGGCAGCATCTTGAAATGTCTAGAGGCAGCCTGGGTGATTAGTCCAGGCTGCTTCCCTCCTTATAGACAGATGGAGTCAGGCAAGATGAATCCTACTACTGGTATTTCCTTTATACATTTGTCTCTTTTTTGTGTTTGCAAAAGCTGAGAACTTTAATAGCAAAGCTTATTTCTTTTGACTAGTAAAACCTAGCTCATAAGCCATATCAGACCAAATAAATTATTGGTGCATGAACAATTAGGATTTTAAGACTAAACTTTCTGGCGGATTTCTGTTGGCTTGCTTATACCTTTAACCAGCAGCCACTGAGCTCTACATGGGGGATATGTATGCTACCAAATACAGAGTTCTAGTTGTTACTGTCATGAAATGAAATACAATAATTTTATGCTAGCAACAAGCTAGCATATGAAGTGTCCTTAAATAGAGTAAGTTCTGCTCTAACCCATGTAAAGGTCTCTCAACGAAAACCTGGTTCAAAACTCTGCTTTTAAGACTTTGTTATCCACTGAGTGGGCTTTTCTTGAGAAGCCAATTGCTAGTGCAGTTAAGTGTCAAAAATACCAGAAACGGGAGTGTCTGTAGCACATGTTCTACTGGTCTTCTGTTATTTCCAAAACTCTTCCTAGTTTGATCAGCTGTTCACATTTGGTGAGAATATGCAAGTGCCTATAACTGCTATCCCTAGTGGTGCAGTGGCTAAACCACAGCGTTGCCAACGCTGAGATCTGGGTTCGATTCCCGGTTAGGACACTCCCCGGGCAGATGGTGCTCGCTAGCCCTGTAAGGCAATCCATCTACGTCCTGAGGACCTCGCTGCCACCGTCCAAGCGTGCTTGGCCCCAGCAGATGAACCTCAGGATTAAAGGGTGGGCTCAGTTCCGCTCACACTGTGTCTCACCTAAAAAATCCAATGCGCAGGCTGGAAGGTGGAAAGACCTTCCCCGGTTCTTCGTTCGCGAAGAGACTGGCCATTTATAACTGCTATCACTTGTTCACTTATTTTCTAATATTGAGTCAGGCAAGGCAGGTTTGTAAGCTCTGAAGAATAATAATTGTCAGAAATTTGTTTTGTGAACTCCAGAATATTCAGTGAGGATCCAAACTCTGTTTAAAAAATATAAAGAGTTGTAGAGAAATATTTATATTGGTTTGCTTTAACTTATAAACGTAATAAAAACAATAATACCTTCTAGTTTCTCTTTTCTGAAAACTAGTGTCTTGTAGGGAGGTAAAAGTAGATGAATGTTGGCTGTATTACTGCAAATATGATAATGTTAGGAAATAGAAGCAATTCTTAGTTGGTTGATTTTGGACGGGTGAACATTTAAGTATATGATTTGATCTAATAATTGCCTACAACTCTAGTCCTAGTTCAGTTGTAGTTGAAACGTCTCTATTAAGAATACAGTAGTATTGTTTCAGTTATCCAACATGGCTATCTCCTGTTCCCCAGTATTTTAAAACTGGCTTTTCATTTCACTTTTCTAGGTTCGACATGGTGCAGGTACTGGACTGAGAGAGATACTTAAAGCTCATGGTAAAAGTGGTGGTAAAATGGGAGATAGCTCTCTAGAGGAGGTAAGGAAGTTTCCAGTTGTGTAGGCTCAAAACTTTGCTTAAATGAAGTTTAGAAAACAGACTTCTTAAAATACTTAAAATTTGCAGCAAGTTGGTGACCGGGGGGAATATAAGCCATGAGACTTGTCAACCAGATAATTTTGAGCAGACATCACTGTATGCACTGATGAAACATTCTTTTTAAAAGACCTGTACAGAAACCAATACTACTGTACTAGTGTCAGTACTACTATACTACTTTATAAGTAACCATTAATATGTTGATTGTATATAAAGCTATTAAACACTAGCTTCCATGCTAGAAAATACTGTTTTCAAGTCATGGTAAGGCTGTGCTGAAACAAAATTGACAAGTTGGTTATATAACTCTAGTGAAGTTTTAGAGTATCTAATTCTACTAGTTTTATCAGTAAGGTGGCTCTGTCATTCTGCTCGATTTGTTACAAGAAAAAGTTTAAATAGTGTTTTTAAAAAATAACCTGACAATTACAACTTGTTTACTAATTGACAATCTCATCCAGATTAATACTGACTTTGTTGTAAAAGCAGCTGGAAGAGCTTGTGGTTTGGAGTGGAAGATTGAAGAGATGTAAATCAATCTACTTCAGCATACTTTGTACTTAGGGAAAGCAAAAGCTTCTATCTCTTGCTTCCACATGGGATACTATTTGTTCCATGGAGATTGCTGGGTAATAATAACACAAACTGCAATGAATAAGATACTTTAAGCCATTTCTTAATTATTTATGGAAGGGGTGTACGTACTCTAGCTGTTGGCATGCTGTATGCTGGTTATAATTCTTTGACATGTATGGGAATATGAAATCCCTAATATGCTCATTAAAATGACAGTTGACAGTTTGTTCATTAAAGTGACAGTTTTCAAGGGAAGTGGCGATATAGTAGGCAAACAGTGGAGATGAGAAAGATGATGCCTGAGCAGTTGCTTTTGTGGGGCTTTTACTTTAAAATTGAAAACTACAGAGTTATTGGTGTCTTAACAGAGGCCAGACCTTCAAGACAAGCTTGGTTTAAATTACATTGTTAAATCTGGAGCTGAAAAGCAAGTTCCATTCACTGGGTATCCCACTGCTCTACAGTTTATTTATAAATATGCTTCAGACATGTTAATTGACTTGCCTAGGATGGGTTGACCTTGGTCAGTGTAGGTTATCTGGATGACTTTACCTTTGTGTGCTGTGTAGGAATAAAATTCTGTCTACCTCACAAGGTGCTCTCTAGCTGTTGTGTTTTAACCCCAGCTGGCAACTGTTTGCTTGCTGCCCCCCGTGGGCCCCTCTGCTGGGATGGGGAGGACAATCAGGAAAAAAAGAATCTCATGGGTTGAGAGAAAAACAACTTAATTGAAATAAAGTAAAATATTATAATAGTACTAATGATAATAATAATAATAATAATGGAAAGGAGAGAATTAATTAAAATTCAAGAAAAACAAGTTCTGCACAATACAGTTGCTCACTACCTGCTGATTGATGCCCAGCCTAGCCTGATCAGCCCCTTCTGGGTAACTCCCCTGGTTTATATTCTGGCCATGATGTTCTGTGGGGTGGAATATCACTGTTCAGATCACCTGTCCTGGTTGTGCTTGTACCCTGCTTTTTGTAGATCTCCTCACTGGCAGAGCATGAGACTCTGAGAAGTCCTTGACTTAGTGTGAGCATGACTTAGGAACAGCCAAAACATCAGTGTGTTACCAGCATTATTCTAATACTTAATCCAAAGCACAGCACTGTACCAGCTACTGAGAAAAAAAACCTAACTCTGTCCCAGTCAAAACCAGGACACCAACCTTTTGGTGAAGGTACTATGTTTTTTTTAAGAAAAATAACCCAAACCAACCAGGTTATGATGTTTGCAGTAACCCAGGTAGCTGAATTAGCGCTGAGTACTTTGCCTTGACTGTCTACGCAAGGTGACCATATTAAGTCAATTTGAATGTTTGTTGTATCTCTTACAAATTTTAGCTAAAGCAGACGTATAGTCTGCTTAAGCAGACTATATCAACAATATAGTCAAGGTGTTCAATTTTTTCTCTTTTTACAGATGATTCAGCAGCATCAGGAGTGGCTAGAAGACTTGGTTATTAGACTTCTCTGTGTGTTCGCATTAGACAGGTTTGGAGACTTCGTTTCAGATGAAGTAAGTGGCATGGCAGATCAGCAGGCTTGTGCAGGAGACAACACTGCAGCAGAACACTGATAGTAGTAAAGCACAGATAACACTGCCTTGTTACAGTGCTACTGCATGTGCATGTTGTAACTGCTCACAGATGCTTATTGAAAAGTAGCTGATGTATAAATTTTACCTTGTTTGTATAGCAGTTTGGTCATCTGACTCTACTCAAATTGATTTCTTTGTAAGTCAAATTTCAAACAGAAGTATCTGTTTTATCATTTACTTTTTCCTAGGTGGTAGCACCAGTACGTGAGACTTGTGCTCAGACTTTGGGAGTAGTATTGAAACACATGAATGAGACTGGAGTTCACAAAACTGTGGATGTTCTCCTGAAGCTGCTTACACAGGAACAGTGGGAAGTGAGACATGGTGGTCTCCTAGGAATAAAGTATGCTTTGGCAGTACGTCAGGTAATAACCCTCATGACAAATTGTGGAGACCTTTGGATCAAAAAACTGCTCCAGGTAGAGGATGTGGCTGAACAGTAGAGAGATGTGATAAAACAGGTTTGCTTGCATTGCAGTCTTGTGGGTTATGAGATGTGTGACTGCACTTTTATATCCAAGCGGTACTGTTGTAACTTGATAAGTTACTTGCACAAAACATTATAAATAGAGGCTGTGCTTGCCTAATTTTGATGATACTTTCATGTATGAAGTGGCAGAGCTGAGTCCTACAAGAAGTTTAGTCTATTTGTGATGGTATTCTGCAAATACTGAGCTTTAGGCTGACATTTGAGTTCATTCAAATTTATAACCTTGGTTTAACTTCATGAATGGTAACTTACAATACTTATAGTCTTGGATGGGTAGCTTCTCTTTAAAACAAGCAGGTTTGTTAACACACTTAGAGTACATCTCAATTGTTTGGATCGTTACATGCTTTTTAAGTTTAAAAATGCTTTTTTTTTTTTTTTTTTTTTTTTTTGGCCAGGACATGATTGACACTTTATTGCCTAAAGTATTGCCTGCAATAACTGAAGGTCTGCAAGATATGGATGATGATGTCCGAGCTGTTGCTGCAGCATCTTTAGTACCAGTTGTGGAAAGCCTGGTCCAGCTTCAATCTCAGAAGGTGACAGAACTGTTTTCTATAAATTCTGATAGAAAAGTTTGCTTTTGGTCAAAATAAAGAAAATAATGTTTAGAGGCAGCACTGGGGGTTTTTCCCTTTTTTTATGTATGGTAATCTCTTGTTCTTATTTGTGTAGGTGCCTTTTATACTGAATACCTTGTGGGATGCACTTCTGGAGTTGGATGACTTGACAGCTTCCACAAACAGTATCATGATCCTTCTTTCATCCCTTCTGACTTACCCTCAGGTCCGCAAATGCAGGTAACTTTTTAATTAGTATTGCTTCAGTATTACATGTTTGAGTGTCCATTTATTTGCAAATTGGAATAATCAGTGTCTTTCAAATCATGTGCCAAGGAGATGCTTAATTTAAATCAATATTTTACTCTTGTTTTTCCTTAAAGTGAAGGTTAGGACAGCCCTTCTATTTTCATTACATTTGTGAAATGCAGCAAACAAACTAAACAATTAGACATTGTTTATATGTGACTTCATTACCTTCTCTCTCCATTCATCTTGGCTATTTTAGTAAAGGATATTGACTCCACTCATATGGTGGTCCTGCCCACAAGGAGCAGACAAACTCCAAACAAGAGACCAAATTGTGTATGTTAAAACACATGCATGTACCTGTAGAACTTTGCTCTTGGAACACTTCTGTCAGTTCTGTGACTGGTTGAAGACAATGCCTAGTTCCTCTCTGTTTGGGACTCTGGCAAATGAAAGGGATTGCATCTTAGTATGCTAAATTTTTCACAATACACATGGTAAACTCCCAGCATCTGCACTTAAGGTAGATGCTTTATGCATTTTCTTTCTCATCCTGTATGACTGGCATTGCTGAAGCTGGTTTCGTTATTTGTAAAGTCATAACTTTAGGCCTAATAATAAGTTCAAAATAGAAACAGCCGCTCTCTTTTTTTTTTTTTTTTTCCAAAACAGTTGAACAAAGGCCAAAGTATAATGGGTGATGGGAAAAATGTGGTAAAAATACGTGCTTGAATTGACTAGTTTTTTTTACCAGTAAGAAAAAAACCTAGTATTTTCTTGAAAAAAGATACCTACTCAAACTATTTTAAATGTAGCAATTTGAGCGTTCACTTAAAATCACCAAGTATATGCAATAACTTTCCTTTCTTGAAAAGCTTTTTTTGAATAAAACTTTATAACTGAGGATAAAGAAAATTAACTCGATTCTGTGTGGGTTTTTTTTCCCCTGTAACTCTCTCTCCATCTCCCCTTTCTGTAGTATTCAGCAGTCACTGACAGTTTTGGTCCCACGTGTGTGGCCGTTCTTGCACCACACTATATCTTCTGTGAGAAAAGCAGCTCTGGAAACGTTATTCACGCTCTTGTCTACCCAGGACCAGGTAAGAATTAGTTATTAGTGTTTTACTGTGATACTATTGGAATATGCTTAGTCATATGATATCCTTGTTTCAGAGTTCTTCAACATGGTTGACTCCAATTCTGCAAGACATGTTGAGGCACATATTTCAATTCTGTATCTTGGAAAGCAACCAAGAAATTCTGGATCTTATTCACAAGGTATTTGCATGACTTACCATGTAGATATATAGTGTTTGTGTATCCTGCTCTTTCATATCCTTGGTGCAGCTAAAGAATAGTGTGTTCATGTTAATTATTTTGTAATCGGCCTGTGTGATGCTTTACTAGAGTGAATGAGAGATGGTTCCTACAGTTTATCAGCATGTGTGATTTTACTTAGACCCAGTAGAAATTTGTCATGATTTCCACTATGGTTCCTTCTTTCCCAAGGTATGGCTGGAACTGTTAAACAAGGCATCTGTACAGTATGTGGTTGCAGCTGCTTGTCCATGGATGGGAGCCTGGCTCTGCTTAATGATGCAGCCATCTCATTTGCCCATTGATTTAAACATGCTGCTAGAAGTAAAAACTAGATCAAAAGTAAGTAAAATGTGACCTCACTAACTGTTTTGAGGACAGTAGGAAATTGCTTAGCTGTATATGAAAACCCATGCTAAGGGTGTTAGAGGGGAGTAGTGATACCTTTCTAGAACTCTGAAATGTCAACTGTTTAACAAACCTCAATTATGTAGAGCAAAAGAGTTCCTGTCAGGTTATCCATGAGAATAAAGTTCTGCCATGCAGTGTGCTCTATGTGAATACTTCATGAAGTCTTTATTTACATGGTTTCAAAGCCATCTGTTTGCAGGACTGAGCTAAGTCTACAAGCGTTGTGTTTTCTGAAAACATGCTGGAAGAAGTTTCCTTTTTCCTCTGTGTGTTTACCAACTATATGTTGAGTATTAGTCCTAATGTTATAGTCAAGGAATATAGCATACATTTAACAGGGCCATAGAATGCTACTAGTGGAGAGGTGATTTAAAAGTATCAACTACTTTAGGAAGTCTCTTACCAAAGAAGTGTTCTGTCGTAGTCCAACTTTTGCATGATACTGTGGTTACTGGGAACGTTATGTTTTTATTACAAACATTCTTACTTGCAACCTCTCCTTTTCTCCACAGGAAAAGGCAGGTGCTAAACTGCGTCAAGGTCAAACCCAGAATAAGGAAGTGATTCAGGAATACATTGCTGGGGCAGACAGCATTGCAGAAGATCCAGCAACAAGGGATTATGTTGTCATGCGTGCTCGGATGATGGCAGCAAAGTCAGTTTACTGGAAATATGAAAAAGATACTTAAAAGCAATGTATTTTTTCATTATGTATAGCAGCCTCACCAAAATCTAATAACGTAGACTATTTTGGCATCTTAATTTCTAATCGTTAATTGCAGAGTAATTGTAACAGTGAAGTGACTGTTCTTTTCCCTCTTGTCAGGTTGCTGGGAGCTCTTTGTTGCTGCATTTGTGACCCAGGTGTAAATACTGTTACTCAAGAAATAAAGCCAGCTGAATCATTAGCTCAGCTCCTGCTCTTCCACTTGAATTCTAAATCTGCCTTGCAGAGGATTAGTGTTGCGTTAGTAATCTGTGAGTGGGCAGCCTTGCAAAAGGTAGGATGTTTCTGCAGCAAAAATTAATTTTACTTACTATCTCAATCCACTGCTTGCCATGTGCTGCTTAGCTTGAAATAAGATTTTGGTTGATACGCTAAAATGGTATTTATACATCTAAATACTAAAATCTTGATTCTTAGACAATGGAGGAATACAGTACTCAGTAGCTAAATGCCAGCTGTCAGAATTATGAATCAGTAAATATGTTCAAATTTTTTCTACAAGTAAGTCTATTCTCAAGATGCGTGTTATCCAGGGTCATTATTTTAAGGTGATTGTCTTTCCTCTATTCAGTATCATTTCAAGCAGGAGACTGAAGGTTTTGTTCCTAATCCTTAATATTCTGGGTTATGAATGTTAATGGTTCCTCTGGAAACTGGATTTTTGTAGCTAGATTGAGATGTTTAGCACCAAAATTGAACAAAAGAAGTTGTGATTACTCATAAATGCAAACTATGTCTTTTCCTGTTACAGGAGTGTACAACTGTGGCTATTTGTGTGCAGCCTCGTTTACTTGGGGTCCTTTCTGAACATCTCTATTATGATGAAATTGCTGTTCCTTTTACCAGAATGCAAAATGAATGTAAACAACTCATCTCATTGTTTGCTGATGCACACATTGACATTGGAAACAGAGTAAACTGCAGTGTGTTTACAATAGATCAAGCTAATGAGCTGGTAAGTAGAGGCATGCCTGCCCTTCCTTCAAACGTATTCTTGTCTCAAAATACATCTTCAGCAGAATTATTACATAGACAATAACTTTCAGAAATAATGTGGTGACTTTCCATATCTCATGTCAAAGGATGTGTATAGAAACTGTGCTGTTTCCCCTGCGGTGTTTACAGTCTGACAAAAATCAAGTGCAGTGCACTTGGTACATACTTAACAGGTACATACTTAACAGGACAAAAAGGAATGTTTTGATTCCAGGTGTGGATTCACTATTGAAATCCACACAGAAGAAACCAAAGCAGACTGGAACCCCTTCAAAATCACTGTTAAAAGGCTAGTAAATAAACTGGAAATTCTAGACAACCTAGGACCCTGCCTCTGACCTCTTAATCTCCTTTTAATCTCAAATCTTTAACAGGAAACAGTAGTCAACTGAGTGGGGAAGGATATGGAAAGTCCTGCAACTACTTTTATTGTGATGATATTTTTTTTTTAATTCCTCAGATTTCTATCTCAGTCTCTTTCCTCAGAAGAGAATCATCTTAGAAACAACTTGTTCATGCATGAGCCCTTGCACTTCCTTTTTGGATTTTTGTATTCACATTCTCCTTTGCTTACCTGTCAGCTTACGTATTTCCAGAATATCTGAATAGAACTGGTAGATGTGGGACAGTCTAAACTTGGAGTACATAAACTGTTCTTTGGGAATCTAGGCTTGAAATTCTGATAAGATGCCTGATTTCTCCCTTTGAACTGCAGTCCAAGATTTCAGAAACTACATCTTGGAGCATTTCCTGTTATTTGCTGAAAAAAATTGAGATATTTGTTCAAGTGACTCATTCTGCCATGAGAGGATATCCCGTTTTACAGTAAATGAAACAGATTTGTGATTATTTTTTCCCTTTTCTTAGGTTACTTCTGTTTTCAATGAAGTGACATCATCCTTTACTTTGAATCCTAAAGTTCTACAGCAGTTGGACAGTAAGCGACAGCAGGTCCAAATGACTGTCACAGAAACAAATCAAGAATGGCAAGTGCTGCATCTGCGAGTGCACACATTTGCTGCGTGTGCAGTTGTGAACTTGCAGCAGCTTCCAGAAAAACTAAATCCTGTTATAAAACCCTTAATGGAAGCTATCAAAAAAGAAGAGAATACACTTGTACAAAACTACGTGGCTTCGTGTATAGCAAAGTTGCTTCAGCAGTGCACAACAAGATCTCCCTGTCCCAACTCAAAGATTATAAAAAATCTCTGCAACTCCCTCTGTGTGGATCCACATCTTACCCCGCTAGCAGCATGTCCTGCACAGCCTCAGAGTGGCCATGAAAACTCAAAAGGTATGAAGTCTGAGAGTACCAGCATTTGTAAAATTTCTGTGCTTATTTCTGAACTGTTAAAATGAGTATTTGAGTGAGTCTTGTTTTCAGTGATTTTAAAATGCCAGCAACTGAGTTTTTATTAATAGTAGTTTTATTTAGGTATTTTAAACTAAATTTGTGTGCAACTAACGTGTATTGTTTTCAGAACATATATGTATAAAAGACTTCAGTTCCAATTTTCAATTACTGATATTGTCCACTTATGATCATCTTTCACTTGTATATGTTATGAAGCTTTTCTTTGAAAGTAAGTATAGGAATTAGAGTAGCCTGTTGAAAAAAGTGGCCTGTTACATTCCATAGGCTAATAGTATGGTAAAAAAAGATGAGGACAGTGGTCAAAGTAAACAGATAATCCTGTATGTGCCATGGTCATGGCTGTTCTGCACTGCAAATGTGTGCACTAAATGAGCTGCACAAATTAAGATCTTAATACTCAAAGATTCTCACCTGCTTTAAGGCTTGACCATTGTACATTTTACTTTTTCTTTATGAATGTCCTCCATCTCAGAGTAGAATAACATTATATGATTATAAAAGCAGCTCTTTAGTATAAATAGAAACATCAAAAAATCCAAAGATACTGATGACATCTGTTACTGTATCATGATAGAAGTATTGAACTGTTTGTAAAGGACACAGAATGTAAGTTTGGTTAACTTTAGAACATAATTCATTTTTATATGAAACAAAATTTTGCAAACTTCTTATATTTGATTGAAGTTTGTTACCTGTGCTTCTTGCTGAATAAGAATTTGTGCGGTGGTTTGCACGCTTTGATTTTTCATTCCAAGTGTGTAATGTGCTCTTAACAGAGTAACTGTATTCTGTACTGAGGTGCCATTGTCCTCAAGGCTGGAAAAAGTTGGGCTTTTTTTGAAGCACGGTCAGCAGGTGACTCACAGGTAGCTGTCGCTTCTGCCGGCGTGTTAAACTGCAGCTTAAATTGTTAACAGCTGTTCTGTCCTCCTTTAGGGCCCAACTCTGATAAAGACGGGATGCAGCACACAGTTACAAAGCACAGGGGAATAATTACACTCTACAGACATCAGAAAGCTGCTTTTGCCATCACAAGTCGGCGAGGTCCTACTCCAAAAGCTCCAAAAGCCCCTCTTGTAGATCTGCCCACAGGCAGCAGTGGAAGCATTCCTACAGAACTCGATGAGGTACATACACTTCAGAAGTTTGAGTGTGCAACTTCACAGCCACCCCTCCCTCCCTTCTGTTACTTTGAATTCACTGGAATTGATAGCACTATAATAGGGATACTCAGGATCTCTTCATGAGAGAACTGAGCTGATACGAAGTTTTGTGATACAAGCAGCATGTTTAATGTTTTAAATCTAAACTAATAACTCCTGAAACTTTATATTTACTATAGAATACAAATATCAGTATAAATTCATGCAAATGGATTTCTGCAAACTGCTGTGATTGTGTCCTGTTACCGTTACCCGTGCCAGTCATCTTGATGCATGCTGGATGCCTCCAAAGAATTTAAACCAGTAATTGAAATGTGACTGGCTTTAGAATGTGTGTGCAGCTTCCACACTTAATACTCTAAACTTTTTTACTACCATTTTATTAATTTAAAATTCCAGTGTGTTTTAATAAGATCCTAGTCAAGACTGTGATATTCTGAACAGTGTTGTGGATTTTGTTCTTGATTTGTTCCTGTTTTCTATCAATTTTGCATTCCAAAGAGAGTGGGAGAAAGAGGAGGGGCTTAATAACAAAGCAAGTATTGTTTTTCATAAATTTTGCTACTGTTCTTGGTGTCACTGTATTGGCAATATCTGAGGTTCTAGGACTGGAACCAGTTGGAAAATATCTTGCAGAAATGGACCTGTGTCAGCAAAAGCCAAATCTCAAATTCATAGACTTTAAATAATCTGCTATAAAATATTTTTTTTTTACTTGGATAAAGAATGAAGTAACTAACCTGGGGAAAAAAACAATCAGTGAATGTAGTGTCAGGTATAAGTTGAATTGAATGCCTATCTAATAGGAGCTTCCTTGAAAATAATTATTTTTAAATGTGTCTGTCCTCACTGCTTTGATAAATTGCTTAATTCTAGGCTCAGAAACCTTATGTTGTGCAGAGAAGAGGAGCTGAATTTGCCTTATCTACTATAGCTAAACACTTTGGTGCTGAAATGGCAACAGGATTGCCACATCTCTGGGATGCAATGGTTGGTTCGTTACGGAACAACATTCACATAAATAATTTTGGTAACTACACTTCTGATTTAAGCTGGGAGGGCAGGTAGGCTGGGGGCAGTGTGTCAGACTTAAACTGAACACCTTTTCTGTTTTTACCAGATCGAAAGTCATTACTGGAAAAAGGAGATGCTCCTGCCCAGGAGCTGGTAAATTCTTTGCAGGTTTTTGAAACAACAGCAGCTTCAATGGATACTCAGCTACATCCCCTGGTAATCAGCTTTTGTATAAAATACTTCAGCCTGTTCATTGCAAGCATTTTAAATTTTTGTTTTGTAAGGCTTCTTTTTAGATGTTCTAATTTTGCTCAAATAGTGCTTTTAGTCCCTCATTAGCCTGCCTGTTCTCAGTCCTGTATCCTGCTCTTGATTAACTGAAGACATAGCCCTCTGTAGTTAAGTTGAGCAGTTGCAAAGCTTTTTTTACCCCATGTTCTGTAGAATATTTAATTCTATATTTGTTTGTGCAGGTTGTAGAATAAACCACAAAAGCAAACAGCTACCTACAAATTTAGCCTTGGTCTATTCTTTTTCAGATGAGATGTCCAAACAAGGCTGTGTCCGAACTTTGAGTTTATGCTATTTCATTGCATTGGCAGCAGCATCTTGGCTTTGCGTTATTTTAGTTCTGTATTTCCTAAAACTGGAAAACAGACGGATAATAGAATGCCTTCTCTTTGTAATGAAAGTATAGATAAAAATGTGGTTATGCTGCACTATGTGGTTGACTGAAATGATATGACTTATAATAGTCTGACATGTATTTTCTGTGGCTAGAGTGGGAGCAAAATGGTGGTGATAAAAGAGAGTTTACTGCCTGACTACCATGTAACAGGCTGAAGGTTGTCAGAACGGCTGCCCGTGCAGAAAATGCAAAAATTATGGGAAACTTCCTTTTACCACCAATTAGACTGGATTTGATTGTTTAAAAAATTCTTTCTTTCTTTGAACTGAATGCTTCTACTCAGGAGAGAGATCCTGGAGTTAGGATGGTTCTGGGAAAGTATCAGATGAATGTAAAATACTGGTTAAAAAAAAAAAAAAGTTAAAGAAATGGAACAGTAAAGTCATCCTTATGCCTGCATCTGAACACAGTTGTCAGTACTAGCCTATCTGCAGTACTGTATTTCAGAATAAGTACAGTAGCTCTGGAAGAGGCATAGAGAAGGGCAACACGATGATAAAAATACATGACAAGGCTCCCATGCAAGGAATAAGTAGGCCAGAATTCTGGCTGTTCCTTCTGAAACTATTTTTTACTTTTAAGCAATTAGGTCTTATAAAGGAGCCACTTCAAGCATTCTTAAATTACTTGAAAAGACTGTTTAGTTAAAAAAAAATCACTAATTTGTTTATAATTCATATTAACCTTTTCTCCCCCACCCTTTTCTCTGTTCAGTTAATACAGCATTTGCCTCATCTCTACATGTGCCTTCAACATCCCAGCACTGCCGTGAGACACATGGCTTCCCGTTGTGTGGGTGTTATGAGCAAAATAGCTACCATGGAAACAATGAATATCTTTCTAGAGAAAGTTCTGCCATGGCTGGGAGCAATAGATGACAACACCAAACAAGAAGGTGCAATTGAAGCACTGGCATGTATCCTTGCATAAGGATTCAGAAACACGGAAGCTTCTCTGCTATTGCTTTATTTGATGAACAAAAACTTGCCGGAAAAAAAAAGAGAGGAGGAATGAAATAAATTATTAAGCTGTTTTCCTCCTGTGGAATGAAGCAGAATAAACTTTCATTTCCATTGCCCTTATTTTATCTATCAGATGAAGGTTTGGTGGAGGTGGTTCAGTTTCTCAAACCATCCGTGGGCTAAATGTAATTGGGTAGATCAGATTTCCCTGCTTCTGCATTGCTTTGTTACTGGAAGTCTCATTCATCTGAATGTAATGTATTAATGACTTTTCTGTACTGAGTGTGAAATCTGCTGGGTATATATTTGTCAGACAGTCTTAAACTGCTAAAAACAATTTCCTTAATAACTGATCCAGGTGTAATGGAGCAGCTGGATGTTGGTATTGTTCCATACATTGTTCTTCTAGTGGTTCCAGTTCTGGGTAGAATGAGTGATCAGACAAACAGTGTACGTTTTATGGCTACTCAGTGCTTTGCAACGTTAATTAGACTAATGCCTCTTGAGGTAAGCTCAAACTCTAAGTATATTGCATGTATGAACTATCCTGTATCCACTTTTTCACCAGCTGCAAAGTCCAGGCTTCTGGCTCATTAAATGTTGAATGAGTAAATGGTATTACACATCTGGAGTCCATATCTGATAATAGAAGTGTCCTTTATAAGAAAAATGAGCAAAATTGGACCCTGTGTTAACAATTGTCTAAATGGGAAAACAGCTCCTTATAAAAAGCTCATTTTAACTGTGTACACAAAGTTAAAGGGTATATTTATTTATTTTGTGTGCAGTGCTTGTTTTGTTAGTTTGGGCTCAAAAGTTTTAGGAGTTCCATGTGCACTCCCTGTAGGTATGTGTTGCTGTGTATGTGGTCAAGAGAAATGCATAAAAGCAGTACTGCTTTTAAGGGAAAAAACAAAACAATCGAAATAATGTGGATATAAGTAGAGTCTCTTATTTCTATTTATTAAAATCAAAATGCCCTGCCCTACATATTTGGGCCAAATATTGTGTATTATGATGCAGTAGAGTTTAATCAGTACAGACTTACTTCAGTTTTTCACTTCTACTACAGTGTTCACACCTCAGAGACTTTTTAATGTTGTGTATCAAGGGCTACAATGCTTCTAAGTAACTTGACCACCAGATGGTAATAGAAGACAGTTTAGAATACATATCCATGGTGATAATGAGAACTAGTTGTCGATTTAATCAGTTTATTATATTTTTAACATAATAGAACCTTAACATCTGGTAAGTAGCAATCTGCCATAACAGGAGCACTTAATTTTTCTGTATGCTTACACTGAAATGTTGAAGTTGAAAGTAAGCAAAGAAGAAATTGATTTCTGGCATGTTCATTCCAGTGCCATTGACACCAGTGCCCTTCTTTGTATGCACCTTAAACACAGTCCTGTGGAATACATATAGCTTAAGTTTTGTGGATTTTAAAAGCTATTTTAATAGACCATCTCTTAAAAATGTAGCATATTTGTTCTATTAATTGCATGTATGTGCATGATCATGTCATATTTCTTTTGCATAGCTACTAGGGAAGTGCCTTAGAATTTCCCTTTTTGGTTAAGGAAGTTCAATATCAGATACTGAACTATATTAAATATGCAAACTGAGTGAAGCAGGTTAATAATGAGAGAAAATACTAGTATTGTTGTGGAACAGTGTTTTGAATGCTAGCAATTAAAAATGTTAGGTGGCCAAAACAAGGAATTTGAATTAATTGTAGAGGGGTTGAAGGCACATCACTGAAAGAGTAGGTGATGGATTGATTGGGACGAGAATTTTGGGATACCCTTTATTAAGTGATCTTTTTTTGAAGTTGTGTATTGGGTTTGCACAGCAAGGTTTTGGGTGGGTAGGGGCTATAAGGGGTGGCTTCTGGGAGGAGCTCCTAAAAGCTTCCAGTATATCTGATGGAGCCAATGCCAGCCAGCTCCAAGATGGACCTGCTGCTGGCCAAGGCTGAGCCTGTTGGTGATGGTGGTAGTGCCTCTGGGATAATGTATTTAAGAAAGTTACTGTGCAGAAAAAAATTGCAGTCAGAGAGGAGTGAGAATCTGAGAGGAATAACCCTGTGGCCAGTGAAGAAGGAGAAGGGAAGATTTGCCTTTACTTGTCTTTACCCTACTTTGATTTGATTTGTAATCAGTTAAACTAATCTCTCCAAGTCAAGCCTCTTTTGCCTGTGACTAATCAGTGAGTGACCTCGCCCCATCCTTATCTCAAAACTCATGAGCTTTTGCTTATACCTTTTCTTTCTGTCCAGTTATAGAGGGGAGCGATACAGATACTTTGGTGGGCACCTGGTGTCCAGCTAAACCATTACAGATTGTCTGTGAGAACTTGATAATAAAGTAATTTCAGAACTTCGCACATATGTTATGTAAAAAAACCTCCCGGAGTGGTGGTCTGTGAATACAGTTGTATTTTTTTTTGCATGGAAAGACTTTTTTGGGTAGTCTTGCAGATATTTCGTAAGATAAAGCTTTACATTTTTCAGTGATTATAGTGGTGGTATTAGAACAAAAAAACCTTTCCGCTCTTTGAATTTCATGTTCCTGAAGCGTGACTTAGACTCTTGAGTTTTGTTACAGAACTATGTAGTATTCTGTGTTTATTGTTGGCATTTTGTATGCACTACCTAAAATGCAAGACCTCAGTTCAGCTGCTGGGTAAGTAAAAGGGGTAGAGGTCTGAATTAAGCTTGATGTTTCTAATCTTTATTTTTGGGGTTGTTTCTAATAGTGAGTAATTAGAAGCAGTAGCATTAAGTGAGTTGGGAGAACTTAGCTATACTCAGTTTCCTGCATTTTTATGTTGAAATTAATTATTGCTTCAACCATAAAAATGAAAGTATGACTCTGAGAAGGATTCTGAGATAAATGGTTCAACTTAATTGGTCCTGTTTTATTGATAAGCAGTCATGGTATTCATACTGCACATATGTTCTAGAAGTAAGTAGGAAGGAACGAGGAGGCTGCTGTGTGTGTGCATGTACTTAAGTACCTTATTGGATGGTAGCTTGTGGTTCAAGAGAAGTGAGTGTCAAAGGATTCTCTAGCTAGCCAGGTAACTCTCTGATTAGAGGTAGAACAGCTCAGTCTTAAAAGCTTGACCAGAATTTTCCTTCTTGTCTCAAGTTTTTCAGCGTATCCTTTTAGGGCAGGATTTGTCACACTCTGGATGTGTTGACCTGCCAGTAATCAAACAATTATAGCACGTACACAGTATATATGTGCTGAGTTTGGATTCGTACAGTAGAGAAGATTGCAGATCTTTACTGTCTGTTTAAAATGTCTTAAGCTAGTATGAGGTTTTACTTTCTCTTCTCTGTGTGACAACTAAGTCCTGTAGGCCTTATGTTGCTGCTTTAAAAATGTTATCCTAGGCTGGTATACCAGATCCACCAAACATGTCTGAAGAATTGATCAGAATGAAAGCTAAAGAACGCCACTTTCTGGAACAATTACTGGATGGAAAAAAACTGGAAAACTATGAAATTCCAGTACCAATCAAAGCAGAGCTCAGAAAATATCAGCAGGTAACAGCTTGTACTTTTATTTTAAAAGAGCAGTAAGTTGTGGTCTGATACAATTTCATGGAGTGGTAGAAGTTGTCCAGTATTAGCTTTTTGGATGTGGGGTTTTTGATGGTGTTTTGCTTGCTGATTTTTTTTTTTAGTTGTGCAGTGTATATCTTGGACTCCTGAATAAGGAAGAAAGAATGAAGTAATGCATGCTTCTTACACTGTCCTAATGATATTTATCACATGTTTAGATTCTGCCATTTTTCTCAGGGAATGACCAATGGGCTGTGCCTTGTTTAGGCTGACTGTGGCTGCTCACCACTGTAAAGCCAGGCCTTGCTGGACTGTTTGGACATTTGCATTTTCCCCTTTATCCCCTCTGCTCTGAGTGAATGGGCTGTAGTGAATGCATTTATGGTGGGAAACCAGCTCATAGTCTGGCACTGATGGATGATAGAACATATGGATGTTTGAACTGAAGCATAAGTAGCTAAAGCCAGTTTTTAATTCTGAGGCATTCTTTTTTCTGATTTCAGGATGGAGTGAACTGGCTGGCATTTCTCAATAAATACAAACTTCATGGAATTCTTTGTGATGACATGGGCTTAGGAAAAACTTTACAATCCATTTGCATTCTTGCAGGTGATCATTGCCTCAGGTAAGCTTAAATAACATTCTTAGACTTTAATGGTAGGTTTTCTCTGTGCTAATGGTTCTGGACATAGTCCTGGGCAGCTGGCTTTAGGTGGCTGTGCTTGAACAGGGGGGTTGGACCAGAAGTCCCTTCCAACCCTACCTCTTCTGCAAAAAACAATCTTTTTCCCCAACTCCTTTTTTGTATTCTTAAAGGGCTCAGGAATATGCAAGAACAAAACTGGTGGACAGTGTTCCTCTTCCCTCTCTGGTGGTTTGCCCTCCTACACTCACAGGACACTGGGTGGATGAAGTAGGCAAATTTTGCTCAAAAGAATATCTTAATCCATTGCACTACACTGGACCTCCTACTGAGAGAGCAAGGTAATCTTGCATTTTTGACTGGGATAGAGTAAAATATTGCACATGGGATTTTGCAATTCACTTTACTACTGACGCATAGTGCATGGGAAAGCTTGTGGTGGTACTTTTAAAGGCTGAAATAATAACATATGAAAGGAACACTTTACCTCTTTTTTTTTTTTCCCTAAAGATTGCAACACCAGGTGAAAAGACACAATCTCATAGTGGCTTCATATGATGTTGTAAGAAATGACATCGACTTCTTCAGGTAAGAATTGGCTTGTTTTTGGAGGTTTTTGGTAGCTTAGAATTTGAAATACTACTTAAGTCTGTGTTCTTCTTTTCTAGAAATATTAAGTTTAATTACTGCATTCTTGATGAAGGCCATGTAATAAAAAATGGAAAAACAAAGCTGTCAAAAGCAGTAAAACAGCTGACTGCTAATTACAGGATAATTCTTTCTGGGACACCAATCCAGGTAATTGCCTTTTTTTTCTTTTTTTGATGAATAGTAGAAAACAAGCAAGAAAGATCTATCTTGCTGTCCATTTTATTGTACCTTTTATCAATCACTTTGTTCAGAGTGTACATTGTAAAACAGCCTTTTGCTGCTAAATGCTTGAAATGACATCTTTCTCCTTGCCTGGTTAACCCACGTATAGGGGAATGTGTGCAGGTTTCATGGTACTACTGGTGTTCAAGAGTTGGCAGCTCGACTTTCTCTTCCATATGTTCTTTAAGTATCAGGCAGGGATAGTGAAATTAGCAGGAAGCACAATTCTGAGAACTCCAGATTTGGGCTTTGTCCTGATGACTTCTGTGCAGTGTGTGTCTTATCCGGGACTAAGATAGCTGATGTCTCCTGGGTTTTGGTGTCCAGAAGAACTCAGGGTGTGGCTTAAAACATCAACACAGTAGAAAGTCCATTTATATGTTAAAGTCCATGTAGATGTATTCCTGTCCCTCAGTTGGATGAAACAGCTGCCAGGCTCCTGCAGCTCGGAAGTGTGTTGAAGTGTTAGATTTGTAGGGTTTTATAGGCAACATTAAATATGTATGGAAGTTTTTCTGATAACTTATATTGATTTATTTCTTTTGAAAATAATTAATCAACTGTTTCTTCTTATGTCCAGAACAATGTCTTAGAGTTGTGGTCGTTGTTTGACTTCCTTATGCCGGGATTTTTGGGCACCGAACGCCAGTTTGCAGCTCGTTATGGCAAACCAATACTGGCAAGTAGGGATGCCCGAAGCTCCAGTCGAGAACAAGAGGCTGGTAAGGATCAAATGTTCAGTATTTGTTTTTTTGTTCTAGCCTTTTAAATGAGAACTGCTAGTGCAAATAAAGTGTGGTCAGTTCCAGCATCAGAGACTGCAGGGGACCTGAATGTTTTGAAAATCTTTTTTCTTCTAAAATACAACTTCTGTTGCCCTCACTAGGGGTTCTTGCAATGGAAGCACTGCACCGCCAAGTCCTGCCATTCCTGCTAAGGAGAATGAAAGAGGATGTGCTGCAAGACCTCCCACCCAAAATTATTCAAGATTATTACTGTATTCTCAGTCCTCTACAGGTATGCTTAAAAAGTGGCTGACAATTTCGTTTTTTCAGCACAGTTTAGACCACAAAAGAATCAATTCTCTATTCTTTGGTCAGTTTGATGTCAGCTCTGACCTTCTCTAGGACCGCAGGACTAAAAGGGTTTTCTGCTGTGTGCTTAAAAAACTAATTTTAGCCTAGTTGTAATAGAGAATTTCTTCAGTTTAATTTCTGGCATTTCTCTTGTTCAGGAACAACATCTAGGCATATGCAGGCTGTTTTTAAATACTTTCTAAGCTGAAAGAAAACAAGTGACAGGAGATTCCATTATTAATGTTTGTTGTGTTGCATATGAAATAATTTTCTTGATGTATGATAATTCAGAATTTTAACTTGGGACTAAAATCTGAATAGGGCTGTTCATTTTCTGTTGGGGAAAACACATTCATTGTCTTGTCTGGGGCCTCGTCTACAGGTTCAGCTTTATGAAGATTTTGCCAAGTCTCGTGCCAAATGTGATATTGATGAAACAGTTTCTTCACTGAATGAAGAAACTGAAAAACCAAAGCTTAAAGCTACGGGTCATGTATTTCAGGTACAGATTACTTCAGTAATTTTTATCTCCTAGCACATACACTTCAGATAACTGTATTTATGGGTTTAATAAATTAAAATGAAAATACTGAACTTAAACATTTGTGGCAATATGATCTAAATAGAATATTTATGCCTGGAATGTGATGTATAGCTGTTATGTTTAATTTATGGATTTGTGTCTTAAGAAGCGTAACACTGTTCTTGTGTTTTTAATGTGATCTGCTCAACTGGTGTTCAGCTGTTTTGTGGACCTTGTAAAAACTGATTACTGAAAGAGCAAAACCTCAAAAGAAGGGAGAAGTAATTTGGACTTCATTAGTTGTTATACTACAATATTAAGATTCTAAAACGAACAAAAAATTTCCTTAAGGTTAGATCTGAATTTATGTAGGTTTATGATCTTACAGAATTGCAGATTGAGTCTTGGCTAATGGGAAACAACAATTCTCAAAGGCTCTGCACTGCTCCCAAACCCATCTCCTCTATTGCACACTCAGGTGAAAGTGTGGGAGATGTTAGTCTTTGCACTTCTCCTGCAAGAGGGACCAAGATTACTCTGCATGTAACAGTTATTGGATACAATTTGAAATACAGGTGTTCTTAATGTAAATGTCCTGGTTTATTTTCATGAAAATACACCATAAGGTCTAGTTCATAAAATGTGGCTGAGTGGCCTCTGTACTTGTAGTCAATTTTGTTCATCCTTTTTCTGGAGCTATGTTCTTGCTAACCATTTCTTTGACCTTCACTTCCTAAATAATTAAAGGCATTGCAATACTTAAGGAAGCTATGCAACCATCCAGCCTTAGTGCTAACAACCCAACACCCAGAATATAAAAGAATTACAGAGCAACTTGCAGCTCAGAATTCGTCCCTTCGAGATATCCAACATGCACCTAAGCTGTCTGCTTTAAAACAAGTAAGTAGATGTGGTTGTGCCTTTAAATTTTCTAAATTTGTCTCTACTGGTGTTATAACTTGAAAGGTTTTATTTAAGAGTCTAGCAATATGAAAACTCTTCTTAATAACATTAAGTAGCAAATGGAAAAGAGTACAAGCAGGTTCTAAGTGTATTTTTCCTGATAATTCAAAGGGGAAAGGGAAGCACAATCTTATTTCAAGGTGATGATGTTTACATAATTTTTGCTACCATATTGGAAACCTTACTTTTGTTTTATTTCTGTCTTTCTGGTTGCAGAAAAATTTTTCTCATATGTTTTATACAGGACACTATTACCTTGATAAAGTTAAATTGTATTACTTAAATTCTATTGTAAGTAAAGCTAAATGAAGAAAATTACTTTTCTGGCAATGCTTAATTTTTTCATAGTTTGACAGTGAAGCCAAACTTTGCCTTATGTCATTTAAGTGACTGTCACAGGCTTCCTTCTGTAGTTTATTTCTCTCATTTTTACTTTTGATAGTCCATGAATGTCAATACTTACACGAGATCTACTGTCATTCTGATGATAAACTTTCATGCTCTGTTACTTTAAGCTGCTGCTAGACTGCGGTTTGGGGAATGGTGGATCTTCAGAAAGCGGTACAGAAGCTGTCGTGGCCCAGCACAGAGTACTTATCTTCTGTCAACTTAAGAGTATGCTGGATATAGTGGAGCATGACCTTCTCAAACCTCAGTTACCTTCAGTCACTTACTTACGACTAGATGGCAGCATACCTGCTGGTCAGAGGCATTCCATCGTTTCCCGGTACGTGTTATCCCCTCATAACCGTGTGGGGCCAACTGTAATAAACTGTATTATTTATATGGTGCATAATTGTTCTTTTGTCTGCCACAAAGCAGTTGAGGCTCATACATTCTTTATTTAAATGAAACTTAACTGTATTTAACTTTTTCTTGTGTGCAGGTTTAATAATGACCCATCTATAGATGTTCTTTTGCTCACCACTCATGTTGGTGGATTGGGACTTAATTTAACAGGGGCTGATACAGTAGTATTTGTGGAACATGACTGGAACCCAATGAGAGACCTGCAAGCCATGGATCGGGCACATCGCATTGGGCAGGTGAAAACCTCTTCATTTCCCATAAATATGCCTTGTTTTTTTTTTTTTCTTTTTCTCGTTGAACTTGAATTTGGGTGAGATGGATTGTAGTTTGTAAAAAGTGACATCTGTGGGTTTCCACCAAGCTTCCGTTCATGCTGATTTCTTTCAAATATGCCAGATGCTGAAGGGTGTACTTTCTTAATCTGTCTCCAAATTGGTATGCCTTGTTCTCTGTACTGCCTGAGCTGCTGAGGAGAGGCCAGGACAGAATTACCCTTCAGTGGAGGAGGAGATGTGACTGAGGCAAGGAACTGAAGGGAAGCCCCAAAGGGTTGTCCTTCTCTTATGCTTGGACAGGGATAGAATGTCTGCTGTTAGTCTTCCTTTCAGCTGTAAAAAGCAGGGAAATCTTCCAAAGTTCAGATGGCAGTTGAAGATGCCTCTACTATACACTGGCATATTCTTTTCATGTAACTCCAAGCCAAACTGCTTCTAGACTGTCCATGATCAACACTGAACGCTTATGCTCTCCTGAATACCTGAGATGATAACTTATAGCTAAGTGTGCTTTTTTTCTTTCAGAAACGTGTTGTTAATGTGTATCGCCTGATAACCAGGGGAACTCTGGAGGAGAAGATCATGGGTCTTCAAAAGTTCAAAATGAATATTGCAAATACAGTGATCAGCCAAGAAAATGCAAGCTTACAGAGCATGGGAACAGAGCAGCTTCTTGATCTGTTCACTCTTGACAAGGTAAAGAAACACTTTTACAAATACCTACCAAAAATAGAGTAAGCTTAGGGAAAAGCTTTGCTTTGAAATGTAAAATTTAATCACATGAATGCTTTAAGTTGGACTGATGAATAGTAGACAGCTCTCTGAAAAACAGGAGGAAGTGGTATTTCCCCAAAAGAATCATCAGACTTGAAGAATTTGTTAGATTTCTAAAAACATTATTCTGTATATTAACTGTTTTTTTTTTTCTTTTGCAAAGGATGGGAAAACTGAAAAAGCAGATACCTCCTCTACCTCTTCTGGGAAAGCATCAATGAAATCAGTGCTCGAAAACCTTGGAGAACTATGGGATCAAGAGCAGTATGACACTGAATACAGTCTTGAAAACTTTATGCATTCGTTAAAGTAACTATCACACATTTGTAATACAACTGCTGCTAGTTCACATTTTTCTGCTGATATTCAGCAAACTTCAAAGCATTTAGAGTGAATCTGTAGCTTAATGTGTAAATAGACTTACTGAAAGAAGAATCTTTAGAAGAGTGGCACCAAGTAGTGTCACCTGTTTCACTGGGAAGTTATTCTGTCTTAAACATTTGCACTGTATAAAAGAACTTTAAATGTAAACATTGTGAGGTGGTTTGAATTTTACTTGTTCTGAACAGCTGCAAATTCTTACTTGATAGAAGAATTAAAACAAAGCAGGTTTTTACATTTGTTAACAAGTGTTACTTGTGTTTTGAAGTTAAGTCCCCCATTATTTCTTTCTGTATCTATAATAGTTTTGTACAGTTGTTTCAGTGAGTACTTCAGGTTCTTCAGTGTACATTTTTCTTTTAAACACAACTTGCTTTTATGGTGTATTAAAAAAAGCAGTTTTCAACTTTAACTTTGATTTGGATCATTTCAGAACTTGTATCACCAGAGGCAGAGCCTAGAAGCCTTGGAAGTATTGAATAATTAAATGGCACTGGGCCTGTGCACTCACCTTTGTACATTGAATATAAATATATCATGCTATTCAGTCTTTTGACACCATCTTGAGAGAACAGCTCACTTGAACTTTTTAATGTGATGAGCTCTATTAAATACAGGTAGTGGCCTATTTGAGGCCATGTTTGCATCCTGTTAGCAGGGGTGTACTTTTTTAATTTATCTATAAGGCTAGAATATAGCCACTTTGAGAGATGCATGTATTCAGTATGTTTCAATCCTATATATTTTTTGTAACTAAAAGAAGAAATTAAATATACAGACAGACATTTTCCAGAAGTAGATTTTACACTGTCTAGGATTCTAAAATCCATGCTAAAGTGACTGTTTACTAAACATGCATGATTTGAAGCTTCTTAAAGGAATAGGGAGGATTTTTTTCTTTAGGAGAAAATATACATAGAAGTACCTACATTCAGTTTGAGGTAATGGATAGCTGAAATTGTGTAACAAAGATAGTAAAGGATTTTAATAGCAGTAAGTGAGATTAATATGGCTGTATGTTGTGCAGCTTTTTATAAAAGGGAGGCAGTAGTAAAAGTGTGTTTCTAGATGTGCATATGTACCAGAATATGCACTTTTTATAAATATTAAATTATAGATAACTTACAGCAGTTGTCTGAATACATAGAATATATGTATAAATATAAAACCTAAGGTTTGTAGCTTGCTGTGTGCTTAAGCATCAGAGCTTAAAAACCACCAGAGACCTCAACTATTGTAAAATAAGATTGTTTTAAAACTATATAAATCAAGACAGTTCTGAAGCATTGGAGATGAATTAATGTCACATTTCAGTAGTTATGAACTGCCAGATTGTAACTAAATTAGCATTCCACGAAAATAAAATAAACTGGGAATATATAACTTGTTTTTGTCCATGTTTAGTTTTGTTTCTCTATAGAAGACGTAGCTGACTGTATTAAAAAAACACTTTTGGAAATTACAGCTGGATTACTAGTATTAGTTCATTTCTACCTTCATACTTAAAATATTTCTGTTGTGCTTTTTAACTGATGATCCAAGCAGGGGAGACAATATAGGGCTTGGTGTCCTGTTTGCAGAGAAGTTACAATGCTGGAATACTGCATACTTGAAGATAACTTGGTGCAGTAGTTTGGTGACAGTGCCTAGAAATAAGATATTTGAATAAAGAAACCTCTTTAGTCATAAAACGCTGCATGTTTTTCTTCAAGAGTTTTATTTATAAGAGTTCAGTGGTAGGAAGCTGTTCAGCTCCTGTTTGGAAAGAAATACACAGCTAAGGATTGTCTTAAACCAGTTATTTATCATATTGAGGTTGCTATGCAACCATAATAATTTTAGTGATGGCTGTCTTGGATATGACATCAAAAAGACTTGTGCACCTGGATAAAGGGGTGGAGCAGAGCCCGGAATAACTGTTTCAAGATTATTATATGTACTGTCTGACCTTAAGGGTTCGAAAGTTTTCAAAATGGAAACCAGCAGGAACACTGCGCTAAGGATATAAAAAATTGTTTTTAGTTACTTTAATGTTTAATGAAGAGCTCTTCTATGCTTTCCAAGCCAGCAGACCATTTGCCATGATTGGCTTGTTTGTGCAGTGTTCTTAGTGCATAAAACTGGATTCATTTACAGCAAAACTCAAGCAAAAAATAGCTCTTGGAATGCCTCTAGCTGCAGTTGACCTGTTTATTGGGTATTGAACTGGACTAGACCAGGGTCTGGGCTGGAATAGAAAAGGATTTTTTTTACTTTTAGGCTGAAATAAAAACTTCAAAGATGTCAAGGTCTCTCAGCACCAACCATATTGCTCTCCAGCTCTGCCCCTCCTGCAGACATAGAACACAGACATAATGAAGACACAGCCTAAATCTTGACTGGCTGGAGGCCCGAAAAAGCCCCTGAACTGTGAGTAGAACCGTGCATAGAGTCATAGAATGCTTTGAGTTGGAGGGATCTTAAAGGCCATCCTGTTCCCCCTCCCCATCGTGGCCAGGGACATGTGTCAGATCGGGTTGCTCAGAGCCCCATCCAACCTGGCCTTGAACACTCCCAGGGATGAACATCTCTGGGCAGCCTTTTCCAGTGCCTCGTACCGGAGGCTTGGTGCAGTGTGTGTAATTTGTATGGAATTAAACTAGTGTATCTCATCATTTAGCATCAAACAAACACCAATAGTCGCCAAAGCCAAACCTTCAGATTAATGTAGTCCCCAATTCAAAGCTTGCTAACCTGAGAAAACTAAGTACCTCTTACTGGTGACCACATTCTGGGCTGGAAGAAGTACTTTGAAACAACTGTACACATAATGGTGCTTTCCAACCAAGTTTTAGGACTGCTTGAAATTCTACTTAAAGCTAAAGGAAGAGCTGCCTTCTGCAAACAAGTACCAAGCCTGCATAAACACAACTTCTGTAATGCCGGTTGTACTTAGCCTAACTAAGAATTCAGTCTAGCAAGTCTGTCTCTGTATATGTTATCTTTGGAATCCATTTAAGCAGGAAGCTGCCTTGCTTTCTGCAAATTTAGTTATGGCTATTGCAGGTTTCTAGGTTGGTGAGGCTTTAGGGTTTTTTATTCCTGCTTCCTAATGCTTTTGGAGTTTTTTTCCAAGCTTGCAGGAATCAAAATTACACTGAATATCCAAGGTATACATAGACAGTGATTTAGTAACTCTAATTAGTTCAAGTTGAATATTTAGTCCTTTAGTCCTTTGTACTATCTCTACAAAGCTTAAATTTTACCTTTAAATTATCAGATTTAAAGACAAATGCCTATTTTTACCATTAGTGGTATCCTCAACTTTACTACCTCTCACGGTAAGGCAGGGTAAGGTTGTCAGGCAAAGAGGACAGCTTTCTAATTAAGCCTTAATTCAAGGGAAAATAGGGCAGCTTAAGCCTTAGGAACTGTGGACAACTTCTCAGATAAAAACTTATTCATATATCAAAGATTTTATTAACTTGCCTACAAATGATGAATAATACAGTGTTAACTCTAGCTAGGTGTGCAGTGTTAAATAGAGCTTTGGCACAAGGCAAGCTTTAAAGCTTTTAAGGACCACAGCAATAACTGACTTGTGCTAAGTTGCTTTGTAATCAAAAGCTTGGAAGCTGCAGTTTTTTCTTTAATCCAGGCAGAGAGATGCTGCAGTAGATACACAAGAAGACAAGAGAAGAGCTCTAACAGCTGTCCTTTGCTAAGGTTAAGACAGTTTTATGAACTTCTTGTAAACACTGGGATCCAAACTTGCATCTCAAGTTGTACTCAGCTGGCATTGCATCAGAACAAACCAGCACACATGAATTTAGGAAATTTCTTAGGTTATCTATCTTCCCCCAAACTTTAAAGTCACACATTCAACACTTGTTCTATTTTCTTAGCTCAGTCATGTGGGTAGGCTAACTTGGAGTTATTTACCAAGTAATCGAGAAACACACAGTTACAGATGATGACCTGCCGTATTTTCCTTTAATGTAAAATTCAGGCCAGGATTTGCTAGGTTATAAGAGGAAAATTCCACAAACTAAAGGAAAACATTTACTGCTCAATTTCCCTTTTCAGATGAGGGAAATGAGTCGGTCCAGAGAGCAGAAACTTCAAACCCATAAATTCTGACTCGGGTGCAAAAACTGCAGGAATGGGGAGAAAGGAAGGATACACTGCATCCTGCCAAAAGGCTGTTCCAGGGAGACAGCAAATTAAACTACTCTGCTGTTCAGTCAGAGGCTCAGAAATAGCTGAGCTTTTGGAACATGCTGGCCATGTCTCCAATACACTCCGGTTCCAGGGGCCTTTGCGGGGTGATGCTGTGCTGTCCATGCCAAGTCTGTGCCTGCCAGAGATTTCCCATATGTCAGGGTAATTACATTTCACAGTTTATGCAGGCTGGATGCTTAGGTACTCCATTGAGAAACCAGGAATACTTACCAGTATACTGGGAGCAAGTGAATCATGTGGTTAACTGCAGTGGGCTTTTTGCTGCTATTTCTGTGTTAGTTCTCTTTGAGTAAATGTTGTGCTCTCCAGATACACATTTATGTATTCTGACCCTGTTTCGCATGACTCATACTGCACTTGCAGCGATTTAATTATCAATCACAGCCTAGTATCTGAGAAATAAAGACTTCAAGTAGAAATATGGAATGGTAAGCCAAGGGAAGAGCTAATGCAGATGTTAAAATCTAATTGCTTTGCAAGAACAGGACTTGAAAAAAGTCAGTTCAATTTGTCACGATCTCTGCTGTAGCCAGAAAAGGAGGACATTAAAACCACATCTACTCCCAGAAGATGACACACTGATTCCTGCCTTTCTTCTGAATCAGAGCCACCTCACTTAGGAGCAAAAATGACTTTTGACTCTGCTCTACCAAAACAAGTGTGGCTTTCGGAAAATGCTGCACTGTATGCTGATCCATTTCTCCACACTGCCCACGTCTCCACACAGTCCCAATTACAAAAAACTTCTGGGACACTTGCAACTGTTCAATCGTGAAGCTTCTATTTTGCAAGTATCATCACTCACAAACCACAACAATGTTGTCAACTAAACTGGAAGTACTGAGGTGCTATTTCCTGTTCATTTTGGCGCTTTTGATACCGCATTTCTGGGCATAAAGTCAAAATATAGCCCATACTCATTTTCAAGAGGTGGCAGAAGATGGAATCATGCACACTTCCAAAACCAACAGTCAGTGCTGGCCCATCAGAGTTTCTCTTTGTTTACAACTAATTTACCGCTCACCCACTTAGGCATCGTATCAGTTAAATTATCAGTTCATTTGCAAGCTGGAAAGGAAAACGTGGCAGAATTCAAAGTTGATGCTTCTGCTTTCTTTGCTGCCCTGGTGAGAGCTGCAAGATGTGATCAGCATTTCAGGCTTCTCACGGCCAGCACAGTCAGCAGTAGTTAATTATTGTTTATAAAATGCAGAACTGTGTGTTCTCGCAGTTACAAGTTGCATCACTCGTTGGCCGTGCCTATTATTTATCAGCTGAAAAGCAAGGCAGCAAACAAAGCAAGAAGAGTGAAAAACACAAAAACCCATGACAGTTTACATGGGCTGTGTAGGGTCAGGGAAAATGAAGGAGGAGGAAGGGGCATGGGATGCACTTGCCATCAATCCATTTTCCCTGGCTCAGTTTGGTTTATTTCTCCCAATTTTCCACTGTGCAGTATTTTTGCCTCCAGTATAGATGGGATCATAGCTGCCGAAGCCACCACAGTACTGCTGTGGAAGAGATTAGAAAGCCTAAGCCCTGGGAGCCTCTTGTGTGCTGTTCCTCTTCCCGCTCGAGCCGGAAAAGTAGCTCCAACCACCAACACAGGAGCCCGCTGTGCCACCCCAAAGGAGAAAACAAGCCAGCCAGTCTCGAAGTCCAAATAAGTTAAGAGGCAGATGGCTACGAACACCCTACGAACAGCTTGTTGCACCTGCACAGAAGCCTGGAGAGAAACTACAACACTCACACAAGAGCTCCAAGGCCCAACTCGGGCTGTGAGGATGCAGCAGCCAGTGCAGCCTTCATAGAATCATAAAATCACAGAATGTCCTGGATTGGAAGGGACCCATATGGATCATTGAAGTCCAACTCCTGGCCCTGCACAGGACAGCCCAAGAATCCCACCATGTGCCTGAGAGCATTGTCCAAACACTTCTTGAACTCTGTCAGCTTTGGTGCCGTGATCACTTCCCCGGGGAGCCTGTCCCAGTGCCCAACCACCCTCTGTGTGAAGAACCTTTTCCAAAAATCCAGCCTAACCCTTCCCTCCCCTCATGCCCTCGCCATCCCTCACTCTCAAAGTAAAACAAAAATAAAAATAATAGAAGAAAAGGTTTCAGAGCCATGAGTCCCCCCTGCTCCTCAGGACTGGGGGGGTTCAGATCCCCTCCGCCCCCACTTCACTCATGAGGGGGTCACGGATGGATGGACCCTCAGTGTCTGTGAGGCCGGGCCAGCAACTGCTCCGGCTCCCAGGGGCAGGCATGGTGTGGGATTCACTACAGGCCCCACCACCCTCTGAGGTTCCCCCGATGGTCACCACCACCCTGTGCGACCCAGCCTCGAACTCCCCCTCTCCCTGTTTCACCCCTCAAAACTGGCCCACGCCTCAGAGCCCAGCGCGAGGTGGGCAAGGCCGGGGGGCTGTGAAGGGACGCTGGGCCTGGGGAGGCAGCTTTGTGCTGCTGGAGTGTTTGCAGAGAAGCAAAACCACCAGATTCATCTGCATCTTGTCGGATTCCTGCCAGGTGAGGATCAGCCTGGATTTGGGGCTGAGTTGCACACTTTGCAGATTTATCTGTTTACCCATTCAGGGTCTCCAGAGGCAAGGGGGGTTCCTCTGCGTTTCATTTTCTGCTGCTGATCTGTCACAGAGTAAGGCTTTCATCCCTGGCAGAGATGTATTCAAAGCACTAAATGACTTTTGCAATTATTAGATGCCTTTATCAGCTTTGCTTTGGCATTTAATCAGCCGCAAAAGCTATTTATTGCCTCATAAACTCCTCTGCAGCAAACATTATCCTTTAATTAATCCCTGAAAATTACAAAGGTTGATGAGGTAACCCGTTTTCACACCACCCAATTAAGCTTAGGAGAATTTGTTGCTGGTTTCCCCTTTCATTTTGTTTTCAGACGTTTGTCAGCTGGCCCAGTCAGAGGGCTTGTTAGGACAGGTAGTAGCAATTTAACAGCATGTCCCAGGTAACAAATACCAGGCAAATCACTGAGCTGTGAGGATTATTCACAGCTGAGAAAGTTGGGAGATGAGTAAAAGTTAAACCCTAATTTAACTTACATTAGAATAGAAAAGGCAATCTGAACAGCATGCGGCTTCAGAGTTAAATGATGTTACAAACTCATTAAAAGATTGGACCAGCTGCTAATTAGGAGTTTTTGAAGCTGAGGACAGAATGGCAGATCTGCATACTGAAAGACTTCAGATACATTCTTGATTTGTATTTCATTAACTTTTGTATATCAGCACTCATAGAAGTTCAAAGCATCTGAATCATCAAGAACTGCCTGTGTCTAGAACAACTCAGTACCTTAGGATTTCTCCTAGAATAATGTTTTGTAGTCTGTATACAATGTTTTTTACAGCATAGACAAAACATTTTGCTATTTCCAGGTACCCCAACCCATACTTCCACCAGAATCAGACATTAGTTTTAAACTAAAGCAGTTCACAAAATAACAGAAACGTTGGGCATCATGATTTCCAGCTTTTATGTGGCCATATGAGGACTAGAATTATAGCTGGAAATTCAATGATCTTGTGTAAATTTGTTGATTTTACTGGGGATAGGGAGGGAGGAGCAAGAAATATTCCCCTAAATATTTGGGAGCTGGTAATGCTGAGTCCTACCTCCTTGCTCCCCATGTACGATTGATAAAAGCTCTTGTGGAATTGCTATTGGCTGCGTGGAAATGTAATGTCAAGATAGAAGGTATTTTCACATATTTATCCAGTTTAATTACTGAGTTGCAAAAAGATGTTGGGATCACATAATCAGCCAGACCTGTAGCCAATGTTTCATGAATTGTGAATTCTATTTTAGAAATTACCAAGTGATGCAGGTGGTTAAGGAAGTATAAATTTGGCAGAGCACATGAAGTACGGGAAGGGACATTTCTCGAAAAGTTGTTGCAACAAATTACCCCATCAGCATTTAAAATTTCCAAAGCAAATTCTGAAAGGAAAAAAAAATTCTCTTGTGTTTGAGAAATGGGAAGACAGAAAGAGAAAACAGGAAAAAAATATTGCCTCCCACGTTTCTTCCTGCTTTTTGTTTTTCCTCATCACTGGAAGAAGAAATCCAACTCAAACTCAAAAAAAACATCAACCTTGTTCTAATCCTAGCTCACAGCTGCAGGGAATTTACATCTCTTGTGTCAGGTGTTAATCACAGTGAGACTAAAGAGCAGTTCCACCGCAGCGACTCTTTCTATGTGTTAGTAGGTGGTAGCATAGTCAGGACTCAAATTATAAGAGATTATGTGTTCAGAAATGTATTGAAAACTCCAACCCAGCAATTATGTTTTCCAAAGTAGTCCGTTTGTGCTGTGTTACTGCTGGAGACATTCTGCGTTTCGTAAGTGGTGTGTTCCTGCCGCCTGAGTTTCTGAAACGTAAGTAGGGGAAAAAAAGATGAAGTAGGTGGATACTGTAAAAGTAAAACTTTAGAAGCTACCAAGTCTAATGGTTTATGTCCCAGGAGGAGCTGTGGTGAGGTGATGTAGTTTTATGCAGTGATAGATGGTGCAACAGTCAGCTTCCTGTGTTGCTGGGGAACGGAGGGCAGGTCTCTCCAGTGGTGAGAACAGCAACAGTTCAGTTCAGTTGCCACAAAGCAACACAAATTGAAGTATCATAGGGAGCAAAGAATGGGAGAGTGAGTGAGTGTATATCAGGCTGCTCACTGTAATCTGGCATTTTATGTGCTTCTCAATGGAAGGGACTATCATTTTGTCTCTGCATCAATCATTTTATGCATGTTAAAGCAAAACTTCCTTTGGCCAAAGTGCATAAAAAGTCATGGTGATGTAATTGCTACTTACCTACAGTTACTTGAAAAACATTCTCTTGACTGTGTAGTGGATACAGAAACAAAACAAAGAGAAGGGAGTTTGTTTCCCCCAAATTACATCACATCACACAAACTTCTATTAAGCTTCTTTTCACTATGAATTAAGAATATCCCTGTTGTTTCAAAAAGATGACAGCATCCTGCCCAGTGGGCCAAAGGAATGATAATGCATTCTTACAGCGTGAGGAAATCAGCCTTGTTAGCTCTTCTTCCAAGAATAAAGCAAAATAAAAAGGTTAATGGAAGGGTCAGAGTTGCACCCTTTCTATTGTGATCCATCAAATGCGTTAACGAGAACACCACTTTGTTATCGTTTCTAGAGAGGAGTGGTTGGATCAGAACGACTTGAAGAACAGAAACAATCTCACCATGCTGACCCCAAGGACTTGGCAAGCTGGGAGCTCCCTGAAGAGCCTTCTGCATCACTGAGCCCAGCCTTGCCCCTCCAGAAAATCTCCTAGGAGCAGCAAGCTGAAGGTGAAGTCTCTGTGAGTGTCAGGGGTGGGGGGGATTGTCTCCTACAGCTTCAGCAGCGGTGGGGTGCAAGAGGCAGACAAAGGAAATACTATTATTAATGCTTTATTTGGTCCAAACAGTGCATTTTAATCCGCCAGAAATCGAGCCAGATTGAGTCATAACTGTTGTGAGCTTGGATGCCTGAATTGTTCCTAATGCCTGAGCAAACCTTTTCTTCCTTCTTCTGCCAATCTGATTTGCAATCCAAAGGGGTTTGTAGTGCAAATGTAAGTACACTGAATAGGTTTTGACTAATTCAGTCTCAGTTGAAAATTAGTGTATATAATGGGATATTTCTGAGAAGAAGCCTCTTGTATTGTGCTCTTCTGAGTACAAGGTTTGTTTGAACGCTGCCGTAGTCCTTATTGGACATCATAGCCATGTCTTTGAAACACTGACCTAATAAAATCCAGTGCTGGGGGTAGGGAGCCAGCTAAATGTGAAATGATCATAACCTCTCTACCCAGCACAGTTCCTCCAAAGAGGGATCAGGCTTCCATCTTCAGTTTTTACAAAGTGGGAAAGAAACAGCAATCAGAGCTCCTTAAATCCTTGTAGTTGTCAAGTGTTGAAATTATATGACAGCAATATATGTTTTCTACAGGAAATATGGAGACAGAAACAGGTTATCACATTAATTATATTTTTCTTTTGAAAAAAGGACTGACTTTATTGAGTATTACAAGCAAGGCCACTGCATTCCTGACTGGCTGTATGATCTCAGGCAAGTCACTTATTTCCTTCTGTTCCTTTTACATGCTCTTTTTGTTTTTCCTACTTAGACTGAAAGTACTTCAGGACAAAAGCTCTCTCTCCCTCTGCCTTATGCAATGCCAGGCCTAACAAAGCTCTGCTTTGCTTTGAGGCTTTAGAGAGTGATGAAATATAAATACTTTCAAAGACAGTAAGTGACGCTGTCTTTGAATGGGAAGTCATAGCCTGGCCTGAGAAGGGGGAATTTTTACTGCTCTTTCATATCTGCTAATCAGTATTCTCTTGGAAAAGAGAAGACTGGAAATGTTTACAAACAATATAGATGCTTGCATTGTTGTGGCAGACTGTGAAGGAACTGGATTATGAGTGGTTAAATTGCATTTGGCTGAAAATCAAATTAGCTTTATTGATACCTGTATCAATAGCCTCAATAACACCTAAAGCCCAGGAGAGGTTCAGTAAAAATTTAAGAACTCCTTCTTCTAAGCATACACTCAGGATTAGTTGCAAAATTTAACCATCAAATGTCTTAAGGGAGACAAGCTTGACAGTGTGGTAATCTTCAGGCTGTAAAACAAATGAAAATAGGCTTTACTTTGAAGAATTATAGATTTTGCATACCTTATTTTGGTTTTTATTATTTTTATCACAGCAACACCTGAGACCCTGGTCAGCATAAAGGGCCAGGCAACATACAAACTCTGCCACAAAAAGGCTGTTGTTCCTCCAAAGAACAGTTGGTCTTGGGGCACAGTGAGAGGGGCTAAATTAAGTTGCTTAAGAGATGCTTGGTCTGACTACATTTGATAACCTTTTTTTCTCCAGAAGTTCCTGTCATGTCAGTTCCACCAGTTGATCTACTTTATTAAATTTTTTTTTCCAACTTGGCTTTTTTACACAGTCAGACCGCATTCTGTAGTAATTAGATAGATGAAGAGCTGAGATAGGTTGAACTCTGTCAGAGACATAGGATTAAGTGTCCAGAGAGTAAAAATCTTTTAACCATGATCAGCAGCAGAAGACGCAGCTAGTGAACATGCACTGATTACATTAAGTCAGCCCTGACGACACAGGCATGGAAAATAAGTGCAGTAAGAAACCTGTTCTCACTGATTTGGTGCCAGGCTGTGATGAGAAGCACCTGCAAAGACAGTCACTGTTGCAATTACTGTGGCCTTTCTTTTCTTTTTTGTTTTAAAAGCTAAAGGAAGTCTCAGTAAAATTATTTTAATACATAGACTGACTGATGTAATCATAAAAGGGCACATTTAAGTACAGCTGGAGTATATACAGTTTGCTTCACTCCACTTCTCCTGTACAAGAGGTAGTATCACTAATTATTCCACAGATGAAACACAAAAGTTGTGGTCTGTGTGTCTTCCCTTAGAAGATTTGTGACTATCCCTTGGAATCAAAGAAAATATCTCTCTCATGGTAGTGGTCCAGGCTTAGATAATCCGTTTATATCATCATGGTGGACAGTTCTAATTCACCTTCTAGTTCACTAAAATGCATTCACAGTAACGGCACTTTTTTGATAAAAAGCAGGAGGTCACTGGACCTCCTTATCCTCCAGGCTGGCTCTTCATTCACTTGCCTGCAGTGCATATAAATGCAGGTAATATCTCAGAAATCCAGTAATCAGGTGCATATTTATAGGCTCCTGGATACCTGTCAGGTGGTTGGGGAATTCTGAACCTGCCCAGTGTCAAGGGCAGTTAATGCTTTCATACTTGGCAATGCAACTTCACTAGGAGTGGCTCAGAGGAAGTGGTGTGGACAGCAGCACTCCTGAGATCTTGTCCTTCTTTAGCATATGGGAATGTCACTTGGAATTCACACCTGTGTGTCCTTGCAGTCATATAACTACTTTTTATTTCTTCCTTAACATGTCAGTGTAACTGAAGTTCTTATGAACCATGAGAAAAGGTGGAGACTTAGTGGTGTGAAATGAAAGTGTGCAAGGCAGGCCTACAAGAGCACTTGCTCTTTGGCTTTTGGAACTATTCAGGCAGACACTATTTCAGTGACCTCCTCTGTCCTCAGGACAGGCAGTTCTGGGTCTGTGCAAAGGCAGCTTTAGGCAACTTAGTCAGCCAGATAGTTCAGACAGTATCAAGGTTATGCAGCAGCTGAGTAGGAGTTTTCAGGAACAGTTTTAGACTTTAATTTTTAATTGCATCCTTTTTTATTTATTTTAGTTTGGCCCTACAGTGAAATTTGATTAAGGCAGTAGTAAAGGTTTTCCACACCAACAATTTCACCTTCAAAGGCATTTGCAGCTGTGACCTCGGACATTGTCCCTGTTTCATGTATTTCTCCTCTACTGACAGAAGGAGGAATTCATGTTTGCTGTTCATAAGTAGGATCATGCCAGAGAACATCCTGACTCCGAGTGCAATCTCTCTGCCTGCAGTCTGTCTGCTTGATTTGCCAGCCCCGAATTTTCAGCTACCCACTGGATTTGAAAAGGGGCAGATATTAGATCTTTTTCTGAAATGAACTCTTTCTTCTAAGGTCCACAAATGGAAACAAAGGGCTAATTCCCTTGCTGTGGTGCTTCACCCTGAATTATGTGGCAAGTACTCTGAGCAGTGCTATAATATTCTTAGAAACCATTTTGATGGGGTGTCGTTACATCAGCTGGGAGCAAACGCAGATGAAAAGCTCAACAGATAACCAACCAGAGGAATTCCCTTCAGTCTGAGGTTCACGTCCTCATTCAGGAGTTGAATTTGGAATCTGCTTGTCCTGGGTGTCATCAGAGTATGTTCCAAAAGCACGCACACAGCTGTCCAAAAAATCTGAGAGGACTGCCAGCCAGCTCACTTTTCTTTAGATGTTACATCAGGCTTTGATGTGCTGCACATGCACCCATGTGATCTTTGTCCAGGTGGACCAATGTCTAGTTTAATGTTTAGCGGTAGGTCCTTCATAGCCTTTCCCTCAAGGGCTTCAGTTACATATTAATGGCGCGGGTCTTTGTGCAGGTTCATCGGCAGGAACATTGGTACATGCAGGGGTAGGGAATGTTTTGGCTCACCGTGTCAGATATAGCCGCTGGCCCCAGTTTGGCGATTACTTCAGTGTGCATGTAATTTTAAGCACATAAGTAATTCCAGTCAGTTGAGCTTGCGTTTAGAAGTGCATTGCTGACTGAGGAATTTCTGGCTCCTATAGCTGTTGGGATGTTGGCTCCCAGGAGTCTTCCTCCAAATTTAACAATGTTTCTGCTTTACTCTCTTGTGGTAGAAAAGTGGTAGCCTGCTTTGCTCTGTCAGCACAGACAGCAAATCTGCTTTAACCATCAGCCTGAGAAGATCTATCATTTATGCATTGGACAGATAACTTGATGGGAATAAACACGCGATGGTTCACTTTGAGAGGCCAAGCAATGTACATTCCTACAGCTGAGACTTGTTAGCTGGGCTGCATGAAAGCTCAACCCACCCAACTGGCAAAAATGGTACACAAGCTTTTACGAAGTTAGGTGCTTGTTCCACGAAGTTCAGAAGTTTTGCAGAGCCTAAATAGGGCAGTGGAGAATAAAAACTGAAAAACATATTAGAAATGCAGTTGCTTTTGCAGCAGGTTTGGGAAAGAAATGTGTAAGCTTCTTTGAAATAGAACATGAAGCCACATCACCTCCATGTTACACATGAGATAAATATTGTTCAGGGCTGTGTGGAGAGGATATACCAGATTAATCTTGAGGGAGAGGAAGGACTGTTTGGGACATTTGCAGGTAAGGGAAATATATTTAAAACTGCTATTCTTTATCCTGATTTTTTTAAAAAAATGGATCCTTCACTTTACTGCACCATAGCCTATATGAGTGAGGAAGTTTCTCCTTTTCTCTGGGCAGTGATGTGTTGTATCTTTTTTTCCTCTATTCACTTGTACTAGAAATGTCTGCAGGCCATCTGCCACTTCCACCTTGGCTGTGGAAGAATAAGCCTATAATAGGGAGACAGTACTGCCTTACAGCACAGGCCTTTCTCTTTCTTTTTAACCACATCCTTCCCTTGAAGAGCAGACTGTCCAGCCTGGCCCAGGTCAATATGGGAGAATGGCAAAAGCAGCTTTTCCTGTGAAGCTGTGCTTTTTACAGTCAACTGTATCATGTAAACTAACTTACTATATCATTAAATATTTAACTCTTCCTGGTTTTCAAAACTGTCATTGCCTATTCCATTGAGGTTTTGGGACACAAGCCCTTTTTACAAGAAGAATCTTGTTCAGTGCTAGGTTTTCCAAATCATGGACCATTGCCGTGCACACACATCAAACCATTTTTCATCTCCTGGAACTTCAGATATATTCCAGCACCATTCTCTTACGGGGTAAGTTGTTCCACAGTTGCCAAAATAAGATCTCCTGTGCCTACTGCCTAAGCATTTGGGACTGGCAGCTCTCTGAAACGAGACACAGAATTACAAGGATCATTGGCTGATTAGTACAGGAAGCTCCTAAGCTCCTGCAGTGCTGCCTGGGCCTTTCAGTTGTCTGTAACTACAGAAGGCAATTTCCTATCAGAGGTGGTCTGGATACACCTTGGACGCCACTCTCCCACTGTACCTTCAGCTGTTCCACCAAGCACCTGGAAAAGCTACAAGCAGCTGGGGAGCTCTGTCAGCTGCAGCTAATGCCTCCTGTGCCAGAAAATCCACAGCTGTTCCCAGGTGCAGCCCAAGTATCTCCAAGCTAAACCCCAAGAAGTGGGGTTCAGTTTATGACAGGTTTTCCTGGCTTCTGTAGAATAAATGTGAGTGTATAGCTCTGTGGGTTGCATCAGACAGCACAGTGTGGTATTGCTCTCTCCTTTCCTCAGCTGTGCACTCCAGGCTTCTGCTCAGAATTTGGAGTGAGGATGATCTAAGGAGAGGTATGTGTAAGGGTCTACAGCATGTCTAGGGCTGTGCCTGTGGGGTGAGGTGGAACGGACAGAAGGGTGGTATCAGCACCTTCTAAAGCCTCAGAAGGGATATCATGTTCTTCAGATCCAGAGAGAAGCAGCATCTTTGCTGATTGCCTTGTCCCACTGCCAAGATGAGGCTATTACAAGTAAATGGTTTGGTAATAGGAGTTGCAGAAGGGTCCCAGGAGTCCAAGCAGGTGGTACAGCTGGTGATGACAGGCTCAGTCTGTGGGAACAGTATGTGTGCTGGAGATAGCCAGGGAGAACTCATTTTAGCAGGAGCCGGGCAGACTCACAGTCACATGGGTTCTGGCTCAGCTGTACAGCCTGAGCTTTAGGAAGATGAAAAAAATCAAGTTTTCAGAATTTGCATATTGCAGCTGAGTGACTCCACAGCACACTGACTCCATTTCCTGGGGCCAGTGAGTTGCTCTCACAGTCCTATTTCTGCAAGAATCACAAAACAGATGACAACCCTCCCAGAATTTCTGATCTGATAGTGTATTTGGAATTGGCTCGGGAATTGGGCAAAGATTCAGTTTGAGTATTTGATATGAAGTGTTCACTTCAGTCTAATGCTATTTCTGTTACATCCCTCCTTCAGAGCATGATTTAAGAGGACTGTCTGATAGAAGGGCACTGCTACTTGCTGACTCCACGTTACCTCCTGCAGCATTTTGAATGCAGCTTAATTCCTCTGTGAAAAGAACTGATACAACCAATCCCCATGAACTCTTCACACTTGACAGAAGCACAAGTGAAGAGGTTGATCCATAATAATTAGGAAATTGGGATCAAAAGCAGGCAGGCTTAACCCAAACTGTTTTGCTCAGAGGCAATACTGCAGCTTGTAATACACAACTTAATTACCAGAGAACATCATTTCTACAAGTGAAGGCAGTTTCCAGAGTGGAAAAGCTGCTGTAAATATAATTCTAAATTTTACTCAAACTAGGTTTGGAGAGCGTGAGTTTGAATAGTACTTGAAAGACCAAAAGGAGAATGTCAGGTAGTGTTGTCCTATTTTGGCATCACTCCTCAGTGGAAAGGCCATTGTCGCCTAACTGGCCTCCTATGTCATTCAGAAATAAGAAATCAAACACAAGACAGAAATTATGTTCCTTAACCTCCTTTTCCAAACAGATGCTGTTGTCCTACTTTAGAGCAGTGGCAGGCATCTTCAGTACAGGGCTGCAGTTGCTCTGTGAAAGACGCACTGAACTATGTTTTGTGTGAAAGTCCTTTTGTACGTCTGAGATACTGTGCTAATAGAGAGCTAAACTGCAGAAGAGATTCATCCTCCCCCACACTTTGCTGCTTTTCCTCTTACATTATACACTTACTCTACACCCTATAAGCTCTGCTGAGTGGAGCCCAGACTCATAGGATGGATGTAAATTTAAGATTTAGGGTTTTTTTAAAATACGTTGAGTGTGAATAGTCTGACAAATGTGGAGGATATCAGATATTTTAGCATTTGTTTTCCTTTGTCTCATACAACCCCTGGCTTCACCGAGGATTAGCTGTCAGCAGCCATTACACAGCAGTGAGTTAACTACAGGAGTTACTGGGTTATATAATAGTGTAGAAATTTCCAGACTCAGTAAGTCATATCTCTTCATGACCAGGTTTTTTTCTGGCCTTCTGGCTATATCATCTGTACTAAACTTTTTTCAGGGCACTGATTGAAGCAGTATTACTGAAGGAATTCTAACCCTAAAGTTTCCTGGTATCTTATGGATTTTTCCAGAACAAAACATTAGCAAGAGACCATTAGAGTTCCTCATGTTTATATTCTATGTATTCTGAGAGTAGTCCTTTCATTACATGGCCTTCATTACATGGTACTCTCTGCCTCTAAATTCTCTCGATAAAAAAGTGCTAAAACATTTTATCATCTCTGGATTTGCTTCTTTGCCCTTTTTAGGGTTGGGGTGGGGTGGTTGCATTATTGCTTGTTTTATATTCTGCCTCATAGAATTCAGGCTCTTCAGCACTTCAAGATTTTAATGTCCTTTTCCTCTGTGTGGCAGGTCTTTTTTTTTTTTTCAGTGCTCACTGGAGTGTGTTTGCTGCTATGCTCTAGTGTCAGTACTTGGAATCTTTTAATAGAACAGCCTAAGCACCTAATGCAAACATTTCAGCATATAAAAAAGCTAAACTGAGAAGAGGAAAAACAAAGCTATGTCAGCGTTGTTGAATTTGAGCATCACTGTGTCTAAGTGTTTTGTTTGTGGTGGCCAGAGCACAATCCATGTCCTTGAGTTAGGCACATGTAAGTAAATAGTGGGATGCAGAAATACAGCAGGTGCTTTAGCATTGGCTAATTTAGTTGCTTTTCAGGGTGTGTTATCACAGAGAGCATTTCACGCTCATGACAGTAGTGATACCTTGGGTTATGCTACCTGTGACTGGAGGAGGGCTTTCGCTTTCTGTTATATCAGTTCTGTATAAAATGAATTCTCTGGACTAACAGGGTGGGAGCATAGGAATGACTTACTAATTAAAAGGCTTGGACCTCCCCTTGGGAGGGAGGAGCCCTTGGTTCTGGTTTCTGCCTTATTTCTGAGCTCATGATATAATGAGTATCAAATACTCCTGCTTATTTCTGTCAGAGTGACTGAAATTTTTCTAGATAAAGCATTAATTAAAATGGAGATAAAATGGACTACTTAACTTTTCCCCATTCCTTCTCACCTGACCCTTGCTAGCTCGCACTTGCAGGTCATTAGGTTCAATTAAGTAAGTTGAAAAGCAATGATCAGGCACTTCCTAGGCTAGAACCTGTTAAGTTAGTTAGCTGGAAAGTAACAGAGTGACATTAGTGATTGTCTAAAGCTGGAGCAGATGAGAACGACATGAAAGTTGACATATTTTCTGATGAACTGGGGTCCCACTGACATCTGTAAGGTAGAATTCTGTCTTCAAATTAGAACAATATTCTATTCCCTTATATTTTATGCATTCTTTTGGGCTTTGATATTGCATTCCATTTTTTTTAGAAAGCGATTCCACATTAATGTGTTCAGCATATAAGGAGCTTGTTATACAGAGGTAATATGCTGGTTGGTGTTGTCAAACATTTTTTCATATTTGTAGCAAATCTTAAAGGGGGAAATGCATTTGGTTTTGCTCATTCACGGTTGCAGACAAAGGGATGTGACTGTATGTGTTCAGAAGTAAAACTGTCCAGCTCTGAGCTGTGACAAATTCTGCAACAGGTAGTGATAATGGGGACAAGGAACCAACAGCCAGTCACCCACAAGCTACAATATGTGTCATGTCTTTTCACTGGGAATCTAATTGTGTCATGTCTTTTCACTGGGAATCTAATTGCCTTCTAGAGTAAATTGTGACTACAGTGAGCTTTACTCCCCACAGATAATCACTTTAGGCAGAATCCTCTGCATTGTGCAACATCATCTTACCAACATCCCAGTAATATTTTGGTGCTCTTTGAGAGGAGCAAAGAAATATTACCATTGTTTGTCACTCATTCATAAACTGGTGACAATTTACAAGTGACAGCATGCAGATCTAGTGTCAGAATGCTCAGCAGGACGTTTCTGGCACGTGTGAATGCTGTGAATCTGTGACGTGGGCTCTGACTACAACAATATGCACCAGGCACAGCTGGAGGAATTAGGTACAAGATTTTGTCCATCTCCTAGAATTTCATGTTTGTTATTTGACACTGACCATGCTCTGTAGTCTGACAATGAGATCAGAGGCCTTTTTGTAACTGTGAAAGGCAAAGATCTTGGAGACCAGATGAGATGAGATCATGAGTTGTATCTTTGCCATGGTTTTTGGCAGTATTTTGCAGAATTATTTTGCATATGAATTGTATCGACCCTCTCTCTCTTTCAGGCTTTTATTTCAATGAGTACATGTAGAAGCTTGCCAGGAAGTCAAGAAGGTGTATCAGAGGGCATGATGTAGTTAAGTGTAACTTCATTAACAACCATTTTGATTATTTACCTTAGTGGTGATGCTTATGCTGTTCCAGAGACTATTTTTTTTCACTTGGTAGTGATCAAAGTATGTGTCATCAAGTAATTAGGGGTAGTTGCTACAACCATGAGCAAAAAGGTTTACTTCTTGCTCCAGACTGCAGGAAATTGTGAAAAGAAAATAGTAAAAAATAAAAATATCCCCAGGTGTTTTGACCATTCAGGCTATTGGATAGAGGAGGAGGAATACACTATTCTCCTGTGTGTGAAATATGGGCTGATAAATATGCTTGCAAGTGCTTTATGTGTTTAGGCCTGCAGGCGAAAAAAACTTCAGGGGAATACCCTGAGAATCTAAGTAGATCTTGGGTTATTAAACAATTGAGAAGTATTAAGACAAAAGCAGTTTTATACCTTCCTGTTCACAAAAACACAGGCCCCAGCAATGCCAGGCAGCAGCTCAAAGGAGATTTTAGGAAGCTGCTAGCAAATAAATATCACTCAAGTTCCTAAAAGTAGCAAATGGATACCTGATCTTACTGATTTAGCCCCAAGTGCCTACCATGGCACTCTGTGAATGGTAGGCACAGACACATGGAGAAGTTACTGTGCTCTAGGGAAAACAGCAGGAATTCTGTCCTAACTACTGCCAAGGGCCTGCCATATGACTTCATACTTGCTTATGGTTTATTTCTCCTTCAAAAACAGGAAAAGGGGGATATTTCTGGACCTTTATCACGTTTCTCTCTCCCCAGGGGAAAGCAAGTTTTTGCAGTTTATCTTGGGGTAACGATCTGTACCTACAACAGTCAGAGAAGGAGAGAATTCATTTGACCAGGCATCATCTGTGTGTGCAGCTGCTGCGTGCAGCTCTGTCATGTGTTCGTAATAGAACTGTGTGGCATAAGGGTTTTGCAAATAGCTCTTAACATTTTTATGAAAACAGGTTGCATAGCTGGCGTGTTCTAAAACCATTCCTTGGTTCATCCCTAGGAGAGAATTTAGCAATTCTCCCCGTGTGCTCCTGCTGTTTATCTTTTGCTAAACAGAGGAAAGCAGATTATGGCTTTTAAGAGCTAAGCTCTGGCTTTTCTGCAGGTCTGTGTGAGGAGGGACATGTTGCTTTGGTGCCTTGAATGCAAAAATGCTTAGCTTAGGAGCATGTCTAAATAGGCTTAATACAAAACTTCAAGAGTCATACAGGTAGCTATTTTAGTTCAGTTTAAGTTTGCCAAAATAACACATACAAACCAGAATGAAAAATGGCCATGCAGCTCTTTGTACTTAAATGCATTGGTTTAATTTAGGTTACTGCAACCTCTTTTTTAATGCAAGCAAAGTCTGAGTTAAATGCTTTTATCAGGTGGAGAAGGGAGATTGTCATTATCAGTGTACCTTGCAAGAGGTATGGCTGACTTTATCAGTAAGGGAAGGACTGGGGATTAGAAGGTCCAGAGGGGCTGTGCTGAACAATTGTTTTCTGTAACTGAAGAGGGGGTAAACCCAGACTGATTTTTGTCTGGATGGACTTGGAACATTGTACAGCGAAAGGCTACAATTAGCAATTTAACACTCATTAATTGGAAGGTGTTCACAAGAACTGCCTTCTCAAAATTAACTCTGAAGTAATGAGAAGTCTACAACTTTGCATTCATTCATTCACTACTGGAATTCATATTACAGATCACTATTGTGTAAAAGCATTTCTCCGAGAAGTCAGTAGACCATTCTCCTGAAATAATTATTCACTACCAGTTCAAAAACAAGTTCGTGTGTGAGATATTGCACCAGCTAATATTAGGATAAACTGGAGTAACGAAAGCCACAGGGCTCTGCACACTAAGGAGCTTTCGCAATACTTAGCACAGGTAACCTCATCAGCTTTTCCTAGTTTCCAAAGGGCATTTAATTTCTGGTGTAAACCTACTCAGGTTCTGTTTAAGTAGAACATATACATGAAGTCAGCCTGTCATTTCCAGTATTGACAGTTCCAGCAGGGTTCTTGAGCTGCATTTATGTAGACATTGAAAGAAAGCAGTGACACAGACCATGCACCATCCTTGTGGTCTTCACTTGCCCGACATAGCAGAATTCATGTTTTTTCAAGGAAGTATTCTGTGCAGTTCCACACAGCTGTATCACTGAACTTTGTCTCCTGTTCTTAAAAAATAAGTCACTATAAACTACTGTTGCAGTGCTTTTTTTCCTTTTTTTCTTTTACTGATAATTCTAATCCCTAGCCTGCAGACATTGTTAAACTTCTAGTAAAGGAGTGCAACATCTCTGCCAGCAATTTTTCTTAAGCTCAGAGAAAATAATTCAATACTTCCTATTCTCATGGCACTGGATACTGCATTTGGTGGGGAAAACTACACTCTCAGAAATATTTCCATCATACGTATTTTTGTATTTACCTTCAGCTTAGCATAATAAATACCTCAGCAGGGGTGGCTTTTCAATTTCAGAGAGAAAACATAAGTGGACCAGATATTGCATTACAAAATAACTAGAAAAGACAGTTTGTGTGCATGTAAGTTGTTTCTCTGCTTAACCTTATCTAGTGTAAACAGTTTTCCAGTACAAGATTTGGGGGGTTTGTATGTAGTTTACATTCCCATAATGCATATCCCAAGATTTCCTTAGCATGTGCAAAGGATGACAAATATCAGTACTTCATACAACTATATTTAATAAGTTATTACAGAAAAAAATAAAGTCCAAACTACAAAGTTTAAGCAGTTGTAAGCAATAGCAGCATTGAGCTCCATGTTTAGTCACAGTACTGCAGTTCCATACAAGCATTAGTCCAAGCCAAAAAGGAAGAAGCCTTGTTAGAATTACTAGCAAAAACAATCTAGGAGAACATGTAATAAAAGATACAGTACATTTAAAATTAGTTGAAAAACAAGTACAGAGATCTTAGCTGTGAATGTTCTAAAAGTTATGTCCATTAGTTTGACAGTAAAATTACAAATATCTAATACTTTATACCCCAACAGAACTATATCCAGGAAAGAAAAAAGAGCAAAATTATCTCTTATTAGCACCCTGGTTTTCCACTTACTGATGAACTTTTTCTCATGTAAATTTGAGTGTGTCAGAATTACGTGACCAATGTGATTTCTGACCAGCTACCCATTTGGGGTATAGAGTAATCACTAACATGAATATAAAATACTCTGTGGTATGATAGAACACTATAGCAGCAGAGATTAAGAAGTTTGTCTGTTTAAAAAAAAAAGAAAGGAGGGAAGGAAAAGAAAAAGGGTTTTTAGCTGACATCATACAAACTAGCATAAAAGCAACTACATACAAGCCAGATTAAACAAAAGAGACATTTCTACAAATCTGTGACTAATCTTTCACTCATACCTTGCAAGTAGAGATGTCACAATACTGAAATATTAACATGGGAGCTTTTCCCAGTTAAGCGCCTCTTTTTTTTCTTTTTTTTTTTTTTTTTTTTTTTTTTTTTTTTTTTTTTTTTTTTTTTTTTTTTTTTTTTTTTTTTTATTTTTTTTTTTTATTTTTACTACTCTAACAGATAGTGAAATCAGCAAAGTTATTTGCTAACTGCATATTTGCAATACAATTTGTTTTAGCCCATGCCTTGCTAGCAGGCTATAAAATACAAGCATGTCGGCAGAAATATAAGCATAAACTTTGTACCACTTAGCAGGAATTCTTTTATTCCCTCTTCATTCCTTAATCTCCTTTGTTTGCAATTTGCGTACATTCCAACCAGTAGTACCTAATTTGAGTCTAAATTTTACTTCACTATTTGATCTAGTCTATACATTACTTACAGAACTGAACACACAGAGGATACACAATAGACCAACTCTGGGCACGTTCCTTCCCACAAGTTACCGACGAGCCACTCTAACGCTCTAGGTTACGTTAGTCTAAAAGGTCATCAGTAGCTTGTGGAAGCAATAGTTTTGTCTAGAGAAAGCCATTGTATGCCCTGTTTACGCAACACCAGTTTTAGTCTGGATTGTTTCAGGTGCCAGAACAGAGAGTCACTGGCTTCAGGAAGGGGTTTCTTCTGGCTGCACGGGGAAACAAAGGTGATGTGAATGGAGGCGGAAAGTGTTCTGATACTGGCCCTTGGTATCGCCAATACAAAAGAAAAAAGGACAAAGACACAAGAGAGGCAGAGAAGAACGGAGAAAGACAAAGAAGCTGAACGGATGTTCAGCGGTGGTGGCAATGTGGGGTTACTGCATTGCTACCAGGAAATGGACAGAGAGTATTTCGCAATCAACTGGGCAGCCACCGATGCCGTGTGGTAACCGGGTTAGAAAATGGTGCGGGCACCGCCAGTCTGCTCCACGCTGCCACTGAGACACGCATGCAGAGAGGAAGGTGGGCAGGAAAGGGTCAATTTCAGTACATAAATAACACGGTGGCAAAATACAATGAAGAATAGATATTTTAGGAGGTTCAATCTAAGGCTACCGAAAAGAGAGTTTATTGAGTTCATGGACAAGAAAAGTAATGAAGAATTATGCTGAATGGGCAGGGTCAAAAACCCATTGGTTCAATAGATTTAGTTCCTTATAACGGCAATAGTTTCATCAACACTGGTGGTGTATAAATCTAGACAGCGAACTGGTACTGTGACATCCCTATTATCTCCCTAAATCATTTTGATAAAGGAAAAGGCTTTTCAAAATATCACGTTTTTTCTGCTTCATTCTGTCATTTTATTGCCCAATTCTTTGTTACAATTTTCCAATCACTTTACATAACCAACCATTTTCATCATTGCCACACTATTGTAAACCACATCAGCAAGTTAATACATAAAGCTTTGCATTTCAAAAAACTAGACACTTTAGTAACAATATTACAAAGATTTTAGCTTCAAAAATAACTGAAAATGAAAAAAATAAACTTTTAAAGAATCAGCATCATAAAATTAATTTATTCCAAGTAAAAATACAAAATAATATTAATGACATTGACCAGATATGAAAGTCTCTCCCAGAAACAACTATATTAATGGTTGAGAAAGCACTCCTTAAAGAAAATACGAAATAAAAATGAAAAATATGTAAATATGTTTAATTTTTTTCTTAGCAAAAAATCTTTCTAAAAATAACAATGAAAATTTGTCTCAGTACAAAGGCTACATTACTATTGAAAAAATACCAGCATGAAGAAAAGGTACATATTTGACAGTAGAAAAATGATTTTAGTGAATCACAATGTCTAAAGTCTGCAATGAAAATAAATCTGCAATAAAGATTTATGCCTTTTTTCTTTTCATTTTTCTTTTTTTTTATACAAACAGTACAAACAGTATTGCACATAACAACAAATAGTCGAGGTTAGGTTAGCCTTCAAAAAAATCGACTAGTTCAAGTCTCACATCAGAAAAGGCCACAATAGGACCTGTTGTACCCAGGGGCTTCTTAGTCAAGTTGCAGTTCAGAACTCCATATTTTAAAAAATAACTTTTTTTGAAGGACCCTCTTTTAATATAACATATTAACAACTCAGGGGCACATTCATTTACAAAACAAAAGGGAGCATGTCATAATTTAATAAACTAAAAAAAGTTCTCTTTAAAAAAATACAAACAGAAGAACTCTCACAATTCTGGTCAGTCGTGCATAATCACACTTGATTATAAATATACAAATTAAGGGAAAATATTTTTTCACTTTCTATTCACAACTTTCAGCACCAAATGGAGTTTGTGTTTACACCTGTTCTTTATGATGATTTTGTTTCAGATTTAATCCAACATTATGCTATATTGTACATTTTTCCAGCTTCTCTCTCTCTCTCTCTCGCTCTCTTTCTCTCTGGGGGTATTTTTCTACATGAAAGAGGGGTATTTCTTCAAAAAGGTTTACTTCTTTCACATAATTAGGTAGATTTCTGTAGGTTAGCTATGATCTTTAATATTACAGTTATAAAGCTCTAACTTCTTCATTTTCAAAAAAACTCAAATAAGCATGAAAAAAATAAAGTTACCCATCTGTTAAATCATTTTTCTTGCAGAATTAAATTAATATATATTTTTCTGAATAAACTTACTTAGAAAATATCATTTTCTTTCCTATATTTCAAAATTGAGGTATTGCAAAAGATCATGTCAGTCAGAAAGCATGCCTTTTTCTTTAAAAAAAATCATCAGCCGACTGTTGAAAACTGTCTAGATACAAAAAGTAGTGCATAACAAAATGTCTTGTACAGATGAAAAAAAACAGAAAAGACACCTGGGCTGGGAAAAGCAATATCACAAAACCGCCCAGAAGTAACTTCAAAAGGGATAATTATAATAAGCATTTTAAACCAGTAAAAAACTATTTTTTCTTTTTTTTTTTCTCCAAAAACAGAAAAAATCCTTTCAAAGCCAATACTCGCAACTAAACACTGGGAAAACCAACTTACTAAATTAGACACAAAGAAGGACATCACGACAAACAAAACCCAGAACATTTAAATCTACTATGCGGTGTCATATCCAGTCAGATTGTCCCCAGAACTGCAAAAACGAAGGAGGAAAAAGAAAAAAAAAATAGTGTACACATTCTCACAATCATTAGTATACCAAGTGTGTTTATATTTATATGCTATCTGCAGCCCCATAGTTCATGCTAAAAAAATGTCCACTGTATGAGCAGGTCTTAATTGTATTCAAGCTTCACAGGATACATCCAGGGATTAGAGAGATAACGCCACATCCACAGAGCAGACATCTCGTGTTACTTTTATATGCAGACATTTCTTTAGCACCACTTTTTTTCCTAACTTCCTTAAATGTGCCTAGTTTATTAGTTTGACAGACTATCTAATCGGTAGTGTATGTACGCTAACATGAGCTCTTTGGTTTTCTGGACAAGGTCTGCAGCTACGGAAATGATGCAAGCATTAGGAGAGAGATTGTATCTAAGAGCTCATTTCTGTTTATGTACCTGTTATGAACGGTCAAAAATGTGTTAATGTCGGATACAGAGGCTTTAACAGTTAAGTTTGATCACAGTACTAGACATAATCACTTTACTATATAAAATAAATTGCACAATATATAACAGAGCACCGCAAAGTACTTCATCTACCATCCACAAATTTGTTTTAAGAATATCCTACAGCTAGTTTTTATATTTGTTGTAATATAGGTCATTCTGTAATGGGCTGATCCTAATTTCAGAAGCATTACATTTACTGAGGCATGCCTTCCTCCAGTCAGTAATCAATTTTTTTTTTTGTTACTGAGCATTTTGTAGCCTACGAAGATTCATAATTTGTGCATTGTGGGCAGGTTTTATATTAGACACATATAAAATTTATTGCATGCAGCAACCTGATTAAGTAAACATGCAGTCAAAAATATTGACCTTCCTTGGAAGCTTTTCTGTATGCTATACTGATCTCCTTTCAGCAGCCATCACTATTTTAATCACATATTCATTTTTAATTGATACCCTAGCCTGAATAGAGTATTATGGTATTAGTAATACCATTTTAATAGCAGCAAAAGCTATTGCAGCATACATTTACATAACACTAAAAGACCTAACAAAACAAAACAAAAACCCAACAAAACAAAACAAACAAACAAAAAAAAACCCTCAGCAAAACAAGAGAAAAAAGTCTGATCCAGCTTATGAGGTATCATCCTTACAAGTCAAAATGGAGAGCAACTAAAGGCTTATTTTCTTTAAGGGTTATTACTACTCTAAATGACCCAAACTAATGATTGCTGAATATCTGTTTAAGTTTTTGCTACATCTGCCACCTACTTGTGAATATTACCTTTGGTAAAGTCATCTGCTAGGGGCAAGTCTAAATTTCTGAAAATAAGTGCATGCTCCAGTTTAAAAATAAAAATAATTATAATTATATTAAAAAAATCTTCATCACATACACATCAGCCCAGTGAAGGCTGATGAGAATGGCAGTCTACATAATGTCACTAGTGACAAGTCTTGTGTAGGAAATTAAGGTACCAAGCAGATGTTTGTGTGAATCAAAGTGCAAAATCAGTACAGTTACACTCTGCCGGTTCGTATTATACTGGACACTGAGTTCAGTAATGTGACTGTAAATAATAATAATAGTAATAAAAAGACCCATATCTTCATTAAAGTCGAGGACGAATGCACAGATTTCCAGAACACTAAGCCCTGAGGCAGCGCTCTCTTTTCACTCAATTTTATTTACTCCAGTACTTGTTGCTGGGCGAGGCCTGGGGTTCAGCTCCAGCGGAACGGGACGTGGCGGGGCCGGTCGCCTCCCTCCTTTACCAGTGGTTTGTGGAACTCCCGCCCAGCACGAGAGTGTATGCTTGCCCAGCAGTATTCACAGTAATACTGCAAACAGGTAACATTGGCACAAAAGAACGGAGCAAATTTTCCACCACAGCGAGTGCCCTGGCATTCATCACACATCTGATCATCCAGCACGTATGGCTTCACTTCCACCTGCACCGGGAAGAAGAAGAACAGCTGTAAGGAGATTTCATAGTTTCGCTGAGCATGAACAGAAAAGAAGTAATATTTTAATTATTTTTGACACTATTGAGGGTTTTCAACTGATGCAGGACTAACCCAAGAGGTTGGTATTTCAATTTTCATACCAACCACTTTACGTGTCAGAAAAATCTCAAGAAAGAAGGGTGTCCTTTTGTAACTTTTTCTTGGAAAAGTGAGGTGTGGGAAAGTACTAAGATGGAAAAATAACAGTAAAAATAGCATCTGCAAGGATTTACCCACTGTCTAAGAAAACTCCAGGAATGTGAATACAGTTGTTGTGAGGGCAGGCCATGAGAACAGCATTTGGAAAGAAAAATTATAAAGAATAAGATTACATTTCTAAACTTCAGAGGTCCGGTGAGTTTCAGACAGCTTTTTTTCCAGAGATTTTTTTTTCCTTTGGTTTTTTTGTGAATTGCAAGACCCGGGACCAGACTAATAAGAGATTCAAATTCAACAAAATTAAATGTATTTGTATTAAATAGTCTTAATTCTTTAGGTAAAAATCACTGTCTAAAGATATTTAGCTCTTAAAGTGCAACAACATTTCACAGTAATTCCAACTAGGGCCTTGCCATCAGTTACGAACAGGCTGGAGAGCTGATGACTTTTGTCCTACAGTCAATTGTAAGCATCTTGGGGCTGGAATGCTTTTTTGTTTTTAAAGCACTTGTGCCAAACACAGCAGGGTTGATGGATGACCAGACACTTGCAATAATGCTATTACAGGACTTGACAACATGTAAGTTCTTTCCTGTGTGTCTGTTCCTATGAATCAAGTCATGCCTACACATTTAAATTGAGTGCTCATTCATTCCAGGGAAATCATTAGTTCATGCATGTATAATTCTTACAGCTCTATGATGCTATTTATAAAGTAGTTGAAGGACAGTCAACTGCATTAGAAGACACAGAAAAATTGAAATACACATTATAAATAATTTTGCTGTAAGCGCACAAGTGCTAGTCTGGCACAAATTGTATACTGCAAGGAAAACCTGACTCCAGTACCTACACTTAAATACATACAAAGTTAAAGAAACACAGAATGACATATTATGCAGAAAGTAAAGAAACATTCTACAAAAAAGCTTTATGCTGCGTTTTACTTCAGCTTATCCTGATCACACTTCAACAAATGTAACTCATTTGAAGTGAAGCTCACATAGTGAATGGTATTTCTTGCCTGTTTAACAGCTAGAGTTGCCAATGCTACTAGTATTGCATGGAACAAGTCTGAGTAACTGCCATTTTGCATATCAGATGCCCTATCACTAAAATTAGAAGCATCATGTAAAATAAAACAGCACTGTCTCAAATTAAATTGGAAGAAAGCAGGTCCGATGTCCAACACAGCTCTAGATCCCCACCCACTCACATTTCCCAGGCATGAATTGTGAAGGTCTGAAATAGAGTCTCTCGCTCTCTCATGTCTTTTCTTGCTTTGGTTACTACTGAAATAATTTTAAGAATATATGCTACGCAGTTCAGGGATTTCAATCTATTAGATTTAAAAACTAAGATTTAAGGACTTATTAAGAGACTTCATATTTCTTCAAACTCACAGATAAACCTATTCAAAACAGATAAAAGATAATTAAATAAATTATCAATCAACCAAGTTAAAAAAAATTATTGATAAAAAAATTACTAGTTAGCATCTTTTGTGGTTCTACCCTAAGCGTTAGAAAGAAACCCCTTGTAAGCATGGCTGGTATATAAATCTCAAAGTGTTCAACATGTGATTGAGACTTCTCAATCTAAGATTTTTCAGAATTCAATGGACAAGAAATCTCTAGGAATAGCCTTGTCTTAGTTAATGTAATATGGTGTACAGCACCACAGAAAAATTGTTTGAGGACTTATAACTCCATGATCTCCTTGAATCTGACAAAAAGTTCAACTCAGATTTTTAATTGCAGCTGTGTGGATTTACATGCATAGTGCACGCAACAGACACACCCAATACCTGTTTAACTGACTTCTGAAGAAACAATTTATATCACATTAAGCAGAAAACAAGCCACCCCTACTGGAAAAATACTTAGCAGCAGTGCATTCTGTATGTTCTTTTGAATAATTCTAAATTGCTGGGTCCTCAGAAACAGGGGTGTTGTTTCCATGTGTAATCAAGAGGTGAAGACAGAAGGTCTAAAGGAAAAAAAAAACCTTGGAAATTAAGTAATGTTTTCTTTTAATGTATTCAACTCAAATTTAAGTGAACCTCACTCCATACTTGAAAAGCCCTTTAGAAACCAGGGTTTCATATGGCCTGAACAAAACCAGGTAACTTCCCCCCCTTCTGCCTATCAAGCATCCATTGGCATATGGTTTTACTTAAATAATGTTCAAGACTTTTGAGGTCAGCATCACCTATTTTACTTAAAATAAACCTCTGCTTTAGGGACATCAAGTCTAGACATCCACTACTGACAGAAAATGGTGCCTTGTAACAGCAAAAGTGTCACAAGCTATGTAAGTAATCACCAAAATAAAAGCTGTTGATGCAGAATGAGCAAATATCTAAAGAAAGAGAAAGAAGCTGGGAAATGCTGTGGAATTTGACCTACAGAATTCAAAACAAAACCAAGAGCAAATGTACTTACAACCATTTTCAAGTTTTAGAGCTAAACAGTTATTTAAGATGTCTGAAATATTTTTTCGACTCTGCTTTAGATGTTTAAATAAGCTTTTAAAAATTGATACATGACATCTGAAGAACAGAATCCACAATGTTCTCCAACACAATGGTAATAATACTGATTTTAATTTCTGTACAGTTTTGTAACAACCATTCTGTTCCACTCTACTTTACTTACCCGTTTATCAATGTCATTATGTTGGAGCTGGACAAAGCGAGCACTGATAGCAGCAATATAGCTCTGCTGGTTGGAGAAAGCCACTCTGCCAGCACCTTTTGGATACTTCAACTCTGGGTCTGTATCAATGCCAGCATAGCAGACACCTCCATATAAACGGTCCATAATCATTGCCAATTCAACTGCAAGAAGTCAATTGTTAAATATAATAGGTTTAACACAGATAATAGTGTTGCATTTGGATTGCTCCATTTAAAAAAGCACTATCTGCCTTAGCATACTTGTCGTCCAAAGACTAAAACTGCAAACTGAAATGCTGGTTTTAACAGATTGAATCAACTCTACACAAATTATAGTAAAATATAAGGCAAAAATCAGAATCTGTAAAAAAAAACTTGGTGTGACTGAAGCGTGAAAAAAACACAGAGTTACACTGTTAAAGCAGGTATCAGATCAACTAGAATTTACAATACTGTAAATTAAAACTCTGGTATTTGGCATTAGGTAGCTCCAGCCAGGCTTCTTAATGCTAGTTTGCATGTAAGATCACTTAGAGATATTTCTATATTTAGAATCTGATATTTTGTCCTAAGTTCTAAGGTTCAAAAGACATAAAAGAGGTGTTCAACATTTGAAACAAAAATCTGTGAGCCAGCAGAAGTTACTACACGTAAAGCAAGCCTACATTTTCGCTGCAACTTAAATTAGTATTTTGGTGGAACATTATCTTGCTCGTGGATCTTTTAAAATGGTTTGTTGCTTTTCCTGATACTAAGAATAACTGTAAAGAAGTCAGAAATATCATTCATAAAATAAGACAGGTTGAGTCATGGCTGAGGAAACACACAGAAGGAAAGTTAAGGGAAAGAACTGAAGGAAGTAGAAAAGAGGCTGAAGAAAGCAGAGAAAGGCATGTGAACCGTGCAAGGACGAATGGTCACTGAGCCAAGTTCTCTGTAAAAGCTCACAGGCAAACAAATGTATCAGATGGACAACACAAGACACTGGGACCTGCACAGGCCCCGCCAAGTCAGCCTTTTTCTACTGCTAATGTGTGAAAACACTTTCTGTAGCAAGTTACAAGTCAGCTATGCAAAATAAAATGAAAAGAACCAAAAAACCTATTTAAATCCTTGTAGTTCACACAAAATTCTGACTTGTAAATTATACGTAGAATAGAGACAATTTTAAATTGAGTAGGTATCTGTGTTTGTATAAATTTGTGTGTGACTCATCCTATCAAACCAGGTAATACTCTTGCTCCGAAAAGTAAGGAAAACCTATCGGCATAATGTAGTCCCTACTAGATTCTTCTGCTTTCTAATGATTTGGAATCATCATGGGGTAGTGATCTCAGAAAATGACAGTACAGAATAAACATCAGCAATACTTAAAGACATTTACAATAGTAGTTCCACTAAGGTACTCTTGCCAATGGACAAAGAATACACAGGATTCCAGGGCAAGGAGACCATGCAGTGCTCAGCCATCTTAGAAAAAACTTCTGTACCAGATCTTTAAAGCTGCAAACAAGAAAAACTGGAAACTGTTTGGCTGCTTTGGAGAAGTTAACTATTTAAAGGCATTAGTTTTTAAATGTAATGCATTTCAAATGTGATCTATGACAGGCCAAATGACATACAGTTTTATAAGGACTATCATTAGAAATGAGGTAATGCTTAATTGTTGCTATTTACATAATTACCATCTTACAACTGTGCTTTATTTTAAGATGCAGAAGGAGGTGAAAGCTGCCAAGAAACCTTGACTAGGAGAAACCTTACTGTCTGCAGTGGCTGGGGGACCTTGTGCACAGCTTCCCTAATGACTTTGCATTAGGCAAAAGATAAGGTGAGGAGCTTAAGTTCTAGTGGGCTGCAAAGTGGCTGCCAAAGGAAAGTGAGAGCTACAAGGGAACCTGATTCAGAAGTCTTTCTTCCAGACGGTGACTAAGAGGTCTTGTCTACTACAGTCCTGGAAAATGAGGATTAGGGTTGAGTGGGTGAAAAAGAGAAACCATGCAGCTGCCTTGGAGTGAGGATGGAGAGGGACTACTACACAGAAGTGAGGGCTGCCAAAAGATCTTGCTAGGAGAAACGTCTTGACTTGCTTCACGACTTTGTCATTGGCTCACCAGAAACATAAGGGTTAGGAAGAAAGAAACAAGTGTCGAGCTACAGTTGGGAGTGGTGCTGAAAGGGGGCCTTCAAAACAAAATGGGGGCTGCCAGGAGATCTGGGCTGGGACAAATCTTTCCTCTGGCCAAAGACTAAGGAGTCTTGTCTATTGCTCTGCAAATAGAAGTGAAGAAAAAGAGTTAAGGGTAAAGAAAAAGAAACAGAGGGGAAAAAAAGCTACATTAGGAAAGAGTCTGGAACATGGTCTTCAGTGTGGGGCCATGAGGAGACCTGGTTGGGAGAATTTTTTTCAGGACGATAGCTGAGAGGCCTTGTCCATAACTCCATGAAAAAATTAGGGTAAGGGTTGAATAAAAGGGAAAGAGAAATCATAGAGTTGACATTGAAATTGGTTTGTAAAGAGTCTTGGAGAAGTTTGTCAAAGGAAAGGGAAATTGTCTGCATCTCAGCAAAAAATTGCAGGGTTATAATTAAGATGGTCCATATTACAAAAAAATCAGACAAGTTCTAGGATATTATGCAAAGTTGGGGAAAACTCTTTCTACTGGCAATCCTCACTAGTAACCTTTTTAAAGAGCAGAAAATGTTCACGGTGTTTATTCTGCAGACAGGAAGAGACCTCTTGGCTTACAAACCAAGCTGTGATCTGTGGAAAAGACATGTATATTTTCTGTTCTTTTACACATATCTTTTCTACTTAACCTGGAGCCCCCTACTATGTGCCCTACATTTCCCTTCTACTCACCAGCTCGGAGGGGCCGTGGAACTCCTCCAACAAAGATTGTTTTTCTTGGATCCAAAGGCTGAGACCCATCCATCACAAAGTCACTGTCACTTAGGTTCCAAGGTCGAATTTGCACCTGTATTAAGGACTCTTTTTAGTTGAGGAGCTTGGCCACTTAATTAAAATTAAGAAACTGCCAAATTTTTCTATAATTAAAAACAAAACTTTAACTTTGTGAAAACAGTAAATTGGGGGCACGAGCACCAAAACAATGTGAGAATATTGCTTATATAAGTGTCCGAAAGAAGGTGGACAATTCATTTACCGCCTCTAGAGGCCAGGCTTGAGTTAAATTTCATCATTGCAAACTCCTACCCTCATTAATTCCCTGCCCCTAATCGCCATTATAGTAAGAAATCTGTGAAAGGTCTTTCAGAACATTTTACCATCTATCTGCAATTACAGTTGCAGTTTGGGTTTCTGGCTTTCCTGAAATCACATCCAGTGATCCACAAATTTTAAAGCACTGATAGGAGTGGAGATAAAAATAATTTCAGTGCTTGGATACAAAATGGGGTTTGTACAATGTGTGAATGCCAGTTGATAAGAAATCTTCAGATTGTACAGAAAAAAAACCACTCAGAAGTTATTTACACAGAGCTGTTCATCAATCCTTTTTTTTTTTATTCGAGAAATCATGCGAGCCCGCTCCCTGTGCTGTAATCTTGGGTTGCTCATTCCTCTGTGCAAGATTTTCAAAAATGGTTTTAAAAGGCAGCACGTTTTTTATCTTATCTTACTAGTCTGTAGTTTTCATCTAATCTGTATATATCCATAGGCAAAAAAAAAATACTAACATTAAAAAATATTGGAGAAGTGAACAATAAGAACAGGTTACTGTATGTCTTCTATTCTGCTATAGCTGTCTGCAGTACTTGATTTTACCTTGCAGTTACTATAAGGTAAATGAGGCCTAAATTATAAATTGATTAGCTACTGCATGCATAAAAAACCAATAAATAAACACCCCAATGAAGTACAGAGGATATTTGATGCTTTCTGGATTTTAATTTGGCAGGGTTAAGTTTCTTCCCTTCGTCCCAAAAGGCTTTCTTTTCTCTCAAATAATACAGACAGAAAATTACAATTCCATTGTTTTACAGCTAACATTCTAAAAGGATGCATTCTCCTTTTGGATACCAGAAGTACCAAATATAAAAATTAACTGAACGTGGTATTTATCAGAAGAAAGCAAATGTTGAAGCCGTGTTATGCTGATACAGAAAGTCAAGTCAATATAAGAGCAAGGGTAGAAAGAGGAAGTGACAAGTAATTAACTGTAAGTATCTTTTTTATTTATTAACTGAAAAGAGTAACAGCAAACGTGCTAGCAACCAGCATAAGTGTCCTGGCATAAGCTACTTACTGGTTTATCCTTGATTGTGGGACTTGACACACATAGGTAAAGTTTCCCATCTTCTTCCAGACAGGCATCTATCAGAGCTTGTACAGAGCTTTCTTCCTGGAACAGCAGGAAGGCGTAACCTTGGAAAGGGTAAGGGCACAAGAAAGAAAAATAAGATATTAATTTCTAAAGCATTTTCTTTTTAAATAAACAAATGTAAGAAGTGGATAAGATCTACAAATTACAAGTAACTCGTTAAGGCTGTTACATTGTTTTCACAAATTAAATTCACCGAATATATCATACAGTACTGATTTCAAAATGGAGACAAGTGTTTGCTTCATATGAGGATGTTTATTTAATTAATTAATGATTTTGAGCAGTGAGAATATAAGCTGGTGAATAAGGGTTTCTTACTATCCAACAGCTGTACTGCAGCTATTTCTCAGTGGTATTTGCTGGTATCAGGGATTATCACATTACAAGGGAGGCACCAAATTTCTATTTACTATATACAATTAATAAATTCTAGAATAAAGGGCTAATTTTAGAAGAAAGTGGTCAGGTAAACAGAAAAACAGACTTTTATGCTCACATACCTCACTATGAAAAAAATGCTCCCCTAAAAACAATAAACCCGAGAGAGAAAAAGAACAACATGTTGTGTTTTATTATGAGTAAAGGACCTGCTGTTATTGTTCATATTTAAATAAGGCAGTTCAAAAGAAAGAAAAAAGTCCACTAAAATTGTTCATGCGATTCAGAATTTCAAGACTTTAAATGAGCCAGTAAAATTAAGTGTGTATAGCACTCTGCTCCTCTGACTGCAGCTGCCAAGAAAACCTTCTAGAGCTTTACTACATGTTGTTAAATTTGAATGAAGATTTGACCCAAGCAGCCTATGCTTCTGATAGTGAGAACTAACAGAGCCCCCCCTGCCCTGAGCAAAGGCAGGTAAGGACTGGCTGGTGACTGCAAGAGATGTGCCTGGTTGAGAGGATTTCCTGCAGAGTGTGCACTGCTCCTTTGCCCACCATCAGTACAACGCAGTTTTCTCGCTCACTGTGAACATGTTGGCTGTGATTGTTATAATCTGGCACTTGTGTGTCTTACAGAATACCTCTTTCAAAAAATCCTCAGCAACTGGAGGCAGCTGGAGCTTAGGCAGGGACTGCTAAATTTCCTCTGCCTAAGATTCTTGACACAAACTAAGCACATACATGATCATATTTACATATCAAACAAAGCCATACAAAGTCTGTTTGTTATTAATATAGTACTGACTTACCCTAATTTTTTACTGAGTATTGAGTGAAAACTGTTTGACATGTCCTTTTGAAATACTACACAACTCTGATTTATTAAAAAAAACACAATATAGACACCGAAAAAGTGTTCTCTTCTGTTGAGTTATCTACCAAACTACCTCTTACCCTAATGTCCCTACTCCTGTGTGACTTCTCAAAGAAAATTAAATTCTATGCAGCTGTTTGCTTTTAGAGGCAAAAAACCCCTTGCATTAACATCATTATAGCCCAGAACACATCTAGAAACACTGACTTGCCCAAGAAAACAAAACAGTTTGATCACCACTCTTGCTAGCAAACAAGGAGCTTGCATAGTTAGAGCTGGAGTAAATTAAAGATACCAGTTCCAACAAAAAGTGAAATACTTCTTGAGTAAAAACATCTGTTTCCTTTGCAGCAGACATATTTCTCTTAAAACAGTCCCTTAAAGATATAAACATGCTTCAACATCCCAGTTTTAGATTTTACAAAACTAATTGGAGTATGAAAATAATCCCCTTGCAATCACTATCACTTTTAGCTTCATTTTATTTTCCATCCATGCACTCGTTATATCTTCCTCACTCCATACCATCCCTTCTGATTACATGTAATAATTACAGCTTCATACAAAATTAACTTCATACAAATTAAAGTATCTTTAATTTAGCAGTTCTTTCAGCCTTATAAAATGCCCCAGTCAAAAACGTAGCCACTTGGAAAAGACTACCACGGCAACGATGACTCCAAAGCCAAATGATCTCCATTTAAGCCTCAGCCTAATTCTTGTTCTCTATTTTAGATAAATGCTTCAAGAGACAAATTCACAGTGTAGATCATTCCAATACTATGAAAAAACTAAGTAAGAATACATGTACATTTACGCATAATTTAAAAGAATGGTTGACAATACATTTAAATAGATGCAAACATTTAAGATTTATCTTCTGGCCACACCGTAAGTTTTGAACTCTAAAAGAGAGATTTTTGTCCATTTTGGACTTTTATAATCTTAAACAGATTGGAGTGTAATCTTTACAACCTTAGGAAGCTTGTTCAGGGTTTTCTGGGTCATAGTAAGAGGTTACATCGGTGGTAGCTGGAGTTGATTGTCACTTGGGGGTACAGTTAATGGTATGATCATAATTTCCCAAAACAGTTAAAAATTAACCAAATTAACCAAACAGATACTCCTATCTTCTCTAGACCTCTGTGACTAAAACATTCCCCTGCATGCTATGGGGTCCATGTGGGTCCACTTAAGACACAGGTAAGCAGTTCATTCTCTTAATCTAGAAAAGCAAGCAGGCTGGACTAGCATGATGTGATGTCCAGTATTACTTCAAAACTTGGTGACAGCACATCTATTCCAATGATTCAAGGACTTCTGCTACGTAAGATTAACAAAGATTACACCAAAATGAAAAATAAATAAAGAACAGAACTTCTGATAATATTAGGATCTCATAGAGGTTGATATGGTCAAGAAAGATACTTGTCAAAGTTAAAGGTATTTTTACTCATTTTCTAGAAGCACATAGGGATGCAAAAACCTTACATTCAGAAAGGTGCAGGTCCTTCTCATTAGCAGTTCTAGGCATTGCTATTACTGAAGAGTCGCCGTCTTCCTCACAATATCACCGCTTAGAGCTGCACTCTAAAGCAGGAGATGCACTTTGAACTCAGATTCCAGTATAAAAAAATTAAATTGGAAAATACCTATGCCAAAATTGACACTGCACAAAGAAGCATCTCACACTATGTGCAGTTTAATAATTAAATGACTTTTTTTGTATAGAAGCAAAGCATCATTTTTAATAACTTCATCCAAAATTTAAATTTAAACCAGCATGCCAATCTGTAAATTAACGGTGATTAATTCTCTTTTTTCTGTATTTAAATCTTAAGTTTGGCTATAAATTTATAAAACTCTAGGAGTATTTCTTCCTGAAGAGATTCTCAAAACTGTCTACTTCAGGCATTATATCCTGTCCTACAGTTTCTATTTCTATTCCTATTTCTGCTACACACAGTGAGACCTTAGCCTAATCCCCTCAAAGCTGTACTGCATGGCCAGCTCACTTCTAAAATTCAGAATGGTCAGTTACAAGGGCATCTAGATTTAAATGAAAATTCATTTTTAAAGACAGTAGGTGAGGTAGAATTAATAAGATGATCAACTTACAAACCAAAAATGTATTAATCCAAATAGTTAGAATTATTTAGCAGATGCTGGAAGTTGCTTCAGGTTCCCCAGCCTTGTGTGCTTCAGCACATTCTGCTATCTGTACTTCACATGTCATATCACTTAATGCACACACTGTTTCCCAAGAAGAAAGAGATTTGATGAATCTCAAAATTTTAATGCTCTACAGCAGAATTTTGGTAGCACACTGTGGTAGTACACTGCAGGCAAACTCCAGCACTGCTCCCTTCTTACCTTACCAGACATTCTAAAGGTTTGAGGGTTCAAGGGACTTCTCCTGACTCAGATTCCACAAAGTAAAACAGGCAAGATATTTGAGGCCTCAGAAAACAGCAAGCCACCTGACAACAGCTGAATATTCTATAAACACAGATAGACAGCTTCTTGGAAGAGCAGGAACAATCCAGCTCCTCTGCTGCGGGTACAACACATCACTTAGTGCTGACAATAAACACTGCACCTTGCCATACTCTGGGAAAAGGCAACAATGTATTTGATGTTAGAAAAGTCACTATAACTTTTTAAAGGGTACAGCAGAGGGAGGATGAGGAGAAAATTAATTTCCCTCTGTTCTGAAGCACAACCTGGGAGTTCCTCTACCTTGAGCTCCAGGATTCATTATTTTATGGAAAGAAGCACAAGAACTGAGCTCCTCTGTACATGTCCCATTCTGACATCTGAACAGTGACACAATTTTCATATGAAAGGATAATTTAGTCCAGTTGTTCTAATTTCACTTAACCTTGCTGAGAACAAACTGGAAAACCCGGCATATGCGCTGTGTCCCACATGCCTGAAACCAGGTTGTCACTTGAAATGCAAGATACACTTGGAACAAAACAGAATTGTTATAGTTTGGCAAATGTGTTTTTGCCAGCCTAGTTAGCCTGGAAAAATCTCTATTTCAATTAATATCAACATAGGCATATCTTCTCTAATGATGGGAACCTTTCTGTATTACTGAAAGTACAATTTATTGTAATAAGGCCTCAGTGACCTCTTCGAAAGAACTAGTTGGAAAGCTTATTAAGGTGCTTTTTCTGCCTCTTTTATAATAACAGATCTTGATATTCACCCTTTTATGTTAAAAACTGGCATGTTGGTACAAATTACAGGCAGCTAGCAGTGCATCATGCACGTGTTCTGCCCATTCCTCCTCAACATAATTAATTGAAAAGAACTACTCTGTTAGGGCAGAATGTGCATTATGTGTATTAGGCATATGAGAGAAAATAAACTTAGGGGCCCTGTAGACACCATTCAATTTAGCAAGACATAGTTGGTAGAGTTTATCAGAGAAGACTATTCTCTTGTCTAAAGCAAAGTATTTCTCAGATTATGCAACTTCATGCCTGTCACAGCTCACTAAGAAAAGACTGACTGCTCCTGAGAGCATTCATGCAAAAAAATATTAAAATAATAATAATAAAAAAGGCTTTTTTATATTTTTCTAAACCCAGTAACACGTTCTTTGTACAACTCCATTGTTGGGCACAGTTTGGTGGAGTAAAAGGAAATCACTGATTGTGTTTTGTAACCCATGGGAGAAGGAAGGAAAGACATTTGGTATACCAGGATTTTTATAAACCGAAAGGAGTGATTAATTATTAATGTCATGAGAGCGAAGGTTGTCTGAACAGTCTCTACCTATTTAGTAACAAAGGACTATTTCAGAAAGGTACTAATGGAGTAACTGCACAGATCTCTCACTTAATGAAGTCCAAAGTTGATTCTTCAATCAAGAGTTTTTCTTAGAAATTTCAGGTAACTGTGAATTAGTTCAATTTCATTGTAACAACTGAAGGGTATATTTTATGCTCAACCTGTGAATACTAGAAGTAATTTATAAGTTCTTTAAGTTCCTGGGTTTGAGAACAGCAAAATATAAATTGCTGTTCAAATACATCAGCCATGAGCTGCATCTTCCAGGACAAAGCCAGTATTTTGGCAGGCAAATATTAAACAGCCAACAGGGAAGGATTAACCTATTTCTGGCTCTTAGATTCCGGGCTCTTTTCAAATAAAGTAAAAAAATTAAATGAAGAATTATATATAAGGTCAAAGAGTATTTGAATATCCATGTCAGACATGTATGTATCATCTACTGATTTTATTTGTAACTGACCTCAAATCCATAATTCCCAAAACTCAGCCCATTTACAAAATCAGCTACAGAAATCGTATCCTAAGGGTCATGTGTTTTCAGCTTTTTAACTCTGAAATTGGATGTTCTTGGTTCTTAGAGGGAAGAGAACTTTCTCATTTCTTTCCATGCTGCACAGCCCATTGGAACAGTCTCTGGGTAGTCGATGTATCGATTTCATGTGCAAAAGGGAAGGACCAGTTATGCTGGAAAAAAATTAAACTACCTTTGAAGCACATTTCCTTTCATTCATGTAGACAGTGTCTTTTCTGATGTTTTTATAAACTTCAAGATTACAACAGAATCTACCATCAATCTAAGATTTCTCAGGAAAGTATTTCAATAGATATATCCACCTCATAACGCTATAAATAGATGGAATTAAAATGGCAAAGAAAATTAATGTTCTAGTCTCATGTCTTTGAGTTTATTTTTAGTTGGTTGAGATGGATGCCTCAAGAAAGTAGATTTAAATAGACCTAATTTTTTATGAAATATAGATTTTATCTTTTTTTTTTTTTTTTTTTTTTTTTAACTAGAGCTTTTAAAATAGTTTGGAATTGAATTGTGGTTGTATTTACTAGAACTCGTAGAATGAAGTTGTTTTAAAAGCCTGCAGCAAAGGAACATTTAGAAACAGTGTGAACCAAATTTCTAAATCAGTTAATGTGATGAGAAGGGTCATTGCTCAAAGTCACCTTAGTAATCTTATTAGAAGATGCTTTGAACATGAATAAAACACATTTCTAAATCCAAAGATGAAACGACTATTAAAAATGAAACTCATTTTTGAAAAATAAAAATCCGAGGTGTTGAAAAAACTGCAGACTTTCCTTTAAACATTGCAATGACATGACTGCATTTTCAAAAAACTTCAAAGGCTTTAAATACTTAAGAAACCTCAAAATAGAAAGGGCTGTAATCTCACTTAGCTACTGCAGAAGAGTGAAATTATGTATTAGTCAGGCCTGCAAAGATTAATTTCTTTTAGTCAGTCTAATTTTAAATGGCAGTGTTTGACCCTGTCAGCTGATTCCTTTCTCTGAAAAGCAAAAGGTGTATGAGGAACATGAACAGTTGAGCATCTTACAGTGAGTCTCCTATGTCTCCATGATTACATTTTTATGTGTTTTTCATGAGTACCAGACTAAGTCTGAGTGGTCTCATATGTAAGAAATTCCCCACATGCCACATTAAAGACAGTTATTGGGGTAGGGTTTGTTTGTTTTTAATTAAAGGTATGTATTCCATATCCTCAGTTACACTGGAAAATAATTGGATCCTGAATCTAAATAGCAAAGAAGCATAAATGTCAAATGGAAGACAGGATACATAACAAGAAAAGTCACCAAGCAAGCAGATCATATGGAAGAGCTGAATGAAAACTGAGGGTCTGTATCAGTAGCTTCTGTAAAATAAATTGCATGTCTTCATAAATTCCAGTTTTACCATTAAATAACTCACATCACGAGATCACCAAAAGAATTGAAACTAACATTTAACCCTTACTACTGATGATCTTACCATAACAGAAATAACAGAGAAAAGAGAAACCTTCCATTTTGTCAAATATTATAGAGAGTTTTTCCCCCAGACCATCAATTTAAGATGAAGAAAAAACCCAGTCCACCCACAGAACCTCTGTTTGCTGGACATGCATCATTTCTGGAAAGTGGGAGAGATGCCCCAATGTTTCCTCTGCACTCCTCAACAGAAAGGACAGCATTTCAATAGTGCTGTAGTAAATACTTGCAGCTTAAGATTTACAAAGTTCTTTCAGTTCCAAAACGTGTCAAGAAACAAAAAGGATTTTCCAGCCATCATTACTTCACTTTCACTTTCATTTATTGGTAAATAAAGCACCCCAAACCAGCACTATACACAAACCAACCCAGTTTGTAGTAAAAATACTCCCACCCACCTGTATTGAAAAGATGGAATAAATTACTTGGTTGGGGGTTTTTAACTAAAAGAATATTTTACAGGCATACATAAGCCTCTCTTTATCTGACATTTTACTTCTAAATGAGTGTAAAACATTGCAACAGCAAATTTATAGCGTTGTCTCCTCTTTCAAAGGTCACAGCCATTTTCAAACATCAGACTTCAGACTGCAACATGATCTATAGCAGCTATAAATCAGAATTAAAGGGTATAATAACATAAAAAAAGGCTATAACATACAATTTGGTTACTGTAGTTATAAAGAGTGGTCACATGAATTAATCATATGACAAAGATTAAATTTGTGATCAGGCAAAATCTATCTTTGTGAAGTTTACTGAGTCAGCAGCATGAAAAAAACAAGCATTTGCATTTGTAAATATAAAAACCCCAACTAAATTCAGAATTGAGGGGTTTAAATTTTGATTTTCAAAGGCAATATGCAATGGTGACTGCTCTGGGCAGAGCAGCTCATGGTCATCATCTGGAGGGGGTCAGTTCTGCTGCTGCTGCTTTTACTTTGAACAGATGGCTGAAGAGAGATCAGTTTCCAAGTCTGAACAAAACCTGTTACTCTTCCTTGTAAATAAACCAATTTTCAATTCTATTCCAAGCAACATTAACATCAAAAACTTCTAGAGAAATATAAACAGTCCGCTTGATTTCAGCTTCTATTTCAAGCACAGTATTAGCATGAAGTAAAATAAATTTTCAGAGGAAGAAAGCTCAGGTCCAAAAATCCAGGCTGCACTTTAGCTGAACTCAGTTATTTTCAATTAAATTTGATATTGGGTTTTATAATAAAAACGGTTTTCACTTTAAATTAAATGTTTCTCTTAAAATTTATTTTTAAAGAAGAGAGAAAGCATCACTTAGTAGAGCTGTGATACACAAAATACTTGGCACTGTTGTCAAGAGCCCCATTCAAAGTAAAGTACTTCAGTCAAAAAGAAAAGACATCCCACATCATTTACACAGAACAACCCAGTAACATATTTTCTGATTTTATTTGTATTATTCTAACTTTCCTGTGAACTGTAAGACATTTCTCAAGGGAGAATGCAGAGCTTCAGTACCAGGCTTTGGCTTTCCTTCTTTCAATCAAGTAATCAGCTGTGGTGCTGTTAATAACTGGTCTGAATGTTCACTCACATGTGGATTGTTTTCAGGTTCTGGTTTGTTCAAGTTTCTTGTCTTTGTCAATTATATGGAAAAGATAGAGCTTGAAAAACCTTCGTTAATAACACAAGGTTTTTTTCCAAAACTGGATTACTTATAATAGAACAACAAATTCCCCTCAAAACCATTAAAAAAAAAAAATCAAAACCATTTCTCAAGTAAAAGAATGGCACATCTGAAAAAAATAAATTACTGGCCTTACCAAATCCTCTAAAACATTATGTCTTTCACTGTACTAAATGAAGCTCCACAGCCTCCACTGGTATACAACAGAGTACTGGTTATAATATCTCAGTATAATCAGTCCTCATGTACATCGTAGGTCCCAAGCCCAGGTAGAATTTGCATGGTATCAAGTAGATAAAATCTGCCCACCACAGCACTGAGACAGCTGAGCAAGACACCAGCTCTGAGCTGCTCCAAGCTTTTGAGATCAAAGAGAGGCAGGTACACTGCCCTGGGCAGAGGCACCCACAGCATATCAGCACCTGACAGAATATTCCCATTGCCAGTCCTAACCTCTGATTTGAAAGAATGCAAGTATAATTTGGGATATTATCTTTGATAAATTTATGACGTATGTATTCTGATGATCTTGCACTAATCTTAGGTTACAGGGTCATTAGTTTAGGGGTAGAATTGTGTGCATCATTGGAGGGATCCTAGGAAGCGAATACATAATATTATAAATACAATGCCTGCAGGAATTTACAAAGAGAGCACAAGCTTCTAATGCATTGAATTATTACAACTGATCAGGCAGGCTGGAGTAGCTCACTTTCTGGATGACCATCAGGCACAGCAAATAAGCTGCAGTGCTAGTACAGAATCTGCCTCTTCACCATCACCCCCAACAACCTCTTGAACATATTTCAGTGATTTGAAAGAATAATTTGGTGCTTCATAAATTATTAGCAAAACAAGACATATCACAAGCTACTACCAAAGCACAAGATATTAAGTAGTCAATACCACTAAAGGACGGCTTTTCTCCTGGAGCCCATAATATTTACAATTCAGTTCATGTATTTCCGTTTGCAAAACAAAAGGTGACATTTAATAAAAATATTATTTGGGGTGGGTGTGCAATCCATGGTAAAATCTACTTAGCTTTAGAAGTGGTTAATGAGAATAAGACAAATATTTAACTAGTTCCATTTGACAAAAGTGGCCTGGTTACTTCTACAGATAAGCAAGGGAAAGCTTTTCCTGTACTTAGATATGTTCAAATTGTTGAAAAAGGGTTAATAAATGCTTGCTAAAAATTGTGGTTTCTTCAGGGATAAAAAAAATTTCTATAGCAACCCAGCAATTCTGAAAGTAAACAGCGTTTGTTGAAAGCAACATAAAAGCTGGAAGACAATAATCCTGCAACACTACTTTAGGATCAGGTTTTTTCTGCCTAGGCCTGGATGGCTCAGAAATAGTTTTGTATTTTACCTCACCAGGTTCTCCTTTACCCCTAGAAAAAGAAATTGCAAATGGCATCATTTTAGAGACAGAAATTCTCTTACATGAAGCAAGATCCTTGAATACTCCAGTAACTGGCAAAGCAGCCTCAAAGACAGACATTTAACAATCATTATCAGCACACCACCAAGAATCCTCAAACATTCAGGACAAGACAGGAAACAAAGTGAAGAGCTTTACAAAGTGTGGTTTAAACAAAAGTCATCCAAAACCTCAAAGAAAATTCTCTGCAAAACCAACCTTAAGTCACACAGCTACAAAAGAGCAGATCAGTTTGAACCACAGTTTGTTACCACACGTTTTGTGAACTGCACTGATTTTGGATGATGCTGCCCTGCTGTGGGAAGATACAGGGTTACATATTACACAAATCGCACACGTGGCCACAGATGTCAATGGGTAAACAACTGACACTGCACACGTGTGTGTTGGAACATACACAAACAACATCTAAAAAACATCACAGAATCCCAATTTACTATATAACAGTAAATACACTAGTGGATAAGGAATGACAGTTTCCATCCTAACAAATATTATGATCTCAGACTTCAGTTTGTAAAACACAAAAATTGTCTGGGCATTTCACTCTGGATTGTGGTGGTATGGAATTTGATCAGTTAAGCCAAAGCACTTAGCAGAATAGATTGCTTTATTTGGACAAACCAGAAACCTTCTTGTAAATATGACTGATGAAATTAGAAATAGGACTCCACACTTTCTCATTGTAACCCTTCATTCTTGTTCCTCTGGCAGAAACTACCATTGCCATTGCAGTGGCAATGGAATTAACCATGAAAATGGTCCCCATCCATGAAATCAAGATCAAAGGACAAAAGACTGCAACAACAGTGTTCCCATCTAAAAAGTACCTTAGAGATAATCAGACAGACTCACACTGTCTGTCCCCAACAGTTGTTTTAAATTAAAGCATGAGAACCACTTCATGTTACTTTGTGCAACTTTGCTTACACTATTTTCTTTTTCATGACATCCTGCTTATCCTTAGTGTCCCATATGGAGCAATAGGAACAAATGTGCTTAATTTTATCAAACAACAGAGCAACGAACTGAAAAACAGGGAAAACATAAAAGATCAGACTGCTGCATCCCACATCTAAATCAACTATAAAGTCAAAGCATTCCTCCCATTCCAAACCCATCCTATCTCCAAGCTCTGCCATGCTTCATTTTCTCACTCTAATTCTCATCTTTATCCAAACATTAGTCTTTCTAAATGGAAAAAAACAGAGGAAAACTTTTGCAGTAATGAGTTTTTAAAAAGTTGTCCTAAAGCTAGCAATCTGTTAAAAAAAAACCAACAAACCTAAAAGAGTGTTTTTGAAACAGTTGGCACCATCTGTTTAATAAAAAAAAGGAAAAAAATTACTGTAGTTAGCATAAGCGTTGCTTAACTCAGCAGACCAGCAAGTAGGTGAAAACCCTACCAATTTCTATTTAAATAAAACATGAATTATCTGGATTTTGCCAGGGATAAATAGACTGTGACACTGTAATGTGCAACTACTTCTGATAGTATTCTTTAATGCATATTTCTTTATTTCTCAACGTCTCATAGGCACTCAAAAAATACTTAGCCACAAACCACATTTAATTCCCAAACTCTGTGGTGAGAGCCAAGTAAACACATTACGAACTGGGCATCTGCTTACCCAAGACCAACACATGGCATTTATAATTTTGCCAGTTCCTTTACTAACATACCCAAACAGATGCCAAAGGAAGTAATCCAAAGACTTCTCAGGCAACGGGAATGAATTGGTCTTATTCAGAGGCAAAGCATTAAAAAATCACCTCATGCATGACACAAACATAAAACATGGTGCTAAGCTTTACAATGCATAGGAGGGGTAAAAAGAAATGTTAAGGCAACAATACAGATGCTCAGAATTAGAAACAGGAACCTCTTACACACATTGTCAGCTGTTACCAGCTTCTCTGGTCCAAGAGCACAAGTGGACTTTTTTGTCTCCCAGTGACAAAAGAGCTGGGTGCCACCAGTCCCTCTTCTCTCAGCAACCTAAATATTGAACTCGCTGGCAATCAATGCATCCTGTAAGGTGCGCTTGATCCATCAAATTATTTTGGTTTTGCTATTAAAATGACCAAAACTCAAATGCTGACAAAGCCAGACTGCTCTCCCAAACACACGCTCACAGTGTACTCCGTGACGCCAGGCAAGATTCTGTAAGCGTAACAAAAACACAGAACAGCTGGGAAAACAGGAAAATCTGGATAATACAGATAGCACTGATGTGCTTGAGAGGCATGTTGCAGACACATTTGTGTTGACCTGCCATCCCCCAAGGTCCAAAATGCTGCTGTTGACACTACCCTGAAATAAGCCTTGTGAAACTCACCATGCTGGAGATCCAGGTCAGCACATTTCACACACAAACATTTATGTCCATCAGGTCCAGCACTAAACCTGAGGTAGTGTGCCTAAGCAGACCTGTGGTGACACCATCCTGCCCAGCGTGCCAAATCTAGGAAAACCTTCTTTGTTCAAGCTCAGTGCAGCAGGAATGTTTCTGGACTCCAGCTAGTTCTGATGACAGCTTACATGCCACTGCACCTAAGCTAATCAACCATACCAACTAATAAATTAGCTAATAAGGCTTGCTGGAACTGACTACACATCTATGGCCTGACTTGCTCACTAAGCTAACCAGATAAAGCCCTCGGGGGAGCTGGTGGGTGGTGGTGGAGGTCACTAGACTGTAAGCAACATTTTAATCTTTTAGATTTCATGCCTGATCAGATTAGCCATGGCTAATGGTCCCTGCAGCCTTTTCTTCCTAGCCCTAAGAATATCAGAGTGCTCCTAATACAGGGTGACTACAGGGAATTCATATGTTGCATCAACAGAGTAAACATTCCAAAATTCAATAAATTAAACCAGTAAGTAGATAGTGGAAGTTTGTACTGATTTGCTCAGGACCGTAGACGATGTTACATCACCTCGATGAAGACAGAAAACCATGACGTGAAAGAGCTCCAGCATAAAACTTCACTGACTATGCTGACCTGTGGCATCAACTTCTGATGTTGTCTGCTCCAAATCTCTAAGTGAACGCTTACCAAAGTAAACAGACAAAAAAAATTGAACTTTGTTGTAAGTCCAGACATTGCCCAATGGTCTGACCCTGCATACACAGAGGAGCAGTGGAAAAGGCTATCCATCAAAAGGAAACTAAAGTCTGGCTGGAGGTGACGGCATACGTTCAGAAAGAGAAGGGCTCAATTTTACTGCCACTGGTACACATTCAGGTGGGTGGGAGAAGCCTTGAAGGTCAGGCTTTATTAATGTGTGAACAGAGATTAGCCTCTGCATCATCCCAACTGCATTCCAACAATCCATTTTTCCTGTCTTCTTTTGAGATTGCTAGCACACAAAACCCAACTCATTTTCTCCTCTGTAATTTCATTTATCCTTTTTTTTTGGACATATTTTCCATTTGAAAGACTCATATTCAAAATGTCAGAGTATTTAGAGATTAGCAATGCAACATGGAAGAGAAGACATCTAGAAAAATGAAGTGAGAAAACATTTGAATTCATGAGTACCTGACAGCTGAATAAGTCATGTCACTGAATCTTGCACTAAGCATAATTTCAAATATCTCTTTTCATTTCACTGTATTTTTAAAGGAATGTTTGATAATGCATCAATACAGCTTAAAATAATAATAAAAAAAGATACTTAAATGTTAGGTCTAAAGGAACTTCGAATTAAAAACAGCAGTGGAGACATTTTATTGTGGAACTTCAGTCAATGATTCCATAATAACTTTGAAAAATAAGTACTCTTTATTAAAAAAAAATGAGACCAAAAAGCTGTGAAAAAATTATAATACACATTCAAACTTTACCTTTTGACTCCTGGTAATAATATTCTGTCTTCTATGCAGATGCTGCCTCTATGGGATCACAGTAAATCAAGCACATTTGACCTACCGAGCTTAACATGACTGTAAGTGAACCTCACAGCCAGGAATGCAGGACTTCTGATGCTGCAGCCCTGATTGATAACTAAGAAGTCAGTTATAAATAAATCTGGAACAGTTGGGATTGACTGTTGTTTAGCACTTTCAGGCAGACTGGCAGGGGCTTTGAAAGCTGTTTCCTATATTAGAATCATGACAAAAATAGAAGTGAGGCCGCATTCCCTTGTCTTCTGCTAAAATAGATCTTACTCAAATACATTTTTACAAGTTTGACGGGGCATAACTAGCCCACAGTCAGATACAGAAAAAAATCAAAATTGGAAGTCCCATGTTGATCTACCATGAGTAGTTGCTTATTGAACTATTAAGAGCAAAAAAAGGATAAAAGGGGGGGAAAAAAGCGCAGCATACTAAGAGATATTAAGGACAAGGAGAAGCTGGCCTTGTTACATTTTTTTTTTTAACTCAGAAGTGAAAGTACAATCAGAATTCACCAGCCAAAAAGACCCTAAAGACCTTTAAAAATAACATAAAAAGGGAAAATCATACATTTTACCAACTGTCCTTAGGAATACATGATGGGGAGACTGAGGTTTGGGGTGTTTCGTTGATGGTTTTGGGATTATTTGTTTTGGGTTTAAATTCAAGAACAGATGTTGCATAATAACTACTGACAGCAAGGCTGAGTGGTGAGAATGGAACAGGAAAGAGGAAGCATGTATTGGTTTCTGTTCTGTTTTTAAGTGTCCCAAATACTGTTTACAGGGCAAGCATTTGTCACAGAGTTATCTCGCCTCCAGCAATTAAGCTTCCAAATAAATTAAGTTGGCTTTTATTTGTGTGTTTTTACAGTCAAAATCTATATATCAAAATATTGTAGGATTAGCTAGTTCACTGACTAAACGGGCTATTGTTCTGACAAAATAATCAGTGGCTTTAATGAGCAATTAACAGCTTTCAGGGTTAGTGAGAACAGAAAATATTAGCACGTACATAAGAAATTTTGTGTATAACTTCCTGCTACTGTTTCAGATCACGAGTGAACTCGCAAACGAAATGCAAGAAGCATGTGTGATTGAGAGTAGAATGTATACAGTATAATACAAAACCAGAGCAGCTTGATTTAGCCAAGTAACTCTCCCAAGCGGGTTTCCCATAAACTGTTCTCCCTCAACCAAACCAGGTCTGCATTATGTTTTGCTGACAGATATGAGATTGCTCCCCCTGCACACACTCTAAACCACCCTGAACCAAACCAGCTCCATCCTCAAATCCCGGTGTCCATGGTGCCTGATCCCAGCCTGCTCTCTCTCAGCAGAGCTCGTGCTTCAGTGCCCAGTGAGCCCTGACACAGCTTGTGGTTCCGCTCAGGATCACAGCTCCTTGAGTCAGAACACACACAGTGACTTCCAGCTTTTACTCCTGTGAGTTCTGCAACGTGCAAACTGCAACAGAATCAGCACTAGGAAATTTCTGCAACTTGCCTTCTGCCTAGGATAAATTATTGCATAATCCAAGGACTCGAGAGCTCCTGAAGAAGTTCACACAGATGAGCACATTTCAGTAACCAAACTGTGATTTTTTTTCCATCATGACAGTGGCTGAAAATATGCTTATTGAAAGACAGCAAATTCATCACAGAGTCAAATCTTTGCTTTGTAATGGATTGCTACAACGCAGACATAATTTCCTCTTACCAAAGAGCCTGCATAAATGTATTTTAAACTAATTACCTTTAGGTGGAAAATACGACTTGCTTTCAGCTTTGTGAGGCCAGTCCACCACAAGAGGTCCAAACCTACGAAAGCTGGCAGTGATCTCATCTACAAAAAACAAATGAGGCACCTTAGAGAGAATGTGAAGACTGACACAGCAAGGCAAACAGTCTCACTTAAAGCAAAACAAAACTTCCTGTTTTCTACACTCATTAAGAAGTGAAAACTGAAAAAATGTCCATAGAGGATGCCTAAATATTCTTTAATCTCTGTGCTGCTTAAAAAAGTAATTTTACATTCTACTAATGGAAGTTTGCAGCAGGATTAAATGCAAACATGATCTATCAGAAGTGAATATGCTTCAGCTGCGGTCTATTTCTAATTATAGCCACAAAGCAGGGTCAGATGCAGCCACATGGGGCTGACGGAGGAGCTCCGTGTCAGCACAGCCGCTCCTCCGGCCTGCCCTAGAAAGCAGGCGGCAGCAGGGCATCGGCTGCGGGGATTTCACCTTCCTCAGTCCCCTCAGGAAATCGGCCTTGAATTGCCAAGTTATTTCTTCGCTTTTTAAGCATCAATTTAGAAACCCCATGGAACACACATCACGAACTACCCTAAAACGACAATTTTGTTCTACATGCAAATGCTCCAGAAAGAAGTATTTAAAGTAATTTAAAAAAAAAAAAATATTGTTTTTTCTCTATGCCTTTTAAAATTTACTTTAAAGAAAGAATTAGTTTAAAATTATGTCTATTGTGATGCTAGATATATCAGAGCAACAAGCCATCTGGAGAAAACGGGATTTCCAATTTTTGGATTGCTGTTTGAGATGCATCCAGTTTCTCTGACCTTGTGAGTTGCACACCGGATTTTTCAAGCAACTAGAGACACAAAACACATATTGTATACCTGAGGTGCTGAAAAAAAAAGGGTTACTGAAGGAGAGCTCTCATGAAAGAGGGTGACAGCTCCCAGGTGGCCATGTTACTTCCTCACAAGACAGGCGGGGCATATATTTTGACTGAGTGACCCAGCAATATTCACATCAGTTGTACCTGTTGGCCCGCTTCTTCTCATAGCTGGAGATTCAGATTACCCAGCAGACCCTGTATCAACAGCCCTGCAACTCATGATGTGACATAGGAACCATATTTGAGTTGTTTGCAAATCATAGATTGGCAACTCATAGTATTTCTTTACTAAAACTGTACATGGTTTGGACTTCAGTGTAGTAGATCAGATTCAGATATCCCTCTCTCATAATAAGGCATCCCTATGTATGCCCATTGAAGCTGGATAGTGGTGGATTCCAGATATAATATAATATGAAAAATACACCGAAAACTGTCATGATTTTGGTTTGGGAGTAAAGGTTTGTGGGGCACACACAAGTGGAGCAGATATTGAGAAAAACCCTAACCACCTCTAATAAGCTGGCTCCTATTTTGTAACCATATTATTGCCCTACATTTGTCATCTGAGCCCTACATAAATTAAATTAAAGCCCAATGTATTTTGGAAAGAACTGTATTAACAAAGTCCTTAAAGTCAACCACATCCAAGAATAGGAAAAGACTACGGAGGAGAGACAGTAACCACTGAGTTCCCTTTTACAGCTTTCCCACTTTACAGCTGTGGGAAGACTTGCAGATTAAAAGACCTGCTATGCAGCCATTTCTCTCTCCCTCTCTTCTGATCTACAGTACAAATGCATGTCAAGTAAATTTGCAGGTGTTGCAGTTGATGGTAGTGTGTGTTTGTTTTAAATAATGTCACAAACACTAAAAGCAACACACCTGGGAAAATACATTTGTTTTTCATTAAAATCCGACCTTTGTTATAGTAATTATATGAAAGCCAATTCCTACACCTCACCAATGTAACTTATTCACGGTACCTTCATCAATGTCAGGAGGGAGACCTCCAACAAACACCTTTCTAGAATAGCGTTCCACTCTTTCACCGTTCTGACAGCGCGTTGGAGAGCTGAGACCCGACGATAAAGACTGATCCCCATGACTGTCGTCTAGGAAGCCATCTTCAAAAGGAAAGAGTGAAGACCGACCTGTAACAGATTTTGTAGCATCTACAGTTAACACTGTTTCCCAAAGAATTAAATATTTTAGAAAAAAAAAGTCAGCTCTTCCTTTTTTTACTGTAACAAAATTTGCATTAAAGGGCCCAGCTAAGTGGTCAAGTGTCCAAATGATGTTCATTAGTATTGCTTCTATTTTTCCAAAGGTGTGTTACTCTTACAAAACAATAAACCTAATTTAGCTTTAAACCAAACCCTTGCAAAAGGCTAGCAACAAAACCAACAAGCTATCTGATAAAATTGTGTGTCATCATTATAGAAAGAACCTTTGCAACATTTGCATTTCAAACCAATTCTTAAGAGATTTAAACCTCCCATAACAGATCTTCCAGGAATGATCTCAAGAGCAGATCCCTCAAGTCACTGCACACTTTGGAGAGCTTTACAGGGTCCTAACAACAAGGGCTGGAGCACATCCACCTCAAGGGAACAGAGGCCCACACTGAGTAGGGGCACAAACAGCAAAACAAACACGGAAAAACTTTGGATTGTGGATATTAAACACGTAAAAGAAACTTGGCTAACAAGAAAAAAATCTTGTTAAGTAAACCACAAAGAACTTGCACTTAAAGAAAAAAGTTGTTAGCTGGAACATCCTGTCAGACTGTTTGTTACTCAGTGTTAAAACATTCTTTCAGTGATGAATGAGCAAAATCAACATAAATGGCTGCTACTCAGCTTGTAAATCAAAAGTAAAGAATTCATCTGTGATCATCAGATGGCTTTAATTTGTTGCTACTTCTACAAAGGCATACACACATTATTTTAACAGATTTATTAACAGAGAAGATAAAAAAGTTCACTCTGCATATAAGCAACACTGTAGAACGTGCCAACTTCAGAATTTAATAATTCCCTATACCTGAGCTGAAAATTAAGTCCTGCAATATAAAGAGATGGGAACCCCACCTCAACTCTGAAAAGGCTAATTGTCCACTCATTTCATGGAGGATTGTTCCTAGGGATGGAATTATAATTAATAGATACAAACAGTTTATTAGGGGGGTGATTACAAATATAAATAACAGGGCACATAACTAAATTTAAAGGTAATGGATCACATAAAATTGACTCCCAGCAAGACCTAAGGATTAATACCACACTGGTAGTAACAGCACAGGGAAGTACAGAAATAAAAAGAGGGGTAAGGAAGAAAGTCAAGACAGAGGGACTCTAGTCAGAAAAACTTATACACTGAAAATACCAGTAATAGTCTCCAGTACTAAAGGACAGATTACAAAAAGAAGGAGTAATCCTACATATGGAAAACCAACGTAAAAAAAACAAACCAGGAAAGATATTCTGACTGACACAAAACACCAGCCTGAATTTTTTATGAACCACACACTAGAAAAGTCTTAATTAGAAAAAAATATATTGAATATTAAACATAGACAGAGATCACAGACACAAAAATCCAATGAACCAAAATTCCTACTGTACTTTTACACATCAACATTGTCATGGGTCTGTAAAAAACAGGGTAAATGCCACAATCAGAGGATTTAGATACTTCCCTTCAAAGTCTTGTCAGAAATGGTGGGTTTAGAGCATAACACAGGAAAGATTACTGATGCATATTCCATTAATGGACAAACAGGTCATGCACATGTATAAACATATGCATTTCAACATAAAAGAGAGCACATGCACGAGAGGAAAAAAATTAGGAATACTACAGTTGCGTAAAAATATCAAATCAAAAAACCCATAGAAAGGAAGGAAATTTGAAAATATATGTGAGAGACTGACATTACTAAGGAGATAAATAACCTTTTAATTCCTGTCCACCAACCTACCTTCTTGTGAAATGAAACAACCATGATCCATTAGTGGAAGGTGACATATCAAATTAATAAACACTAGAACAAGGTGTTCAACTAAAATACAGGCTTGCAGAGGTCACGCTGTGCTGAGTTCTGAAGGGAATAATAAAAATTCACAGCAGCTTAGAAATCAAGGTATCACCTCTTATGCTGGATGCTTGACAGTCTACAAGCACTGTACTCACCTTATAAAAATGCAAACGATGTTCTAAAACTTCATATTTAAGTCAAGGATAGAGTTAAATTTATGGAAAACATAGGGAATAGTAACGACTGTTCACTGTCTTGTCCAGTAAGGGAAAAAGTAACGTGTATTGAACACAATCAGTACATGGCAAGGCTGGAAGTAAGGCAAACTCTGGAACCCCTTGCCAGAGGCTTTTTGGGATCTTGAAAAGTTTATGTAGGCTCAGAAAAGGGAACGAGTAAGAACAGGAGAAAAACACATTCTAAAGCAATAAATATTGAGACATCACCTCATGAAACCCCCTGGGGCAAATTTCTGTGAGAACATTATGGGAAAGCATCACTACCTGCACTATTTTTTTAATATACTCCTGTACCCCTCCCCAGGCATCTCTAAGTTGTCAGTGTAGCAAAACAGTTTGGGCTGATTTCCCATAGCTATCCTTACATCTGTACCTGAAAAACTGGTTGTAAACGTTAAAAACAAGGTACCATAAACATGACTCAACAGCCCTAACATAACACCTACAAAGAAATGCTCTCCTCTTTACTCAAAGAAAACAGAGGGTCAAGTATAGAACTGATATTTTATGGCAGGTTCCCAAAAAATGTCTGACAAAACCTCTTCTCGCTGAATTTGCTTAGTCACAAAACAGAATCAAACACTAATTAAAATACCCAAATATAACAAACATGAAATGAGTCCCTGCACAGACTTGTCTCTGATTACTCTGCATACTATCACAATACAAATGGTGAAAACAATAATAGAGAGGGATATATGGGAATATTTGATAACCAACACAACATTTTAAACAGATTATCATAGAATTTTATGCTTCTAAAAGTTAAGAAAGCTCAATAACAACATTATAAAAGTCAAGGTAATGATAAAGCATAAACATCACAGACTTCAATACTGCATGAATGAGTGTTAATGACAAGACATACACACACAAATCTACTTGTTAGTAGAGAAAAGCCTGCATTTCACACAGGAAACAAGTTTGTAGAGTGAAGAATGCTTTCTGGTAGAGCGGAAAAAAAAATTTCTGACAGTCCAGCACATTCAGAACTTGTTTGCCCTGTTTTGTCATCACTACCATTTTCATAAAACATCCTACATTGCATTCATCACAATTACTGCCACGTTATTATATTTGGCTTCTACAAATAAATGTGAGTTGCAAGTAGTTTGTGGTGTCCTACTGATTCCTACCTCCTTTCCTACTTTGGTGTCACTTGATCAATCTGGAAACACTTTCCACAATCTTAAAATGAAATCAAATAGTGTTCACATGCATAGAGAGTATACAAGATTATATACTCCACATACGTCCCAATTTTTTTCAGTACCATGAGAGGCCTGAAAAAGTATCAGGATGCCTTCGACATCTATTAACAGTAGCCCAGTCTCTGGAGGTGGGGAATTATGAGAAGGTAAGTTTGTGAGAAAAACTGGAATCTTTTGGTTTTGTTTTAGCTATCAAAAAAAACAAGAAAACCAGTCAAGTTTGAACAAAATCACCTGAAGACTTTATTACCAACTGTGTTAGTACAGCCTCTGCAGTCTACTGCCTGAATCCTCAGTGCAAATGATAAGTTCCTTTGGACACTACTGGCCTGTGTGAGGGCTCTGTCTGTCTCCAGCTTCTCACAAATGTGATGCAAATTCTACACTTTGAAAAGGAAGCACTGTCACCTACATAGCTGTCAGAGAACATTACAGAAAAGAAGATAAAATTAAGTTTAATGCTAAAGTACCCCAAGCAGATGGCACTGCCTAACTCTGATTGTTAAAAGCTGCAATTTTCACTGTTATTTCTCAATAAAACCAGTCTGTGTAAGCTACAGCACAGTACAGGAATGTAAGCTGCATTAGAGCTTTCTTGGTAGTCAGCAAACTTGCTACTGTCCTTGCTCATTAATCTCTCAGAATAAACTGGTATGCAGCACTGTACATTTGTAAAATGCTTTCAGTTTGCTTTAATTTTTTAAGGGTTTTCTCTGATGAAATACAGCTAAAATGTGCTCAAATACTGTCTCTGTTATCAACATTCGGTGTTGAGCAAAGTTATTGGTATTGGTATTCACACATGTTCTACCTGAGGCAATTGAATGTAATAATCAAGTGTAATATTCAGTGAAAGCCGTTTCAAACAAAAGGCAATTTTGAAATGTTCAATGCAGTGGTTAAACATTGCACTTCTACAAAAAAACCAAACACCAAACATAAATGAAGTCTCCTTTTTTTTTTTTTGATGTTACACATTGCAAGTCATAAATATATATCATGAAAGACTCTTTACATCCAGTCATCCTCCAGTTCACAGTAACAGCAACACACTTGAAATTACCAGCTCAAAATCATCACTGCTTTAAGATGCTACAAAAGGGAGCTGTTTTGCAAATGAAGAACATGGGATGGGATTGGTTTATATGAAGCAATTGATCAACAGAAGGTTAAAATCAGTAACATCTTATAGTAAGAAAAATAAATATTTAATTCTCCCACTATTCAGCAAACAAAACATTTAGTAAATACTTTTACCTCTTCTCCGCCCATAGCTCCTGGCTGCATGTAAACACAGAAGAAAATTGTCGGTACAACTGGCATTAGATTTAGCTCCAAAAGCAATGAAAATGTAGCTTCTACCTCTTCTATTTTTCCCCTCCCACCATAAAGAAGGAAAAAACATTCAAAAAGTGCAAGATGAAATTCAAACAACCCAAGACAAGAGAAAAAAATTGAAAGATAATACAGCCAGGATAAAAAAAAAAAAAAAAAAAAAAAAAAAAAAAAAAAAAAAAAAAAAAAAAAAAAAAAAAAAAAAAAAAAAAAAAAAAAAAAAAAAAAAAAAAAAAAAAAAAAAAA
>NW_020955220.1:3082357-3087542 GCF_003031625.1 Empidonax traillii
AAAAAAAAAAAAAAAAAAAAAAAAAAAAAAAAAAAAAAAAAAAGGAACATACCTGCTAGAGCAAGTTTTCTACATAGCAAAGGTACTAAAAAAATTAGGCATATCAGACAGTATTATAAAATATAATTTAGGATTATGGTTTTAAGAGGCAATGAACATCAACAGTAATCATAACTGAAAGAATTAATTTTGCATTTTATTAATCAGTTGTAAAGAACATATTTTCCAATTATGTTTCAATTTATATAATTAACCATCTGTAGATACCAAAATCCTACCAAAACAATAAGAACTCAAGAGCCAGTATGTTTAGAGGAACAAAACCAGATTGACAAAATGCCTTTATAGCTACCAGAATTAACACAGCCTTTCAATGACACATGCACCAATGGCAAAATCCACAATGCTGGACAAGTGCAGGAGCATACTTCTTGATATAATGGGAAATGAAAAAAATCAGCATTTTTTTTAATCTGAAATTTTAGAAAGCCAGAAAACAATCCAGAAAACACATTTCTTCTACACAGTCAACTTATCATAAATGACATCTGTCCCTTCAAATGTGGAAGGCTAGAAATCAGGTAGGGCTTTTCAACAGGAGTGAGGTAACAGGTAACAGAGCCTTGTTTTGTTTCTTTCTCTCTTCACTGTAATACTTTCAGTGTTTCTCCCAACCCCACCTCTTATTTCCAAAACCAACACGATGCCTTCCAGTCCTGCCCGGCACACGCAGGTGTCCCACCATTCCCCTCAGCATTCCCTGTCTACTTTTCTTTGGCCAGCAATTACACGACACACTGGTTGTGGCTATCTGAGACCCGCTGACTGCTCCCCTGGCCATCACCTCGGAACGGCCCTGGGGATACCCAGAGCAAGGCTCACCCTGCCCCAGCACAGGCACTGGTAGTAACATCTCTTCTACCCACGCAGCTTCTTCCTCAAGCCCTGAAGAAACACAGTCTTGGGCACCACACACCTACACCTACATCTTCTTCTTCCGCTATCAATGAGGCCACAAAAAAGCAAATACACGACTACCTCATTAGGGGGATTAAAACATTTCAAGGGACACGAAGACAGTCAGAGCTGTGTGAACAGTTATTCAGTCACGGGGAGGTGGTTGGTCAGTCCTGAGAGAGACTCAGCTTCTTGCACAGCAGGCAACAGTTGAGAATTAATACTAGAGTTGGCTTTGCAGCAAGAATAAAATCAGTTCTCCTGCTTTCTAGCTACTGCTAAAGCCACATTTTATTACTGATTATGATGGCAAAGAACCATTGTCAGACCTTTGGTAGCAAGTCCTTGTCTTGACAAATGCCCACACACCCAAATAAAGCATGTATCAAGAGTAATCAAGTCTCAAGAGTAATTTATCTTAAAGAGGCTTCTCAAACAGAATGTTACCAGTCTAAAAATTAAATAAACAACCACTATTTCAGTACGAGATGAAAAAGACTCCTGTGCTGCTTCTGAAAAAAAAAGTTTTATATGCTTATTTTAACTTTTAGGCTCTGAGCACGATCAGTACATGATGGCAGAAATCTACCACAGACTTGTGTAAAGTCAGAACACCCTACTGCTATTCATCTATTATAAAACTTCCATGTTATGCTGCACTGCAGAATAATACTTTTATCCTATATTTGCACTCTCACACATAATCTTTCTTTTATAAAAAAGTTTCACTGAAGGTATATTTACAATTGCCTGTAACTTCCAGGAGGAAAATACTGCAATCCACTTAAATAGGAAGGGTTAGGCAATTCAGCTTTTCCTGATTTAAAAACACAGCATCACACTGAAACACTCGAAGAAGGTGTTTTAACCATTGTTGTTTATATTTTGTATCTATCTACACACATAACTTGAAATTGATCTCATTTTTATCAAGTATTTATATTAAAATGTTACTTTTTTCCCAGCAAGCTGACAGTTGTTCAGCATGGCAATTTCAGAATGTCAATGCACACTTTATTATGTTGTTTACACAGGATGTGAAATAAGAATGTGTCATTTGAAACAAGTTAATAAAAAATACTCATCTTGTTCACAACTCAAAGTTCAGAGCACAACAGATTTAATAGCAGGAATGGTTCATCAGGTAAATTTCATAATGCCTTCAGTATGAATAAATATTTTCAAAAACAAACAACTTAGAAATTATTCTTGAATGAAGACATCTGGGAGCCAGTAAGAAAATTACTGCACTATTACAAACAATGAAATTACCACAGTTATGTATCTGAAGTTACTTTCTCTCTTGGGCAATTCCAACAGAAGACAAAAGAAAAGAGACTGGGATCTCCCAAAATCAGACCCCCCACCAATGCAGCTGCTCCCCATACACTGGTTTTGGTGCTAAATATAAACATGATTTTGCACAGAAAATCACCTCTGTAAATGTTTCTGAATTCAACACAAGTGATTCTTTCCTAGGTACCTCCCAAAATATTCCAGTATTAAGGAAAACACAACTGCTGTAAGAAGGGATGAGTACATTTTCCCATGTAAAAGGTGATACTGTTGCAGGCACTGATCATTTGAGCAGCTCCCAGAAGGCTCAGCACTGCCTTAGTCCTTGTCCATCTTTAACAACTTCCTTCAGCTGCCAGGCAGAAAGTTATGGAACCACCACATCCCTGGTTCCAAGCCCTCAAATACAAAGGATCAACAGATTCTCTTCTACCCCCTGATAACTCTCCTGAAGCTGTTAACTCACCGCATCCCAGCAAATGAGTGTATTTTTACAAACATGAAACTGCGTGAAGAACAGAACTCTAAGCCTTCAACAAACTGGCAAAACAAACTCCCAAACTTTGTAATGCAATCAAGTAAACTTAGTACTAATGCTATTGGAACTCCCCATAGCCTACAGCTAAGATTACCCATTGCTGCAGTAAATCAAAACTCACTCAAACTGCTCACATTTTAACTGTATCTCAAAGAAAGCTACATGAAAATTATGAAAAAGAAATTTTCCGGTTTGTTTTTTCACTGTTTTATTATACTATGGGATTAGAACTGCACCTTGTATAGGTATCAAATAGTTAGCAGTCCTAGGAAATAATAAATTTGTGAATTCACAAAACATTAACTCAAAAGAACTAGAGATACACTTTTTACATATCATAACTACAAGGGGGTCTGATCAGGTGATTTCATTCAGAAATAAGCAACACCATTTATCTGTATTATCACATTTTATAGAAGACAATAGAAAGTATTTTGAGATTTTTAAAAACATTCTTCCTTCACTGTTGGTATGTACCTTTATGCAATAATATGTCTACAATATCAAAGATGCACACTTCAAGGAAATCTTAAAGACATATCTTAAATTAACTTAAAGTAGCATTAATGCTATGAAAAAAAAAGTTAACATTTCCAGATCAGATATTCTGGAGCTAGACTGGCTAAAGGAAAGTTTACTTGACAAGACTGGGAACCTCCTTGATTTATAAGGTACCAGAATCTCATTTCTAGCCTGGAACACTCATTTGTATTCTTGAAACAGTCAGCAGTTCAGAACAATACTTGCTTTAGGACATTATGAGTTATGCAATAATTTTCTAAGATCAGAAAGGAAAATATGTCAAGCTTTTTCTTTTGAACAGTGGGTCTCAAGTTCTTAGAGATCTGGAAATCTACAAGTAAATTAAAATACCAGTGAAAATTAATTCATGAACTGAGGGAAGGGGATAGAATCAAGCATAATTATGCAACGTGCCTTTGCCCAACAGAGAGGATCATATAAATTAACTGTAAAGAGGACTGACACTCATATATGAAGGTTCAAGAGGGGGTTCTCAGTTTCCACTGATAGATGGGCTGGATGTGCAGGTGGGTGCTTCAATAACTTGGTGGTATCAGCCTCAGCAGTCCCTTCTGGTTGATTTTTTCCCCAGTGCTAGCAATGCAAGCGTTACACCAATCTCCCTGATCACATATGCTCACATACATATACAGCTGAATCCCAGCACTGGAAAAACACCCTCTACACACCAGCTGCATGCATTTAAGTGCCACACACTGGACCTCAAACACTTGATCAAACAGGTGAACTGCATTTGACACTCAAAACCAGCTTCGGTGTTCCTTTCTTAGGTATATGAGCAGCCGAGCAACTGTGCAGGAGAGAAGACTTATCTATTTTTATCTCTTTGTTTTAGTTAAAAAATCCATTAACAATAAACCTCACATTTTTAACACTCAGGCTGTTCCATCTCTTCTAGCATCATTTATAATGCTTGTGGAATAGCCTGGAAAATCTTAAATTCTGAGGAAACAGATGGCACTAACCCACAACAGAGAGGATCACAAAGATGAAAAGAAAGCACATTGGTGAGGCTGTGAGGCAGGAAAAGTGGTGAGGAAAACAAACAAAGAAGAAGGTATTGAGAGCTATAAAGTTGGATTAAAAAGATGATTTAAGAAATCTTCCTCTGCTAGAAAAAGCCTTTAGCAGTCACTGATAAGAGACACTGCCTTCAGTAACAGTCAAATCAGAGCTCTGAAGTGCAGATGCTAATATAAAAAACTGAAGGGAAGAAAGAAGAAAAAGTATGTTGTATTGCTCCTTGGCTTCCCCATATTTTTTTTAAATTAAATGGGTATAGAAGGGACTTGGAGATATCAGCAAGTCCAGCTCACAGCCTCTAAGGCAGCATCAATTCTCTTTATACAGCTGGTTCTGAAAAACTTAACAAGGTTACGTTCATAGGGACTCCTATGAACCCTGCTGTCTTTGCTATGTCACACTTTATATCATTCATTTTTTCCTTTCAGTTATATTAACTCTGGTCTCTTCATGACTAAATTAGGTTTAGTTTTGCAAACTCAGACTTAAGGTCTCAGTGTTTTTTATTCCTTTCCATTATTCTGTATATGCCAATAAGCTGGTAACACATTAATAACCCCACCTGGCAATTGGGCTAAACAGTTCACCATGTTCCTAAAGACAAGTACCAAACTATTAGAAGAGATTGATGCCTCTCGAAAATTCAGTCACACATTTTCCCAGAACACTATCACTACAAAAAACCCAAGCTTTTATTAGCTGTTAAACTGCCAACCCAAGATCTTGCAGGACAAAAATAATTCAACAAACCTTCTATTTGGAGCAGTTATTTTCAAGCTATAACAGAAGCACTGGCAAGAAGTTCAAATATAAAACGCTACTTCAGCA
>NW_020955220.1:3087698-3241162 GCF_003031625.1 Empidonax traillii
CTATTAGAAGAGATTGATGCCTCTCGAAATTCAGTCACACATTTTCCCAGAACACTATCACTACAAAAAACCCAAGCTTTTATTAGCTGTTAAACTGCCAACCCAAGATCTTGCAGGACAAAAATAATTCAACAAACCTTCTATTTGGAGCAGTTATTTTCAAGCTATAACAGAAGCACTGGCAAGAAGTTCAAATATAAAACGCTACTTCAGCAACTTTTTTATATCGAAACACTTTCTGTGTTTGAAAGCAACACATCAGAATACAGAAAGAGCCAAGTACAACAGCTCTTAAGGAGACAAGGCAATTTTAAAACCAAAAGAAACATTAAAAAAAAAAAAACCAAACAAACCACAAAACAAAACAAAAAAACCCACCACCACAACAACAACAAAACCCAACACCTGAAATCAATTTGTTGTCATTACATTTCCTGTCATGGCGTGACAGCTTCCTCACATAATTATTATCTATATTAATGAAACAAACCCAAAATCTCAACATGGACATCTAAAAAGATGCCCCAAACCCTTACCTTAATGTATTTTTCAAATTGTTTTACTCTGAATAGACAGAACTAATCACACTAACAAAAAGAAGAAATGACAATCGGATGGAGAGCAAATAGTACCAGACCCCAGAGATGACACAGTTTCATATGAGACAAGAATGAACAGTGGAAGCAACACAGAACATTTGAAGCCCAACATCACTGAAAAGTCACTGCACAGATGAGCTTTAGGAAAAACAAAAGTCCAGCGTTTCACAAAGGGGTTTCTCATTTGCTCATTTAACTACCTTTAAACTTATTTTATGGAATATAATTTGGGATCCCAGCAAAACAGTTCAGTTCTTCCTTAGAAAGGTCTAACACTCTTGTTTATTCCCATCTCCCTTTTTCACCTGCCATACTTCTCACTCCCTAAAGTTTATTGTTGGCTTTCTGATGTTCACAAGCAGCATTAAAGATAGTTTACCACCTACCACGTATTCATGCTAATCATTTAGTCCTATTCACACAGCTAATTTAAAAGAAGCACATTTTCCTGAGAAGCACTCAAGAGAAAGTCCAACTGCTTCCAGACAGAAGCACTGGCTGCAGAAACATATGGCTGCAAATGGCAGTGAACAATAACAAGAGAAGGCATGGAGGACACCTTTGAGGTAATTTTCCAAAGCAAAATAATTTCTTTTCAGGCTTTGCCTAGTATTTTAAGCATAGCTTTTAACTGGTACTTCAAACATCTAATAAAATTATCAGTAATAGGTGCTGTAGATGGAAGTTTTTCAAAATTCTGCTACTGTTTAGCTCAGTATGAACAATATGATAAAAAAGTTCAATAACTGATGTCACTAATTGATTAAAAACACTATTTCAATTAGAGAAATTTCAATTAGATCTGGTACAGACAGCATCTATACATTTTTCCCTTGAACAATGCTTCAAATAGAAAGATTTGCATCTTCTTTTTGTTTAAGTGCTCTTTAGGATTATGCACAGACCTCTCTGCACATTTGAGCATTGCATTCCTCAACAGAAGTTTAATTCTGAACTTCAAGAGCATTTATAAACATAAACATGTTTATACATATGTGCAACTGCGTATGTACACAAGCATAATGCCATTAATGACAAGAAGAGATTCATAATAATTATGCATTTAAAAGCAATCTCTTCTATCCCACTATTTTCATTATTTCAGAACTTGGTGCTTTGAGATGATGATGATTTATAGCTTCGCACAATGATGAACAAAGTGGTGGTAGTATGCTCCACACTGCGCTGCCAACTAAGCAAGTAACACCTTCCCTCAAACCAAACAATCCCCTTCAACATTTACAGACAGCAGCCCAAAACAGTCAGTCAAGAAAACCTCAAGTTTCCAAAGGTTGGAATCAGTAAGTAAGAGTAACAGCTCAAGTGCAGTTGAAAGTGCTGCCACAGAGGATGAGAAGGATCTAGAGATGAACACCCCTCAGAGCTTCCCCTCTCCCTACAGCATGTGAAGTTCTGCACTGCTGTTGGCATGAGCATATGTTGTGTTCCAACTTCAAAAGCTTGTGTACACTGTCAGTGTGAAATTGAGCTTTGAGTAATAAATCTTAAAGATTATTACTGTGTCTTCACAGGAAAAGAGAAAAATGCTTATGTAGCAATGACTATAAATAGAATGTGAAGGTTGGATTTGCAGTTTCAGCAGACAGTGTTAGGTTTCACAGAAATTATGCACAGATTTGACAAGTATTATGATTTTAAGATGTTACATAAGTTCTCAAAATTGTTCCAAAAATTACTGTTATGAAATATCTTTGGGGAATTCTTATTTTACTTATTTAATTTTTTAACCCAAATCACAACCATTCCAGCACAGAAAAGAGTATTTCTTCTTGAACTAACTTTCCTTAGTATATTTCCCCATGACAAAGGTAATGGATATGGGAATTACATAGTTCTAAATTTCTCAGTTTTAGCTGCATACAAAAGAGGATTTCAATCACAGAAAGTAATTTTTAAGCTTATGTACTTAAATATTTGCTTTTATTCTCAGTTCTTCAAAGATTTAAGAGCAAAACCCAACAGGTTTCATAGTACAATAATTCTAGCTTCTGGGTTCTCAGTAATGACCAAAAATGGTGGGGCCTCACCTAGTAAAGAAAGGGAAGATAAATATAAGGAAACTTACTCAGACTTCTGATTTGTGCTGAATTTAATTTTGCATAGATTACACATTTATGATTCCAGACTTATGCAAGTCTGTACACAGTTAATACTTCAGTACTTTAAACAGTGGAAATGCACAAATATATTTAGTTTAGGTCCCTCAGTCAGCTCTACTGTTATTTTAACCATACACCAAGACAAAGGATCATTGTTTTTCACAAATTATTATATTTTATAGATGCTGTAAAAATTTCAAAGAAATCAGACGGGAAGAAATATTTCTTTAATATTATTTCCATTAAAAAGAAATCAGAATAGAATACACAGTTCATTTAGGATAAAAGTGAGTTGTCCCAAAACAGGGTAACATTTTTTATCAGTTTTTCATTCTTGCCTTTCAAAAATTTCTGTAAGACTTCTTAAGAAATACTACTATAGATTTCATAGTAACTACGATTTTTAGAAGTAACTCAAAATTCAGTAATATCCCATCTTCACAAGCATATTACTATGGCAATCAGCTTAATGCAATGCTCATGTTAGAACAACAAATTCATGTCAAACAGCCAACAACTGTACTGTGTAGAACCTATTTACACACACACACACCCCGACACGAACAGCTGCCTCTTTTAAAAAAGTCTTTAATTAAACAGTGCTTCTCCTAGTCAATTACTTGGTTTTCCATAAATTCATATGACCATAAGAAAATGGGGCACACATGCTAACTATGACAACTGAAACTCCTCAAAATATCACCTCATCATTAACAGTGTAAAACTAAGAACACAAAGTCTTATGGGTTCCAAAAGCTGGCCTTTACAGCCAAATATTAAACACACTGCATCTTGTCTATTAAAAATTTTCACTCCTTCACATCTATAAATTATTCTTTGGTTATTAAAAAAAAAAATGCAGTTCTCAACTATACACAGTCTAACTTAAACTGACAGTGCAAAGGCAAAAAATTTTCAGAGAAGTTCATATGTTAATCCTAACACGTTTAATACAACATTGTAAGTAAAAATGGACTTTTCAAAATAGCATTTCATAGGATTAGACAGACAAATACTATGCTTAGATTTGCATAGTTCAGTTCTATGTTATGCTGGTGGTGCTTAACACCCCAACCCCCAAATTCCCCACACATGAGCTATCTTCCAGATCCATGCTGGCAGGTTTTTTGAATGCGTATGTTCATGACTGGACTTTTAATTTTGCTTTTATTTCCTGACACAAACAAAAGCAATAATCTCTCAGTGAAGTGCAGTTTTTCCTCATTATTTAGATGTGTAAACATTCTCTCCATTCCTGTCTACATAATGGAAACCAACCAAGCAAACCCCATCAGTCAATGTAATTGTATGCAAAACTTGTAACATCTCATCCCAAGAGAAAGAAATATGTCTGGAGAGATATCAGAAAATAAAGTTACAGATTTAACACACACAAGAGGAAACAAGAGAGACTGTTTTGTAATATTCTCTATAGCAGGCATTATGAAGCTTCCAGCGAAACACAATGTCATTATAAAGCTAACATAAAGAACCCCCAATTCTACTAATGAAATCAGAGGTGACTGATTTTCAGAACATTTTCAGAATGTGCACAAACTTCTGTGCAAATATTACTATGTATATTTGTCTGGCTGTGCAGCTACATACAGAATAAATGTAAGAAATAATATTCAACACGACAATACAAATCACTAGACATTAACTACTTACTATTAAGAGCCATAATATTGTCTGTTCCTGGATGATGGAAATTTATTCCCATACGCCCTGCAATGTAAGCAAAAGCTATTTTCAATGTTTTCATTTGAAAACTGAACTAATTATTAACATGAAAAATTTCTAAAGGTTGGGGTAGGTGAATCTTCCATCTATTGAAGACAACTTCCCAAGAATACACATGTACAATATTTAACACCAAAGCACCCTTAGTGTTACGTACTTAAAATACTGAAAATCACAAAATAAACAGTGAAATAGTTATTTTTAATACATTCCTTTGCTTTGCACTAAGAAAGTGTTATGCTTACTCTTTCAAAATAAGGCCTCAAGTTCAAGTTTGCTGCAGTTAGGACATTTACAGTTGGCTTCCAATAACAAGTACAGCATTACAATACTCCACTTAATTGGTAAAAAGCTCTCAAGTTAACAGGTAGCTGGAGGGAAAGTTCTTACCCTGGTTTTGTATTCTTCCTTAAGAATCTTCTATCTACTATTTGAGATAAGACACTGGGTTAGAGGGAATGCTGTTCTCATGCAGTGCATTCATATGTACTTTGAGAAATACATATCTTGACCCAAAGGAGACTTGGCCCAGAGAAATCTACTTTTACTGTCAAAGCAAGAAATGAGCCAACAGAAGCATTGCTGTTCAGATTAGTTTTAGATACTATTTAACTGAGCTGAAGCATTAAAAACTTATCCTAAAGAAAATTTGTAACAGGACTTTCTTAATTAAATACACGAAACAATTTGAAAGCTGTAACTGGTATTAGCTGTCGCTTGGAAAAAGACATAAAAGGATAATTAGAGCCATAAAAAAAGTTATTTCAATTGAGTAAGGTAAATAAGCTTTATGTATATAATGTCAATCCATTTCATATGCTTTCATATCTCTGTGTCTGTGGTTAAGTTTGGGAGCTAAGGAAGGAGGCACTTCACATTTCTTCACAGGGGCACTCAAATATGGGAGCTCAGGACCCACTCACTATCCTGAAGAACCAATATAATGGTTATGTCCCTCTACTTCTGCAAACCCAGGTTTTAACACATAAACTCTGGAAAAGCAGAACTAAAGCCAATCCTCTCCAACATTTTTAGTTCCTATTGATAGTTAAAGCCTCCTTATTTGCAGTCAGAGATTGCTGTGCTGTAATGAATATTCTTGCTGAACAGATGTGGCATGAAGTTTCAGTACACTTCTGAAACTAAGTCATATGCAGTTTAAAAAAAACAAATCTTTTCTTCACATTATAGTTTTTCCTTCTTTTAGAAAAAAAGTGTTGCCATAATAAGGCTATCAAGCCAACAGCACCTCCAGAAAGAAGTGGGGGCAGAAGGTAAAAAGAATATCCATTTTTACTTTCCAACTCCTTGAGCAAAGCTTCTTAAAGAGATGATCTTCATTAACTACTGCACATTTCCTAATTACAGACATAATTCTCCTATACATATTTTCAAATTAATCTGGCATTGCAGAAATACCAAAGCTGCTACTATTTCAGTTAGTATAACCTTTGCTAAAATATTTCAGAAATCTTGCCAGATGGATATTAATTCCCTTTTCCTCAATAGTGTATTAATGAGTGTGAGGTTACAGGTATTACTTGCAAAGAGAAAAGGTGTACATACTAATCTGCACTTTCAAATTAATACTAGGAATAGCAAAAAAAAAAAAAAAAAACTGTTATGGAAAAAATACAGTCAAATTTGAACGCATGAGAGTTGGATGGGCCCTTCTATCTTCCTCTGCTGAAGCTGAAATTCTGCTGTTTGACCAGCTTCAGAAATAGAATCCTATCTGTGACATCTGGGTTTGTTTTTTTCCTCCCTCCAGGCTGTCACTGGACCAGGTGCTGCTTGTGTGACATTTTGTCACCTGCCCTTGGCCTGCTATTTTTAAACAGTTCTTGTCAGCTATCTTTTAAGAGGAGCAGAAAATACAGAGCAGCACAAGCAGAAGGACATGTTCTCACACTGAGCTAAGCCACTGTGCAGGATAATTCTGTGCATCTTCAGAGGTCCCCAGTACGGCTCTATAGGAATAGATTAATGGAATCCTTTCAAAACACACCTCTATTAAAAGCATTCAAGAGACTAGTAATGCACTAATCATAAGAACATTAATTACCAATAACTATACAGTCTTTCATATTAGCTATAGCATTTGAAAATCTTGTTCCTTGAAGCAAATTATTCAATTGAAAAAAGAGGCCATATGCAGATTACAAAACTGCATAATTATCTCAGGAATTTTTTTTTTTTTTTTAAATTTAAAGGTGCAGTGTAGAACTGTGAAATGTAATTAAGAATATGTACTTTTAAAGACATATTTAGGTTAAACATATAAATGAGTACTGGAAAACAACCAATTTTAAGAAAAACACATGTATGTTACCTGGACCTTTATGAAGCAGCACATATTTTTAATTATAGTTTTGAAACTAAATCTCTAGATAATAAAGTTTTACTTTTCAAGATTATTAAGCACATTAAGAAGAAACGCGGAGAAGACAGAGCACAGAAGTTATGGATTCCAGCAGTTCACTGAAATCATAAATAGAAACCCTTCTAGTAACAACATCCCCAGTACCTGTATTCAGTGTCCATCTGCCATTTTCAGTTTGCCTATTTTGGTTTCATAACTATTTACTGAGCATATTTTCAATTATGTGCTTTTATAACACACACTTATAGTGCTGCAGTTAGGGTGCAAAATTAACCACTCTTTTACATCTTTTCATTTCCTAATTTAAAAAGAAAAAAAAATCCAGCTGTATACTGCCTGCTCTTTAAACATTTCAGAGAAAAAAAATGAAGGTTTAATGATACTTGTATAGCCCAGGCTGCACTTTTGCTTATTTTATGTCATTAAATTTCTTAAATTATCTCTCCTAACAACATTTGGAGAGACTTTTCTGGCTGGACTGCCTGAGTGCTCTGCTGCATGTGCCATATCATGCTTGTCATGGCAGAGAGCCCAAATCCTTTTCAGAGTACATCAAATCTGTGCATCTTCTCTTCCGTATTTTATTAGAAATGAGATGTTAAATGGAATTTGCTCTTTTCTTTGTAGAAGAGTCTAATGATCTTGTATCAATTCTGACATCTTTCCAACAACTAAAGGAAGTATATATACCCTTTCCACATATGAATCTCTTTATTAAATCTTTCACAAATAAACTATGTTTTTAATTGTCTAGATAATTTGAAGTTACATGATCAGTTTTGAGACATAATGCTGTTCCAGAAATAACAAACCTAGGTATCAGACACAGTTTTACCACTATTTCATTTTCTTTTTTATTCATTCTCTCTAAGTCCTTTATGGCTTTTTGAACTTGTGAAACCCTAATCAGTTCCTGGACATGAACACTTACTCAGTGAAGGATTTTTAAGATTACAGTTACTTTTCCCATACATACTTTTCATATTACCATCAACATTACAAGAAACAATGTTCATTGATTATATATTGCGTAAAACTTCTTGCACTATTATAACTCATGACTTTCACCAAGACTGATCACTCCTACCAATTCAGCAATTGGTATTTGGCACAAGATTTGCTAGAAAATAGCAAAATAGCTTGCTTTTGACCTGTCCTGAACTTTCTGCGAATGAGAACTTCCTCGGAATGAGAACTTCCTCTCACACAGTTCTTCAGACCACTGTTGATACCAATTACAAGTTAGGATTACATAATTCAGTGGCAAGGTCAAATGAAATCAGTAACAGGACTAATTCTGCTATATTTCCTTAGTAATAATCCCTCCTTTATCTTCCTTATATTCTCTAGCAAACTATTTCCAACAAAAGGCACTAAAAACTAGCTATTGGATGGGTAGGTAGCAGGTGGGTAGAGCAAAGTTTAGACACAGAAGAGTGGAAAAATCAAAGCAAGACCAGAACATTACCTCAAACATCTGAAACAAGATTATCCTTTTGACTCATATGTATTCAGGAGTCTAGTTTATGGCACAACCTGCAGCTCCACACACACTCACACAGAGTCCCACCAGCTCATCCGTGAGTCTCTACTCTATGACTCACAAATGGCCACAAAGCAAGAGGCATGTGTGTGAATATGTAAGAATCGTAAGAATCTCTACCTGAGTAGACTTCAGGACATTCTCTCTCCTTTTCCCCCAAAATTACAGACATCTGAAATTGATGCCAGACTAACTCAACATACATACCCAAGATAATTTCAAAACCAAGAACTTTGTGATCAAGAGTCCGTGTAAAGAATTACAAAAAATAAAGGAAGTTTGTTGGGTTTATTTCTCTCACCCTTTTTTTATGTCTATCTGCCATTTGTTCACACCCATAATTTAAACACCTACACTTTCAGATCTTTAAAAAAAATTAAAATATTGAGCAGAACAAAAGTACTATTGTTTGCCAGAAGAGGAATATGAAGAACTATTACTGTGTTCGCATGTATATATTTTTACTGTGCAAAAACACACTGTGGCAATGTGAAGTGTATAATTATCAGCTATGAATATCAGTAATAAAGCTTGCCAATACTAACTTCTTCCTATCACTGACTAAGCATATATATGTCATCAGCAGGGAAAGCAAACATATATACACAAAACAACACAACATACACATTACAATGAAATGCAGTCCTCATAAGTTAATTACATTGCTCCCATAAAATGCAAGGGGGTCTTGCATATATTTAAGCAGTATAAACATTTTCAGCTTGAAAACAGCTATATTTTCAAAATATTATTACTTTAAAAGTAAGATTAGATGAACATAAAGATATATTTGGCTTTACTTGTAAGCAGTAGACAAATATATGCACAAATATACCCATGCTACATGAAGTTCTAGAACTGTATTCAAAAGAGCAATATTGGTATTTTTATTGGCAAATTGGGGGGAATAAAATAAAACAATATGAAAGCAGACTTTTCCATTAGTAACCTATGCAAAAATACAGAAAACCCTCAGAACAGCAGAAAAGTGGGAAAGAAAAAAAGTTGCTTTAGGCCTTTGTGAGCCCAGTCTTCCATAGCATAAGGAAAAAACAGAAATAAAGAGAAGGAAAGTTTTATACCCATATCATCACTTCTTAATCTAAACCAAGTAAACAACAAACCCCACCACTCCTGCCCAAAACAGATTCAGCAGGTTAAAGACAAGGAAATGCCAGATGCCAGCAGCAAATTAGGAAGTATGGTCGTACTACAGGATCATTGGACAAAGCACTTCTTTAAGGAATATGAACCACTTAATGATCATATTCTGTACTGAAAAAATATTAAAGAGGATTTTCTTAAATAAGCAGAGTTTTAAATGGCAACAGGGGCTGTGTCCTTTAAAAGGATTAGCTTGAGTGGCCTAATTTTAAATACAAATAGATGTGCAAACACATCTATCTGCTCATTCTGTTTTTCATGAACATTTATAGAAAGGGGTCTGATGAGCACTGAGATTTTGGGAAATGCAGGTACACTGCGCTTTTTTCTAATGAAAGTGTTGCAAAGAAGCTCTAACAGGGTAGCACCATTTCTAGGACTGAGATGACAACATTTGTTCTATTTGCATGACCTTTGTGCTCAGCTGCTGACTGCAAACACGAATAGTCACCTTCACTTTTCTCAGGTCATGTGGCAAACACTGCTTTGCTTACAAAAAGCTCAGGAACACTCAGAGCTGAACAAAATCAGGTGACACGTATTGAAGTTAATGAAAATCGAAGTGGAAACGTAAAGGTCCATTCTATATTTATTACAACACTGTCTAAGTTGCATATGGATCTTCAAACAGTTGGCTGTCAAAAACCATAAACAACAGAGTTAATTTAAATTTAAACAGAAAATCTGAAATTTTGCTTAGTTTTCATATGAGCTGATACAGTTTTTACAACAGTTAAAAAGCAGAAACCCAGTAACTTCAGTTTTCTATTACACAAATATATGGGTGTCATTAAGCACTGAAAATCAAGATAAAAAAAGTTTCCCCACAGATGCTATTTCTGCCTCTGAACTGTTGCACATTTGTATTCATTTCAAGCTCTACTGAAATATTATGACATAATCAATGCATACTTCATGTATCTTTCTACAGTATGGTATTGATTAAAATTAGTTTTAATAAAGCCTAGTCTTGGAGTTTTCCTGATCCATATGTTGTCTCCATACTTGAAGATGTACCACACTGATACTTTAAAAAAAAAATCAGAATTTTTGTTAGCTGGGGATTTACAAATTACAAAGTTTGTTTCCACTCTGATTTAGAATAAACCCCAACTATTACTGTTATCTAGTGTAACAATAGATTTAAAATAAATATTTTGAAGGGATGTGATTTCTCTCCTCAATATTATACTTTGATTCAGTTTCATGACCTGTCAGTAGCACATGTGCACAGCATATGATCTAACACAGCTGAAATATTTTATTTAATTATTTAAAAATAGAACAAAGGCAGCTGCTACTTACTACTGATCAAAATATTTTTTTTAGATCAGAATGCCTCTGTTTGTGTTGTAATGCAATAGTTTGACACGGATAAACATATTGCAACAGTGACATATTACACCATAGACAGAAAACACTTTGATGTAGGAAAGAAATGTTCTAGTCAGTAATAAGTAGCATCTATTTAGCTATTCTGATAATTCAGTTTTGTCCTACAGTCTTGTGGCGAAGCAGTGTGTAAACAAAAAAGGTTATAAAATACTGCAAGTATATTCTTTCCTCATTAAAGCAAAACTGTCCCTCGTATTTCTGCAGCGGATAATATATTTTATTTGCAACTGAAAAATAAGTAGGACCACTAAGGAAAAACATCTCAGGAGATACTGAACATTTCTGTCACACAGGCCTTCTTATGACAGATACAGGGAACAACCAGATATCCTAGGTCATGTACAGTTATTCATCATTAATTAGAAGCAGCTTAACAATGCCTTTACTGAACTTTTTTCCTTTCTTTTTCCCACCTTTTTGAAAGAAGAAAAGTATTTATGAGTAATGACTGAAAGAGAAGAAAAACATTGAAGCTGGTCTTGATGGTAGACAAAGCAGGGAGGGAAATCTGACCGACTGTCTTGGGACAAAAGAAAATGAGATTTCCTTTTCAATTAATTTACATTCCTTAAATCTGTAAGCATGAAAATGAAAAATTATTTGTAAAGTTACACTGTTCCCAGACTATGAGGACAGAAAGAAAGGAACCTACAGCAGGGCTCCCCTATCTGGCAGGAAAAGCTGAGAAAAAGAAATCAGTTTTAGACAGAAATAAAACAAGAGCTGACACTGAGCACCTTCTCCCAAGACTGGGCTCAAGACAAAATGCAACATCAACGGATATGCTGGCAAGTTACTAAAATCCAGAAACCTCAGAGCCAGATATCAAATCTGGCAAGAAACACAAAAAAAAGAACTGAGTGACCCTGGCTCTCCCAGCTGGAGAGCACCAAGCCAGCCTGCCCATCAGACTGGGTTAGCACTCGCTCAGTGTAAGTAATTCAAGATTGCAAGAGTGAGGATCACTTAGTTACTGCTGCACTAAGAATCTGTCAGACTTTCTGTTCCACACTTGAAAGCAACACCCTCCCAGAAAAGTCACTTAATCACATGCCCTCTCAAGGCCAAGTGGATCATGTTTTAAAAAAAGTGACCTGCCTTGGTGATCTTGAAATAAACTCTATTTCCATGGCCTGCAGGACAATGTCCGACCATACCTCAGATTCAGAGCAGGATATGAAGCTTCAACTACAATAAACAAGAGGACAGACTCTTCCTTTCTCATCCCAAGCTTCTCCCCTACCTCCTCTGAACACTGCGGAGGAACACAGACCCCAAAATGAGACGAAAAATATCCCAGGACCATTTTAATTTGGTCTTCACATCAGAATCTTTTATGGCTAATCCTCCCCACTCACATTCTAATCTAGAACTCTTGTTCTATATCCAAGAGAACTATTATTTTGTTTCAAGTATCTGCTGGGATGTGAGGGTGCACACATCAGCCAAGAGGGGCTACGTTCCAGGCAAAGTTTCAAACTTCAGATAAACCAAATGCAGTATTTTGCTAATGAATACATATACAGACAGTGTTTCTAAAAATAAGTATTTGATGAAGACTGTTGGCAGCAGCAGCTTGAAATGATCCTGAAATAGCTCCACTGGCTTTGTAACATGCATTGGAGGCCCTGAGACATTTACAGTTTTTCTAGAATCAAATCTTTCCGTATTTTCAAGATCAGAGGATTTTGGTATTCATTTTTTCACCCCTGCCATTAAAAAATTTGGATAGTAAATGTATGGCAAATTGACCTGAAAGTGCTGCTTGCTACAATTCTTTGAAAAAATAAGGCTTATTTACCAAAAGGTGAACAACTAAAAAAAGTCATTTGAAAGCCATCTCATTTTTTTTTATTTATTTAAATCAAGAATTTTGTGGTTGTTTCATTTTCTACCTAGAGAAGAAATATCTGCAGAATCTAAGAGAAGAAACTTACAGATGCAAGAGGAAGGAAAGATTTAAAGGGAAAAAACACCCTGTTTCCTATGAAAGACAGAGGTGGTAAAATGAAGAGGAACTAGGTCTGAGATTTGGTTAAGTCAATAATACACCAGAAAGAGCGGCTGAAATTTTGCCCAAGAGGCATTCACACAGGAATGTCTATGAGGAACTGAAAAAATCAAGCTGAAGCACATAACCAGTATATTCAAAAAGCCCCAACATCACTTTCTCAAGGTCATAACAGACTAAAATGTCCTGCTACATTAAGGGGGAGAGCCAGAGAAGAGTGGGATAAATAAGAAAAAATCAAGTGACTTTAGGAGACAACATTAAGCGAAATGCAAGGAAGGTACAGAGAAGGATGGCAGCTCAAAACCTTCTGCATCTTTAGTCAAGAAAAAGCAAGAAGTTGGATGTACAGGAGAAGAGTCAAGACCAATTTTCACAGAAAAAGCAACAGCAAAAATGCAACAAGAAAGTGACTTAAGGAATGGATCAATGTTTGCAGAAAAATGGTTTTTATGAAAAGGATTCAGCTAAAACAGTAACATATATTTGTTTAACGCAGAGGAAGGAGACACTTCTTGCAAGGGAGAATAAAACAGCCACTCGTATGAATATTGCCAGTCATGCTGCACAGTGTGAAAGCAGGAGTAGAAAGGAAAGTGCACACTGGGTCAGGCCAAGGCTGGAGATTACCAAAGTAAGCCCTTCCTGGAGGAGGAAAACAAGACAGGGAATTAACTACATCATTGGGAAAGCAAAGAAGCAAACACAAAAGCAGCTGTGCAGAGACACAGAGAGATAACTAACATCTCCAACAGCTACTGGACTGGAAGTGAGCTAATTAGCACGGCAGGAAGGCCAAAGCAGGTGAGCAGCAGTGAATGAGAAAATTAAATAGTCAGAAAGAGCACATCCAGTATGTGACAGAAGCATTTGTTAAGTGAAAATGTAAATCTACTGGTCCCACTGGCAAATGGAGAAGTTCAACTTAAACTTTATGATTAATATCTAAATTCAACAACTAATATCCAATCCAATAAAACTTTCTTTCTCATTTTTTCCACACAGATTCACACGGAAATTCAGTCTTTAAAAAATAAGTCTCTATTTGTATATTTATATATATACTGACTAAAAAAAATTGGAGTTTTTAGCTAGATTATCATATTTATTGTAATAAGATACAATAAATACTTAACTCTATTTACTAGCAATTTGGATTTTATTTTATACTTTAATGCCAGCTATGTGTAACGTATATCCAGCAAAAATCTCAATTTTGTCGAGCTTGGTTTTTTAAGTTCCAGTTTAACCCTTATTTTGGAGGTCTATGATCAGAATAGACATGAGAAAGTACTTACTATTTTAGACAGATGAATAATGATTAAAGACACTTGAAGGCTATAGCACAGGAAATTTCAAGACAACAGTGGAAAGCATAGAAGAGAGTACAGAAGCCAATTACAAAACCTCTGTACCCAGAAAAACAGCAAAACAGGCACACGACCTCAGACCTAGGAAAAATATTTCCCATGTGTAATACATATATGGGAGGGGAGTAAATGAGGCAATTGTGACATCAAAAAGCATGTCTATAAGCATTAGCATAGGAAGTGCTACACAACCGAACTTTTTCTGTGTGTCCTGATTTCTTAGTGTTTGGGAACCACTCTTTGTTCAACACTTCCCTGGTATATGGCTTACTGATGTCTTCAAAGTCACCAAGAATGCACATCAGCAAGAACATGTACCTATTTTTAAACGTAAATAATGAAAGATTAAGACAGAGGAATGTGCAGGTTGACCAAGAATATTTATTCAATAAAATGCTGCCACACCTTTCACTATTCATAACCAGCTAAGTATTAGAAATGGTTTCATCTCTAATGCTATACCTGGTAGACACTTCAACAGCATAAACAGTCTGAACTTCCTAGCACTTAAAAACATCTAGTATCTTCTGGCTCCCCCAACAATTTGAAATCCAAATTAAGACAAATTTGTTTAAAAGATACCTGAACAACTGTAGAGAATAAGCCCGATAGAGCGGCTGTTTTAGAACCCTATACAATAGCTGATAATCCGTACAAGTGTAGTATAAACTTTGAACAAGATGTTGAACATAACAATTGGACTCCAGTTGCACTACTCATCTTTTGAAGTGACTGCAGCAAGAGACCCAGCTGTGCAATCTGCTGAGACACAAACCCATGTTTCAGATATGCCAGTTAGATATTAGGATTGTACACTTACAATAAATGTATACACATTTCACCTTATCTTCCTAAAGTAGAGAAGATTATCTTAAGACGGGAAAATAGAAGTTTTACATAACTGAAAACTCATTCATTAGCAAAAAGTTTAGAGCAATACTGCAAAGCTGATTTTTGTTTAAACACCAAGCAAGCATGGACATATGAATATTCCTAACCTGTAAAATGATTCCTCCACATTATATCAGCGAAACTCATTGGTGGGCCACTGGGAGGGTAGTGTTTACCTTTCAGAGGCTCATGATCAGTCCTTATCATATCCATTAAGGAATTTTCCAAAGAGTGCAAGTTAAAAGTGTCATAGGGCCTATTCCGGTCCTAGAAGAAAAAAAAAAAGGAAAGAACAAGTGTTATTGAAAAAATCATTTTCTAACACAGGTTCTTGTCTTGTTATATAAAATCCAGCATTCAATTCAAATTTCTTCTTGATAGAACTTTTCAAAATAAAAAAAAAAGATAAATATAAGCCTACATTTGTTAAAATCATATCCTTTGTTTTGCAATTGCTTTCCCCAGTATTTCCCTCAGCTATGCAGAGAGGCTTTTAATATTTCTAAAAACATGCACACAAACAATAACTAATTCTAAATATTACCATTTAAATAAGGACTTAGAAATAAAGCAGTATCAGTGTTTACATTGGAGAAGTGAAATTGTTTCAGAGATTTCTGGTTTACAGCTTCATCATCTGCCTTCTGTCACTGTGCTACCTTAATTTCAGAGCAGAAGCAGTGCTCAAGATGCCAGAAGGCATATTTGTTCCAGAAAGTACCAAGCAATTCTTTAAATGTCTCACATTAATCTCACGGGTTTAAGGAAAATACACGAGATGCAAGGGAAAAACCAAACACAACAGGCAAGCTAGAATATGCAACACTTCCACGGTAGGGCACTCAAAAACCAAGCAAGGGTTGTATCGTTTGAATCTCCCATTTTTAATTTGCAGTAGTTCTGCTGCTGTTTTATAAGGAAAAGGGAAAAAGAAAAGAAAAAAACAGACTCAATCTTTTGCAGGTCTACTAGAACAACCAGTTTCAAAGTTCAAGAACAATCCCATGGAGGAAACAATCTACCAATGTCCACATATTTAGCGTACTGTACGTAACACGACATAACAGAATGGTCATTGTAGTCAGCCTCTTTCTAAAAACCCATTATTTTTCTTATTTCCATCACTACCATTTTTTAAGAAAAAAAAGTGTTTCTTTATTACATTATGCTACCATTAATAAGGAGTGGTATAACATTCCACTGTGCCAACTGAAACATTCACTATAGTATGCCCCCATAATTCCTAGAACAATGTTTTTCACATGCTGGTTACTAGAAGATATTCTTGCTTGAAAGAATAAAAATTACAATCCTCAGAGAAGAAGCAGAAATATGCACAGAAAAGGTAATAAAAGTTTTGTCTTAATTATTATTTCTCTTGAATCCTCTTGTTCTTGTCTTGAAATAAAACAAAGGGAGAATGAGTTCACTGGTATAAATTGAGCTTGCTTATCATCCAAAAATCTCATGTTCCCACAGTGCCTACTCTAAACTGAAGATCCAACTTCCTTTCTCCAACATGCTAATGTTGTATTTTCTGTAAGTGGAATAGCATTGTTTTGCTCACTCATTTATTTCATCTATTGAGCATTTTTTGGCAGTCAAACAGGATGTTCAAATAATGATACTTGATTTCTGTTAGAAGCTATACCAAGCTCTGTAGTTCAAATGAGCTCACTGATTTCCAGTTTAATTGTTGACCATTTTCAGGTCTTCTACAGCAGCTTAAAATGTCAACATTTGTATACTGTATTTAAAAGAGTACTTGTTCACCTATCCAAGTGGATAAATATATTGGAATATAAAATAAAATGTATGCCTAGGAAATCTGAAGTAGATCCTGGGGGAAAAATAACCACAAACCAAACAAAAACCCCAAACCAGGTTTTTTTTGAAGTGTTTTTTTTTTTTCCCTAAAAGAAAACTTTATTTTTGTTAAAACAACCCAATTCTTAGTAATATATAGTAGGAGACAAGAGTTTGTTTTATTTCATATTCTCTTCCTAAACATAAATGCAGGGTTATATTAAAAAGAAAAAGCGTAACTTGGATGTAAAAAAAATTCACTCTTGTGATACATTAGTAAATTTAGTAAACAGAATCTGTATCATTCTCTCAAAGCAAGAATTTTTGTGCCTTTTTCTATTTGTTTTTTTAAATACATGTCTCGTGTATTATGTAAGGAGGTCAGATGTTTCAACACCCAACTACGACATCTTTTTCAAGAGAAAATATCAAAGCAAACATATATTTTATATCCTAAGCAGGGGTGGGGAAGTATTTTTCATTCAGATCAGCCCCCTGATCGGGATGACTACACAGCTGTAGCAGAGCTGAGCTGGCAAAACCAACACTGGAGAGCAAAAGGGCAGGACTGCTGCTTTTGCCACGGTAATAATTTATTCCAGCTTTAAAAATTCCTGAGATTACAGTCTTAGAGGATGGAAGGTGTGAGTTGAGAAGAGGACAGAGCCTACAAACTGAATTTAATTGTCCTTTATTAACATATGAATTTTATATTTTAACTAAGGAAGATCAATTTAATCAAAACCCTTTACCTAGGCAATTATAACACTTCCCATTACAGTACTTGAGAAAGATCAAGCTGATAAAGGAAATTTTAGACACAACAGATTTTATGAGTATGATGTGGCATGTGCATAAGTATTAATGCATGTTGAATACAGATTTTGTCGTGTGGGTGATAAACAAGTCAGGGCTAACATTCTAGCTCCTAAATAAAAGTCCTACTACCATTTTTCTTAGTAGGAACTCATTTCAGTAGGAACTCATTTGTACTCAGTAGATTTGAAGATTGTTTCCTAAATTCACCAATTTCTCCCAAGAAAATTGGTGCTTCTGTACAAACAGACACACACACACGATTATGTTTCCTCATTTCTCAGCATGAACAGGTTCTCCTGGTTTTGTGAACTGATACTGTTCCATCTCCCGGATTTGCCTTTTGCATTGTTTCCACAGGCCGCAAAGCTTCTGCCAAACAATCTGAACAACAAAAAGAATTCACAAAGGCCCTTAGGAACGCATGAGAACTTCTCACGGAAGTTCTGGGACTAGGACTGTGAATGAAAATCAAAATATATGTAAAATACACAATGACAAAGCATAGTAAATAACTTGAAAAGAAGTTTGAAAAATCAGCAAGTCTGAAAAATCTGCTGGGATATCTTCCTAGAGAATACAAAGTTCCTAAGGCCTACTTTGATAAACTAAGATATGGATAAAAGAGAAATCTCCAGCTACAAGGCACTGCCTTTGGGTACACAGTAATCATTAAGTCACCAAAAGGTTAAGTCCAGCCTGCCCGTGTTGGATTGTACTTTTGCTGTGTACAGACAGCTACTTGTTAGCTACTGGTGGATACGGCAGCATATTTTGGTTCTTACAATACTCCAATCTTGAAAGAAAGAAGTAGTTCAGAAACACCAGCTCTTAGAGAAGAAATGGGTCCCAAAACTTTAAATTCTGGCCCTTGGCTGTTATCTATACATTCAACCATGACACAGACTTCCTCAAAGTGTGCATGTTACGCATAGTGAAAAATTACAAGTGCATATGCAGGATCAGATTTTTAAAGGATCACAAAGTGAAATGGATCTTCAGCTGGAGTTGGGTCTCAACCTTCTACCTCTAAATATCTTATTTGTACGTCTGATTAAAAATGTCACAAAATACAGCGTCTATAATCTGTTAATTAAAAAAACTAAACCCAGAGATTAACTGCCAAAAATACCTGCAGAGTCAAGACACTAAAATAAAATGAGAAAGTACAACAATACGCATTTTACCTGAACTTTACACTTTTGTGCATATGTATTATGCTAGCCTTTAATTACTCAATCATAACAATTTTTCAGAGGTCTCCAGTCTCCATCCAATACACATAATGAACCAACTCCAAGAAGGAATCAAAACATTGCTTTGAAGAGGTCTGTTTATCTCCAGGACAGATGCCTGTGTTGCTTATTCCAGAAGGTGGCTGAGTTTTAATCAGTGCATCAGCAAGTTCCAGAAGGGGAAAAGACATTCTGAAAGTTATCTTAATTATGAACCAAAAATTACTTAATAGTACCTGAAGTATGTAATTGACAAGTATGTGTAACATCTGAAATAAAAAGAACTTTTTCGCATTTGTTGTACCCTGTAATGTAGTAGGTTTTGTTCTGCCCACTTCAGACTCACAGCATGGGCACATAAGGGCAGGGCATACCCAGCACTACTTCAGTTCCCTCCCAATAGATACACAAACCATGTCTTTACTGGTGAGAGAGAAAGATAAAGAATGAGGAAAAAAATATTATGGATGACAATGCCAAGACCAGGTCTATAGCTACAGCCATTACAGGTGCTAAGTGGATCTCAATACAGGCTGATTTCCTCACCAAGTCTTTCAGCCTGAACAGGTAGGCCAAAGTAATTGGAACTAGTGAACTGAAAAAGGAAATTACTGACATATCCCATGGCAGACAGATGGAAAACATATATCTTATTCCAGAAACTGAAGCTGCATAATTTTCTTCTGTCTCTATAGAGGATTATGGCAGCAGAGACACTTAACCATTAATTACTGAAGTATAGTTAAAAGGTGAAAAGTTTTACCCTGAGAACGCATGTCAGCGATCTAACACGTCACCTGAGCCTGGCTATCATCCATACTCAAAATGTTTAACCATGTAACACACCTCAGGTACCTGGACCCTTCCAAAGATACACTGCCCTGTGTCTACATATTTCAGTTCATCTGTTAACTGACTTCCTATTAAGCTTCCAAGCTTCCTATATTCTGGACAGTATTTCAGTTTCAGTTATTCATTTCAGTGTTCTACATTTTCATGCTGCCCTAGATTTTTAAGCTTTCTGCACCAGTACGTGGCACAATGCATCACAACTCTGCTGAGCAGTAAGATGGCTTCCACTTACTGAAACAGAAGTGTTCCCAGAACACCAAAACTCCACTTAGGGTCACAGAAGTCTCAGCACTTTTGCTTACTAGGTTCTTACTAGACATTACACACTGTATTTTGATCAGAAGAACGAGATGAGATCCTAGGGAACAGCTAAAACAACTTTGCTGTCAATGCAAACTACTTCACTGTTTCACTTCTTCACTTGGTCACTGCTGTGTTTTGTTCTGTGCCCGACATAAAACCTGGATTGGTTGCACAGGATTGCTGAGCATTGCCAACTAAATCTGAAGTGAATGGAAGCACAGCTTTGAATAAATACAGGGTAAAATGCCAGCACTGTTTTAAACTGGGCTCACCCACTCTGATCTAGCACCTGCAGCAGGGGTTATTACTAAGAACACGAGGAAAACAAGTTTGTCTCGCTCCAGTATCCCAATCCAACGCAGCAAAAGCAACTGCAAAAAAGTATTACGGAAGTTTGGCTTGGGACATGCTCAACATGCCATGATGGTGCACATGAATGATCGCATACAGCATGCTCTAAATGCTCGCCGAGCAGCCTTTAGCTCCTAGCAGCTTCTGCTGGGATGCAATCCCACTTGCATTCTCAATGAAGTCTAACAAAAAAAATAAAAAAAAAAATCTTTCAAAATACAGGAAATCTGAAAAATATGGTCATGTGGTAAAGTAAAATGATCACTCTGCAAAAGAATCAAAAAACTGTAAATAGCAAGTGTTACTTCCTTTGTAGCTTGGTGCTGGAACGCTGCCAAGAACAACACGACTGACAACACAGATGCACAGAGAACCCGAAAAAACAGAAATTTCAGTAATTTTTCCCGTATATTGGATTTAATGAAAATATGAAATAAACCAAAACAAATAAGACAACATAAAATGTAGGTAGGATGGAAGAACAGGGTAAATTTGTCTATGCCCATAACAGAGAACGGCATAGCACAGCTACTAGTACTAATTCTTAATGGTATTTTATTATAATTCCAGTCTCTTTTTTGATCTTTCCAGGGAATTTTGGAGAGCATTAAACTAAGTTGGATTTATTGTGTTCCCTTACTGGAACAAAAAGAAGAATGTTGTCTTTCGTTATTGTTGCTCTTGGAAGGTTCACAGAAGACACACATCAATTCCTCATACATTTGACTTTTCTCATTACCAACTGTAGCACATTTTATTTTCATAGGTGTTCAGAAGTTCACTGAGCAAAAGGTGATTTTTTTTTTTTTAGGCTTGTTTGAAAAGCTTCTAAGAAAAATAAGGAAGTTTAATACAAACATAAAGCAATATCTAACTGTATATAGATTATGAAAATATTTCCACATAATTTGAAAAATAACATTTCAAAACTCTAGTTAACAGTATTTAGTCACCTTGTCTGTGTTATATAAATGTTTATAGTTAACATGCAAGAACTCAAATTCAATCCAAAAGCCTTGAAAACTTTGACCTACTCAAGCAATTTTTCCACAAAGAAGGCTAAAGTTGTATTACTCCCTTATAAATTCTGAGTATTAAAATGTTACAAGGAAACTAAAATCTTTTAGTAAAATGTTTGCAATTTTTATTTTCAGGTTAACTGGAAAGCACAGAAATAGAGATTCAACCAACATTATACAGAATTACAAAAAATAATATAAATTATATTTTTCAGTTTAAATGTTCCTTTACTTTGCAGTTGAGATTTGTACACACTTAATACCTACTTAAAATATATATACAAAAATCCAGTCTTTATAGCCATAAGACTTGGCATCATAATCACTTAAACAGTATATCCTGCCAAGTTACTGAATATTCAATATTTGCTTGCCAAGTGCAGGGAAGAAAGTAACTGAAATTACCCTGCATTTTCCTAAATAAAGGTGGTAACTACAGAACAGACTGAGAGGAATACATTAACTATTCCCCTGTTTTAGGCAATTTGTGTGTTGGAGTTGCAAGGAACAAACCATAATATGGTCCTACTGGATACAAACTAAACATGCATATATATCTCTATATATTCTATATTAATTTCTTTCATTAGAGCCTTACTAGGCAATAGCCTACCTATGATGTTCTTCAAAGCACTCTTATTCTTCCAATACAGACTTTTATAATATGCCAAGCATACCACTTATATGATTACTAATATTATTTCTCCACCTCAGATTCAACAACAGCAAAGCACCTACTCCAATCCTTACATCATCTAACATAATGCTCCAGTGGGGAACACCATTTTTTACCAGGAAACAGAAATATAATTTTGCCATGAAAACAACAATGTACTTTAAAACCCCAAACAAATAAAAACCCCCACAACAACAACAAAAAAAAAATCAGGAAAATCTACAAAACATCTATTATTCCCACATTCATTACACTACTGCAGGGAATTATCTGCAGACAGTACAACTGACTGAGCACTCACTGACAGGATTTATGTTTAGTCATATTTTAGTCAATGTGATGCTTTAGATAAAAATCTGCTCATCAGTCCTGCTGCTGAATGCATCTCAAAAAGCTGATGTATCCACTTTCTATTATAGCTACTAATTCCAGTAACAAATGGTTCTAACACTTGTAAAATATAGGATTAGAGTAGTTACACCCAAGATGACCATCAATTCACAAAAACAAGCAAGTGGAAAAAAAAGCTGTCAGCAGAAGAATTTACAAGGCCATTCATTATACCCTTGAGCTATTAAAATGACATAATTTAACTGGTTCATTTGCCTCCTGTGCAAGAGTGCAGCACTGATAAGTCACCTTTGGGCTTCTACCACTCTGTTCAGTAGAATGTGTCCCATAGCCTGTGCCCCACATGAAGGAAAAAATAACACTGACCTAAGAACTCCTCGGCAGATAAATCAGCACACGTTAAGTGCCAGCCTCAAATCACAAGATGATAGCAAAGGTGCAAAGGAGACGGAAGTACTGGAAGTGCTACAGTGTGGAAGGATCTGAAGGACCACACTTGGCAGTCTGGGCCACAAAACGTAAAAGACAGCAGAGACACTGTATAAGGAAGCTATTGTCTCAGAAAGATTAACAGTCTGTCTCATGGCATGAGAGCGTAATGAGACAAAATGGAAGGTAGAAAAGAATACAAGTAATCACTGTCAAAATAGATGCCTGAGCACCACTGCTCAGCAGCTTCACCGACTGTGACCACCACAGCAAAGGGGACTCAAGGATTTCTCTGAAACAGAAACAGTGGTTTTATCTACAGTCACTGACCATCAGTTACACAGGATATATTGGTAAGGTAAAAAAAAAAAAAAAAAGTGTCACTGAAATGTTTAAGCCTGATGACAAATAAAACATTGTCTCTCATCCAAACTCATTATGCTTCTAAGAAAAATGTGACTAAAATAATATCTAACTGGCACATTTCAAGTCAGGCTCCTGTTCCATTTCCGTTGTGCTCAGAAAATAGCACCTCCTGAACAAAAATCTTGTAGGTGTCAGAACTCCAGACAGCAATTTCAACAAAAGAGAGGTATCACATTTCATCTTTTTACACAGGACAAGATCTTCCTACAGGTTTGGAGAACTACCCTTAGAGAGGACAGTCATTTTCCACTTCAGTGCAAATATAGGCTTTCACTTCTAAAAGAAAACCAATAAAATGTTAAGAACAGTGGGGACAGTTGCTCAGTAAGGGCTGAGGGGGAACTGCAGTCATCTACCAATATTTATGCACAGACCTAAACCAGGCCAGAAACCTTCACAATGTTCCAGTTCCCTGAAAAGACAAGGAGGTGACCTTTCCAGCATGATGCCACTTTGCATTCAGTGGGATTTAAAGAAAATGTTTAATTTATTAATTGCAATATACTTTTAATTACTAAAATTACTCATGTGAGTTTATCCAAGTCCTAACTTTATATTATTACAGCATGATTAATATGCATGGCAAATTGGGACACACAAAAATCCATTCAGACACTTTCTTCCTAACGAAGATTGAGAAGAGTCAGGCAGCAAACGTTCTTCATCCTGGGACTTTATCAAGGACATAATCTATCACAGAATCCCAAGTTGTCTCAGCCACCTTCTCGTAAGGGAAATACAACCACAAGCTCTCTCAAGCTGTACACCTATTTCTAAATATGAGTTGAGAACTCCTCTGTAGCTACTGAGATACAAAGCAAACCTTTTCCTAAAGTTTCATTATGTTAGAAATTTTAATTTAAGAACATTTGCTATTAAGTACTTGATCATCTGCAAAATTACCAAAGGTTGCATATATACAACTGAACGGGTAGGAAACAGCAGGAATCCAAAGACCACTCATAGCATCAAGCCCCACTTAGAGGAAGGAAAAGCAGAAGTGGAGCAAAAAAAATCCCAGTCCAAAATAATGTTTTCATTAGAAGCAACTCTTCAAAAAAATTACACACAAGCAATTCCATTTCAGATTAAATTTTGTAAACAAAGGAATTTTTCCAGTTGCAAGTACTGAATCATCGCACATATGAAAAAAAATCCGTTTAATAACAAATTCAAAATTAATGTATTAATATATTACTTCAGATGATAAATATATTAAAATAGTAACTGAATCAAACTATGTATACTTGTATTTTTGATTGCCTAAGGAGCATAAAGGCATAGAGGACATGAGAAAAAGAATAACTGTATCATGTACAAGGGCCCTGAATACTTATGTTACAATTCTTCAAAATAACAAGAATTGATATTTCTTCCGCTTAGATGAGAAGAAACCATGAGCAGTTTTGTGTTGTCAGGTGTTACGCATTCAAATTACTGCTGCTGCACATTTAGATTTAATTAAAATAATTCAGAAATCACTTACAAGATATACAAGTATGAACAGGCAATTAGCCAAAAGGAAACCTTCTTTATGCAGAAATTGAAAAGGATATTCATAGGAGCAAGGAAAATGCTTTCCTTTTACATTATAAGGGCTAAACTGATTAGCACGTGGTAAATTTAGTAAAGATTGCTCCAGACAGGAAAAATGTCTTGAGATAAAAGCCTGCCTGATTTGCAACCAAATTGTCCTTTTTTGTATAAGGTAATAAAGACTGACAGGCACCTTAAGAAATGTTGCTAGAAGGAAAGAACCAAGATGTTCAGCCACTTACATACATTCAGGAAAACTGTAAGAAGGTGAGCACGAATACCTTGGACAACATATTTCGAGAAAAAAAGTCAAGCAGGACTGATAAAAAAATTAAAACACATCAAAGTCAGGAGAAAATAATAAAGCTTCCCTTCCATTCACAGGGGGAAATCAGGTAAACAAGGGGAAACAGAAAATACAGGTAAATAGTAAGAGACAAAGCAATATCATCTATCCAATTCAATAATAGATGAGGTGCATGGGAACACACTAAACAAAAGGAGCCAGAGTCGGTAAGGCACAGTTCGTGGAAGCACTAAAGCTAGTCCAGGTAAGGATATAAGTAAGTACTGTATATATCTGACCAGCAAAAGAAAAACGAAAGAACTGCAATAACTGAAACAGAAAATGAAACTTAGATGACAAACACTGTTTCTAGTTTTTATGACTGAAATTCATGGATTTAAAAAATACAATGCAGAGATAATATAACATTTAAATGTTACTGAAGCAGTACCCTGGAAATATGATCTCTGGTTCTTGAAAGATATGGCTGATCCAGCAAGGATTTCAGCAGTGCGTTTCATACAGTGCTACAGGCAAAATAATCATGTAAACAGGAAAAAAAAAGTAATGAGGTAAGAAAAAAAATGGCAAAATGGGAAAGAACTGCTTGTGCTAAACAAAATCTGCTAAAGAAAAGTGAATAATAGAGTTTCTTAAGGGCAAACCATGAGACCAGTTTTATCACTGATCTTGGTTATATTAAAGTAGAAACACAATAATAATATTTACAAGATATCATCAACACAGAGGAGATCAGATCATCATGCAGAAAGAACTGAAGAACTGCAGCAAAGCAGGCTGATATTTAATAGCACTAATCTACAGGGTCATGACCTCAAGGACTCAATTTTCTCTCTAAACTGGGACCTCATCAACCAGAAAGAATAACACGGAAAGGAGAAATACCAGTGTTTATTAGTTAATTTGTGGACAATTACAAACTACAAATACAACTCTTAAGTGTGAAAGGGTAAACAAAATTGCACGTTGTGTGAAAACTACACATCTAGTACAGCTGCCTTTTGTATCTGTGCACACATTCATTAAAAAAGCTATTTTCACTGTATTAGTTCTTTTAGATTAATTCCCCTTTCTCTCCATGTCTACTAGAGCCAAGAACTGAGCTATATTTTGAAACATTCACCAGTTCAAGTTTATATTCAAACAAGGCTATGCAAGTGAAATAGCAAGAAAACTTTACAGTTTCTCTAGAAAGTGAAGCCTTCCAAAAAACCAGTAAAATTTACTACAATCCATTTTCAAGTAGTTTTAAATGGCACACGCACCAACAGTTACTTCTCCCTTGCCTAACAAGAAAAATTGTTATATAAGTAATCTATGATTTCTGTTTTATGAAACCATGTCAGAAGAGCGTGTTCCTCTTTAGACAACGGAGGTAAGACTGTCTGCAGAAACTCACATCAAAACATCACTTATAAAATCTGCTGATAACTATGGGTGGTTTTTTTACTCAGATGCCACAAGAACAGCTTCACTTATTAGCAGCCAAAGTAGCAGGAGCCACCAACCTGAGGACCTTTATCACTAAATGTTGAACCCAGTCCAAACTGCAAGATTTTATTTGCAGAAATTCTCATCCACAGAAAGTGAACAGGTGTAATGCCATCTTGGATTGTCACATTCGAAAATGCCACAGCTTCCCTTTCATTCTGTATTATAAAAGCCCTACTTTTCCTCATTCCTGACTTTTGTTTCCTCCACTTTCTTGTTCTGCTTTACTCTTCCCACTGCACAGTCAGCTGCTACTTAGGCCTTTGTGAGTTTTAAGAAAAACAGTTTTCGTTACTATGAGAAGTTTCACTGTTTGCAATTTCTTTTTTTCCAACTGTCGCAGAAACAATATGATCCTGGAAAGAATATATGAACAAGAGAATTATTTAGTGAGATGAAATAATTATGTCAGACTGTTATGGGCATCATGACTAAAACCTAAAAGGTATCTTTATAAGTAGTTTAAAGAAAATTTCAAATGTACAAAATGTGCTGGATACATTTTACACACATGGTTATTACAATCTTGATGCTTACTAAGCACATCAATAGATGATTTTAGATTTGGTTATAAGCCATCTGTTAACATGCTGGACCTTAACAATCAGTTAATACATTAATCACTTAATTAACCCTTTACAAATGTATACAATTACTGTAAAGGTCATGTAGTAAAAGGCAGTAACACCAGTAACATGTTAATTCATTAATGCTTTTAACACATCTCTTTCACGAAGCAAAATACCTCAAACAGAATGAAGCAGCACCTTCCAACAAGGAATTACCAACTTTCATTTAATCCAAAACAATATTTAACCATTAAAGTGTTTTAAAACAAAACTATTTTTGCAATTCCCTAGTAAGTCTTATTTGCAAAAAGAGCTTTACCACTCTGAGAATAAAACCAAGAGAGCTTTGATGGGTAATTTTCTTTGTTCTGAAGAGCCATTCTTACAGATAGAAGATATTCAGAAACATAATACACTACAGATAACATTTATACCTATGTATATATGCCTATTATGACTTTCTAAAGTTGCCTGACATTTCTCATTAGAAGATCAGCTTTAACTTGTTTACAGTGTTGCCAAAAATAACTTTTTAGGATGAATCTTTTTAAGATGAGCACCTTCGCAACAATTCTTCCACATAGGAAACGTGAATTTCACTGGAACATCCACTTACGATTATGACATAAAATAAAATCATATATAGAAAACAACCATGTTAAAGACATAAGTCTTTCCCCATTTATGTCATAAGTGTTTTTCTGTCAACCTGAGGAAGACGCATCCTAAGTCACACATTCCGGAAGACCAGTGTGGGGATGGCGAAAGAAAATCAGTTCGGCATGTTCAGACTTATTATCACTTGGTTAAAACTTCTAAATTTCTAGAATTTAAAATTTCTAGCTAGTATTTCTGAAAATTCCATTCTCCCTGAATTTATTTAAACCTACTTAAAACCCCTCATGCTATTAAGCTTGCACTGGAGTAATTCCCACAGAGTAAGTGAACATGATCACCTTACGCCTACAGGGATTTACTGGGCCTTCCCCTGTAACTTGAAGCTTTGACATGGAAAGCAGAACAGGGAAGGCCAACTCAAATGAGAAGGTTCAGTTAAAAAAGGGATCAAAAATCAGGAACAGGAAAGGATCTTTGAAAGCAATGGAGTTCAAGGTGGATAAAACCAAGAAAAGGGGCCATGCCCACAAATCCACACTTTACCCAAAACTGAAGCCCATTGACAGCTCGTGCCCTGTACACGTAACTTTCATTAACTCTGATAAACCAAGAACAATCTTAGAGTTCATCAAAAGACTCTAACTTGGCTGATGAATCATGTGAAGGTCATCTCCCTAACATGCAACAGAATCTGTGGTTTTGCTTAAGTATTTTATTTAAAGTCTAGGAATTTAAAAGAAAACTGCAATTCTTGCAAATTTTACAAAGCCATTCAGAAAAAAGAATGGGAAGCACAGGAGTAAGACTTCTCCAGCATTCGGAAGATGTGCAGAGAATGACATAGACAGTTGAAGGAAAAGTGGGTATCAATCAAGCAAATTCAATATTTTGTCTCTTTTATCTTCCCTGATAGAAAGTTCTTAATTCCTGAGTAATTGGCATGTAACATAACCTAAAATTTTTGACAAGTGACAATTTGTTATCTTCACTTTTTGATGCCTGAGATTCACACAAACATCAAACTTAGAGATCTCAGTGGATGTTCTGTTTTCAAAGACCTACATGCTAGAAATTTCAGAACAAAACTACAACTTTTCATTCTTCTCAGATTGATCACTGAGAAGAAAGTGAATTCCCCAAACTCTGTGCCTCTTATTTACACCTGCAGAATGGCAATCACATTACCCCTTCTCTTAACACTGCTGTGACAAAGCAGATCTGTCCTGATTTGCAAAGTGCTTCTCTCCTATAAGATCTTAAAAAAATTGACAATTTTATCCCTGCAATGAGCATGCAATAAAGGGACAAAGCCACATTAAAAAATGAGGAAAAGAAAGCCATCGTTTAGTTGTGTTTTTCAAATGCTACTGGTAACTTGTAGGAAAAGACAGAATTATATACCTGAAACCTATGAAAATGAGAATTTTGACCAAGTCTGAACACACACAAGCAAAGTTTCTGTGACATTTCACAACTTGCATTTTTAAAATTCTAAAATTTACAAGTAATAATAAAAAGATTACACGAATGAAGATCTAACTTTATGAAGAAAAATCGCACATTATTTAACTACTGAGGCATCTGCTTATTACTGTTATGTACAACATTCTAACTATTGCTTAAAAGCAATCTTTTTGCCCTTCTCAAATTTCTACTAAATGAAACAAGGAAAAATTAAATAAAGAAGAAATAATGAAACGAAACATGGCAATGGCACGCTAAATCTAGGTACAGAATGTATAAAACATTACATAGCCTAAAAACTCACAAGTCTAATTATGTTCTTGCTAGAAAAAATGAGAATGGAAAACTATTACACTTCAAGTTTCACAAAAAAAAAGACTTAGCTTAGTATGAAAAAGAGGCAAATTATCTCAATCACAGCAAAACCTACGTCAATGCTGTTCTAAAGGAAAACATAAGTAACGAAAACTGATTTCAATTGTATTTGGGAGAAAATGAAGTAGTTATACATACACAGATCTAAATTACAGATGTACATACACACATATTTTGCATATATTTATACACAAAATGCTAATATTAGCAGGAATGGAAAAATTGCCTAAAGCTTTGAAATATACATCACTTATTTCTCTCACACTACATGTTCCACTTTAACTCCTGTCACTGGCTAGAGGGAAAAAAATACCTCTGAACTCATGTGGACATATGGGAAGTTTCCTCAGAGAAGGGAAATTATTATCCTACACAGCACCACGAAGAATTCAAATGGAAATTTAGATGTCCTTCTGCTGAGCAAACAATAATTAGAAAACTCTGTTTCCTGCCCTTTCTGAAATTTTAGTTCCGCCCCACCATACAGAACAAGTAGGTTGAGATGAGAAATGGTAAGAATTGCTTCAGGCAGCATCTTGCAAAACTATGCACCTACCTGGGCTTGGGTTAAGTCAGAAGGGCACAACAGTCTGATCATCCCTGAGAGAAGGCAGTAACTTCCACCTAAGTTCTGTTGTTTCTCCCATCTCAAGATCATACAGAATTTCTTTATCTAGCTTTTGATATCTTCTGAAAACAAAAACATTATGCTTTTCTGAAGACATGGAATACAAGGGAAAAATCCACTATCATGCCAAAGGAATTTGCTGCTCCATTTTCAGCAGCTAACTGCAACCACTAATTATTCATTAAAAGCTTTCAATCCTGATTTCAGGGAGTTGGGAAGACAGAGTGGGGAGAAATAGGGAAAAGGAAGCAAAAAGAGATACTTTTTCTACCTTAAGTCTTCTAACTGCCATTATGCTTAAGGTCTTGAACAGATTCTCTTCCTTAAATAACGTTTCACATGTTACTATGATAAAAGCAAAATCAGAATCAAAGCAGCGTGCTTATTTTGGAAAAAACAGTGAAGTTTGTAAACGGCCTTTATTTCCTGTGGGAGTTCATGCCACAATTTGGGAAAAATCTTGATTAAATTTCTAGGACAAGCATCTTTTATTTATGAATAGTATTTTCAAACGTATATCGCTATCTCAAGTGATCAGAAGGAAAAAGGAACAAAAAAAATAATAAAGACCAGAAAACTTTAGAGCATCTCTCAAGGGTCATCGCTAGATAGTTTCGGTCAATGTTTTTCTACCCAGACTAATTTTAAAAAAAAGTGGTCTACCCAGACCAAGCCAAACTCAGATGTGTACAGTTTAAGATCACTTTATAACTTTAAACTAAACAGTGCTATATTTTAGTTTCCCTTTAGTATACTTATGCCAGGAATCACTCATGAGTGACCTTAATGAAAGGAGAGTTATTTTACCAACTGCTAAGAAATAGAAATCTTCATCATCCACTCAGCAAACTCATTTTTTTCCTTGAAAGCCACCTGGAACTTGAAAACACTACTTTTCTAGGCTTCTCTTCCTCTTACATTCAGTTCACAAGAGCAGTCTAAGCAAAAAGATAAAAACTGGAAAAGATGATCCAAGAAGGGAAATAGCAAAATAAACTGCCATGCCCTTCACCTTCCCTTCTACCTTACCTCCCAAAGAAAAGACAGACAGACCTTTATCAGATCTTCAGGACAAAATCCTTGATTCATTGTTCTATATTAACACCTTTAATGGTTTTAGGAAAGTGCTACCTATATATGGAGTTGATCAGAGTATCAGCTGCATACTGAACTCAGACCTTTGCTCTACCTTCACTAACTTAAACAGCTTAACTACGATTCAGTTGGTTATTTAAAACTAATCAATAAGTAATTAGTGCTCAAATCATCATACTTAAAATGTAAATCAGGCATGTACTTTTTCTTCTGTAGCGTTACCATACTTCAGTTCATTTGAAAACGTAGACATTTAGAATGAAACCAAATTTAAAATCTAACAAGAAACTGTAAAATACTTCATAACTGCTAAGGCCAGAATGTCATGTGTTAGTTGTATCTGTTACACTGGAAGGCTACTGAGAAACCATGACATGCATTCTGACATTTTAATATTTAGAATCTTGCTACTTACTGTGTAAGAAAGGAGGTGGAGGGAAAAAAAAAAAAAAAGCAGACCTAGGCAATTTTCTTTTTTTTTTCTTTTTGTCCATAAAGTTGAAGGCTGTCAGTACTTGCGTGTCATCATGTAAGAAAGATTAAGATTGGACTTCATGTTGAGAAATAGATTTTAAGATACCAGTAACATTACTAACTGTGGTTACCTACCAAAGTGTCAAGAAGCCAGAGCCCATAACACTAAATTTAAACTAAAGAAATATAGTGTTTTAAAAAATCAATCTTCAAATAGACTTATTGCATACATCTATTTCTGGTTGAAAAAAAACCACTAGATCTAAACAAAGGTTTTAAAATTGAAATCACCAGAGTGTATTAGCCAGTATGACTCCTTTACTCATAAATATAAAACTGTATTTGTTACACTGGTGAATGTTCCAATACTTCAACTCAATATTTATGTATATATACACTTATATTTATACACAAACTCATTGCATGTTGGTATTGGCATTTAGGTATAAAATACTGAAGTCATATATAATTTCTAAATTTAGTTTATAATTTTACTTGGTCCAGAATAATTCCTATTAAAATCAATGAGGAAAAAAAAACCCAACACACCAAAACACCTCCCCAAAGACCTTTCTCAGTCTCCCTGCAAAAGACAGCATGTTAAAACCATCTTTATACACAATAAACACCACCTTATTTATTTCTGCTAGCGAAATATTTATCAGTAACGCTGCCAAGAATTACTTGATGCATGCCAGAATCTTCAGAGCACCAAACTGCTATGCATTTTGTATTGTTTCTAAAGAACGTTACTTGGAAAGCAGCAAAACTTAGCACAATTTCTGGAAATTTGTTACAGTGCTACTATAGTTAAAAATCCACGAGGTAAACATGCTTAGTTAGAATATTGGTCTTTAATTCCATCTCTATCTTTTTCATTGTAAAGAGAATTTCTTACCCTTGCTTCCAAGGGTCTATTTAGGCACTATCAATCCTCCTGGTTAGGAGGCTGTGTCCCAATATCCTCACATGGCCAAAAGCTGAAAGGAATACACTATTTACCTGAGAGCAGTGAAGGAAAAGAGAAGAACCGTGGGAGCAACTCAGAAGCACGAGATGACATTAGCTCTCTTCAAGCCCCAGCACTCTGCTATCAAATGGAACTGAACCGTCGCCTGTGTCCCAGGGACAATCAGTTCATGTCAGCCTCACAAGCCAGAGACAAGGATCACCTGGCACAATGGCACAACACTACTGCTCGCCACATGACCATCACAGGACCTTCACCTGAACCACTCAGAAGCCAAAGAAGATTCAGAACAACAAACTGGCTGCGATTTTGTATCTCCCATATGGCTTAGTTTCACATCTGTTCCCATGATCTCATCTCCAGCTCTTATCTGCTACATTTCACTCCAGACTGATCACTTCTTCTCCTCTGCCTTTTAAAGACCAGCTTTTTATCTCCTTTTTTTTTCGTACCTTGCAATCAATTTTTCCCCAGTAAGGATATGGAAGCAATCTCCCTTCCATAGGAAAGGCCTTCTAGTTGCCTTTCAACACCAATCACAAAGCAAACACCAGCAGAGTTTCTAGTGAATATTTAAATATAATAGAAAAATTATAATATTTGACCAATATTTTAAATTTTCTGATATGTTCTGCAGCACAACTCCTCAGGACAGACGCCAATTGGTCTTGACGTACAAGATGCACTGAAGTATTACTCAAATTCAGCAATGAAGATACCTATCATATTGCTTTATATATATATATATTCTTAAGAGAAACAGTTTCAAATTGAACACTTTTTCCTGAACAAGATATATCAATGGCTGAGTATCAACTGTCTTCGAGTGTTACAGATCCAGAACAAAAATCTTGGTCATAGAAGTTTTCTGCTTCAAATTTTTGATCACTGCAAAGACCTGAACCACAAAATAGCTCTTCCTGATGTTATTTCAAACAGTGAACATATTAATAGTTCTCTTTTTACTTAGGAAGCTTCATAACCTTACCATAAAAGAACAGGTTAACACAAGGAACTTGCTAATGTGCAAAAGTGTATTGCTAGAAAGTTTACTGGAAGGTATTTCTGAAGTAGCTCAAAAACGCACATTCTGAAGGGTGGCAGATGTACATGGATAAACCTGCCAGAACTACTTGATAATGCTGACAAGCAGAACTTACTGTGTCAACATATTGCCCAATTTCAGGGCGGGGGGAAGAAGGGGGAAAAAAAAAAAAAAAAGGCAACCAGAACCTTGGCAGCAAACATTAAAACTCTTAGACTAATCTGCATTTCATTTTATCGTGTAACTAAACAACTGCCTCCTATCAATAGTATGGTTTCAAGACATCTTTGGCGATTTGTTAAGTACAGCAGCAATTAACATTAACCCAGATCACAATTTCGTAAGCAAAATTCAGCAGCTTGTATTAAAAAAAAAAAAAAAAAAAAGTTTTCTGAGTCTCTGAAATCAGACTGTTATACCAGCTGGTGCTGAGAGTAGTCTAAGTATTTGCTTTCACTTGAACCTGAAAACACCAAGTTAAATTCACAGAGAAGAAAACAAGTGTCCAAATTTATATATTGCCTAATACCTTAGTTTTTAAAAACCTTCCTTTTAAAAAATAGAGGAACTTTTCTTTAAAAGCTGTTGTACTTTTTTTTCTCCTAGTGATGACTAAATATTTGTCAGTTTAATTTGAGACAATTTATGGTCACAATAATAAACTTGTATATTCATCAAAGATGTATCTCAACAATCAAACCACCAAAATAAGACCACTTACTGTTGTTTTCCCTACTAATTCAAATATACCAAAATTTGTCATGCCTTATATGTAGACAATTAAGAATAATTGTAAATTGAAACACATTTCCCACTCCTAAAAAACGACTGGGAGCTATATTCATTAGCTTTTGTGTCGCTGTTCTCTGTGCAACATGCTATTTGAACCAGACATATCGTGTCTAAAGCATAATCTTTCTCCAGACTTCAGTGCTCCCAAGGCATTAACCAGCAGTTCACCAGAAGCCACTCCGCCTTCATTTAGGGCAGCCAATAAAAAATTTGCAACTCTCCCTTTAAACAGAATGAAGCAGCAAAATGAAATTTCAGGGCTGACTATAAGGTGCCCTCTCCAAATGGGACTGGAAAGTACACACGATAACATATATTTTACTTCAACAGCCTCTAAAAATAATGGGGGTGAGGGTTGTGTGTTTGATTTTCTTTTTTTACTGTCTAATACTAAGTGTCAATCCAAATGCTATTCTTACCAAACTTGTAAGTTAAAAATGTTTAAGAGTTCATACTTTGTTGAAAAATCAATTACCTAAAGAGCGAGAATATATGAATGATTTAAATGTATTTCAAAGCAGAAAATTTTGACTTGTCTGACACTAAAAAAGCTAACCCAGAAAAAATTCACTTCATCTTGTAAAGAGATAACTGCAAGTGCACGCTCTGCTTTTTTTCAACCTAAAATGGATTTCACACCATGACAGGTTTCATTCTGCATTAAAATTGCAAATCTTCTATGTGGCCCAGTTTCAGCTGCAATTGATCTGCTTTGTCGTCATAGATTAAAAAAAACAGTGAAGGGCACTGCAGCTTTAAATATTTCAGAGCTATGTAGCTAGTAAATAGACTCCATTGCAATATGGCTCTGAAGGTCGTGTCCTATTGTCTCTTTTCTCTGCAAATATTTTGAACAGCATAAAATGGTTTATTTTATACAATACCTCCCTGCCATTTCTAAATCATGTCAATTGTATTAGGCACTTCCTTACTGGAAAGGACAGATACGCCACTCTTTCCACACACACCCACGCTGCTTCATATTCAAAACGTCCACTGTGAATATAACAGCAGGGTGCACATATTAGATGTACACAGCTTTTCATACGGATACCTTATGCAAACAGACTCCCCCGTTAAATCCCACCAACAGAAGGACAATTAGTTATTTCAGTGGTGATAAAATAATTAACTGGATTTCAGGTCAAGAAGTATCTTTGGTTAAAATTAACAGCCCAGTTAGAAAACTGAAGCCAGCAATTTTAACATTTCCATTCTCTCACATATGGGAGAATATGAAAAAAAATTATAACACAGGAAAATGTAGTCTGCCAAATCTGGTTTTCATGAAGGCAATTACCTTTCAGATGCTAAAAAAGAGCAAAAAACAACCAAAAAAAACCCACAAAAAAACACACCAAAAAACAGGAGCCCTGTCACATATAACAATAAGTTACAAGAAAAATGAGACTATAAACCTGAAGCCCAAATTGAAAATCTTTGTGTATGCAGACCCCGGGTTCAACCCCAATTCTTTCATATAAGGTGATTTGATGCAAATACGAGTTATGGAGATGCCTCTCAGAACAGTAACGTGACATACACCCCTGCAAACACCACAAATTTGTGACAGCTGTCACCGTTCAGAAGGTGCACGCAGTCATTTACCTGAAAAGGCAACAGATTGTTGCCATTGTCCGTCCTGAACGCGTTGTCTTCCATCCAGGATTTGGGGGTTAAGGGTGCGGCCCGTGGGAACTTCGGAGGGGCAATGACATTGCTGGAGAACGGTTTTTTAAGGGGTGAAATGGGATTGAGGGGGGAGGGTACGCCGACCCCCACTCCCACGCCGACCCCCACTCCAACTGCCCTTCGAGGGTCCCTACCAGCCTGCAGCCCACCCCAAGGGTTGGAAGGTGTACTCCAAGCCGCATTTTGATGGTTATTCCAGCTGGAGGAGGAAGAAGAAGAGGCAGAGGAGGAAGACGGTTTGCTGGTCATGATGGGTTGATGGCTGTAAGCAGCATTCCTCTGGGCAAAAGGTGCCTGATTAGGGCTTACAGGTGACCTCCGCTGCTGCTGCTGCTGCTGCTGGGCTTGCTGCTGCTGCTGCTGATGTTGGTGGTGTTGAGTCTGAGCTAGGCCAATCTGAGGTGAGAAAGTGCCACCAAATACAGGGTTGACATGATGTGGAAAATTCTGGAAAAGCATTGTCCCATTGACTGGAGTAATCCCTTGGAAAAAGCTATCATCCACCGTGTTTGTGGTCCCTGTAGACCAGGTGCTGCCAAAGGAGGGAGACAAGGAGGTGCCGGCTGCAGGTTCTTGTTGAGGCTGGTGAAAGCTCAAGCCAGGCAAAATGGGAGACTCCATCTGCATCTTCTCCTTGCTATTTTGGGAAGGAGCCGATGTGCCGATACTAGTCACTGAACTGTTGTCTTCTGGTTTGGGTGTCTCCGACGAGATGGGTGTAGAGGGGGCTTCTGCTGAGTTTGGATCTTGCTGTTGCTGCTGCTGCCGCTGCTGCTGGGGCTGGGCTTTGCTTTTGTCCATCAGTAAATCATCCTGCATGGTTTGCGCAGCTGAAACAGTAGGGGAAAAAACCACAAAGACAGATTATTAACATTGTCATTCATACCACAAACCAGTCTGTTTTAATCATTTGGCAGCAAAAAATCTCGTCCTATTGCTAGTACTATGCTACAGCAAATCGCAAGGCAAACCCGTAATCTTCCCCCTCCCCCATTTAGGAATATGTAACCTTTGATCGTGCCAGATTGCCTTTAGAAGATTTTTTAAGATGCTTCACCCTTTTTGATGCCTTGTTTCCCTTCAGTCTAAATGAGAGATGTGCTTATAGGGCAGAGATATACAGCAATTTCGCCACGTCTCTTTTCTCTTACACCGGAACTCAGAGCTCTCACCCTGCAATGAGAAACTGATTCTGGTTCCTGTTTTTCCAAGCACCCTCCTCCTCCTCCACCTCCTCCCCCTGGTTATTTGCATACGTCAATAAATACTGCTGCGTCCTTCAGCAAGGTTAAAAAGACACCAGTCTTCGCTCTTCTCCACCCCCTTTTCTATTAGGGGACCTTTAAAGGAGCCGGGTACCGATTTTTCCTAATTAACAAACAAGCTTTCAGTGATTTAGATTTATCAGAGAGAAAGCACACACGACAGCTCGCACTGATACGGGAGAGGTTCTTCGCTGCACAATCGTTTCCTGCCCTTTCCCTGCCGGCTCGGGGCAGGAGGGGCGATGGCAGCGCCGGGGGAAAGGAGGGAGCGGGGGGTGGAGACACTTCACGTACAAAGCCTCCGATGGGTGTTTTATTTGCCTTCGTGACCTTACGATCTCTCCGTGTAAAGTGCTATTTTACATTAAAGCACTCATCTGCTCGCTCTGTTTATTTATTTATTTATTTATTTAAAATCATCGGTAATTTGTTCATTAGAAAAACATAACGTCAAAAGGAGTAGATCTGAGAGCTATTACTAGACTATGATGTTTCTGTTGCTTTCAAATGAAAAATAAACCCAGGGGAAATCGAAATACCTAACATGCATTCATGGCTGCATGTTAAAAAACATCTTTATATGCACAAGACAAAGACTAGTGATGCAAATTATTTTTTTAAATCAATACATAATTTTAAGCTTGAAAAAGTAAACGTGGAACGATTGAGTCTTATATCTGCTAGAAAAGGTGCTTTATATGAAAAAGATCATATAATTTTATTATTGTTTTGAAACACAATAGTACTAATGCAATACAGACATCAATTAACAGCAATTGTACGAAATCACAACAGGAACATCAACATTTTGCAGGCTTTTAGTCAACTGAAGAGATCATTCTAAATCTCAAAAGTATTTTAAATGAGCCCCAAATCACTCAGTTTAATTGAGTAACTAAGTAAAAAATGGCCATCACTGATACCTAATTGCATTTCTATTGAGTTAATCATATGACATGAATATGCCTAAGACTGCATTTTTAGGATTGTTGTTTTAATGTAACAAAGTAAAGCCAAATCGATCGACTGTTTAAATAAGGTGGCAAAGCATGAAATTGTCGACACTGTCCTTCCTGACATCAGCGGTTTTCAGATGGTCTTTGTGTATCTAACATCTCTTTTTCCTTTTCTCTTTCTTTTAAATCTTTTTGAGCCATACACACACGTTTTAGTTAAAATCAACGTCAGGAGAGGTTTCTGCTATCAATTAAGCTACTGCTTATGCTCCCCCTTATTTACCAGTTCAATATGTAAACCGAGCAGCAATGGTTCCTGAACAGACTAAACAGTGAGACAATATTAAAGCAAGATCCTAAGAAGGACGGACTAAACTATTGCATCTGTACCAGGCAGCACTGCTGCTGCTGCTGGGAGCGCAGAGAACCTTGTGAGGCAGTTTAAAGCAATACTGCAGTAAGCCAGAACATACCAAGCTCTGTGTAACTTTCCATTAGCTTCACTTCTACCAAAAATCACTATTGCTCCTAAGGCTACATAAAGCTACTCATGGTTCCACATCAGAGAGAGAAAAGGATTATATGTATCCCTCTACCCTGGTTCTGAGCTATCAGTATAAAAATACATTTAGGGATAAAAACATAGCAGATGAAATGTTAAAATTCTGTCGTCAATAAAGTATATTTAAATCAGTTAGTCACCAGGTTATCTATAGTGGCTAGCACAGCAGTTGCTTCAAATATGTACCTTGACTTAGCTAGCTGGTTTTGAACTTTATCCTAAGGACTGTGATTCACATTCCCTTTCATATTGCCTCTTAAAGGTAAAAATCACAGCGCAGTTCAACCCTCTTGTCAAGGTCAAGACCTACCTTTAATGAATGAAGCCAGTCTGAATGGAAAAACACTGGATAATGAATGACTTTGAAAGACAGGCCAGACAATGTCTAGTGTTGGACTACTACGCAGTACCTCTTGATTATTTGCTGGTGTAAGTATTTTTACAAATTTACAATCCAGTACAGGAAATCTATATCCCCACAGCAATACCAGCTCTGTTTGCATGCAGTAACCCACGCAGTCAACACAGAAATTTTTAAGGAACAGTTACCTTTGGATTTTCAGTATTTAAAGATCAATAAAAGGACAGTATATTTATTTTCTTCTTTCGGGTTTGCTATATGACAAATTGTCGACCATTCGGGCAAGAGCACTTTGACAACTGGAAGCTCTCAGCGCATGCTCTCCCAAGGAATCATGGGGGTTGAAGTCTTAGCTATGCACAGCATTTCACGGCTGCCTATCCTGAAAGGAAAAGAGCTCGGAAAGGAAAAAAAAAATATGTGCGCACTCCCTCTTTCCAGGGAAAACTGCTGCAGTCTGAATCACCAGCTCTGAGAAAATATCTGTCATACTGAGCTGAAAATGAGGAACTAAGTAAGAGCTTTAAACAGCTTGATTTATAAGCCCAGATCAATTAGCCACCTATTCAGAAAAACTTCTAGACAAATAAATAATTCTAGTATTTCCAAAATTCCCTTCCAAGCTCCTAGTATAAAAAATTAATTATAAGTTCATATGAGCTATAAAATTTAAAGCTATTACAAAGGAGATTGTGCCATGTTCCTTAGCTGAAGAAAATATTAAATAATCACCTAATATGATTTCTCAAAATAGTCTGAAACTCAAACACAAGTAGGTCAAGTATGAAAATTTAAAACAAATCAAAATCAGTGCATAGGTGAAAAGTTGTACTATTTGAATTTCCAATTGAGTTTCCTATTTCCAAGTTCCAACTTTTTCATTACTGATTATACTGAAAATTCTACCAAAAAAAATAAGCTGCAAAGAAAAAAAGCAAGGTCCAAATTTTACTTTTTAACATTTCATCTAGTCTGTGCACCGTGGGTCCACATTTCAACCACCTCCCTTTCACTACCTACTATCTACATATGTCCAGGCTCTACATCAATATACAGCCTGACAGGAGTTCCTCTCGTAAGATATTAATATTGTGATGATTAATGCAGGTTGGGTAAAGTCTGCAGAATTTCATTCCTTGACACTTGGTTCTGTTTTGCACTAGCCCATTCTGTGTATTTATTCTGGGTAATTATTCATAATACTAATTATTTGGGACTAAATACTAATGCTTGTATGAAAATTACATAGCTGAAATCAGAAGTGTGAAAATAACTGTTTAATAAAAGTGCAGGCTGAGTTTCAAAGGATGAATTATGCATAGCCTTGTAGGTGAAAGAGAGAAGACTGAAGCTGAAAAAATAAAAAATAGGGCAGTTGAAAGTGAGTTTTCATAACACTCATGCCTCTGCTTTTTGCAGTCTGTTTATGTTGGACTGTATGGTCTGCCTGCCCTAAATCAATGCTGTAATTAAGAGTTTCTCAACACTTGCTCTAACCTGTTTGTGCTACTCTGAATCATTAAAGGCAGTTGAAAACTGCTTTCTTACAGCAATTAAAAAGACTTAATTTCATGAACTACCCCAGCTATCACAGGGCTGGCTCTAGGCATTCTATATCCCCCCTTTATGTCACTATTTACTTCTGGATTATTGCTTTTCAGATGACTTGAGGATTCACGTGGAAGGCACTGATTCTGTCAGTTCTTCCCAGGAGACAGGTTCGCTTTGTAGATCAAGCATTAGGATAAGGAGAAGCACTCCAAAACCAAAGAAAACCAGGATGCAAATGCAGTTTTTGATCGACTAGCCAGTAGCAGAAAAACGTTTTTTGTTGTTGTTGCTGTTGTTTCTACCAACCAACTCTTATATAACTGGAAGTTAAAAGATGATAACAGCTGAATCAGAACATAAGAGCTTATTAATTCAATCTGGTATCTGAATTACTTGACCTAGGCCAGTTCCAAAGAAACAAATATAAGAAGGCCAAGAAAAGCCTAGCTAAGTCAATTAACATTCTACTAAGTGTGTTTTTATTTTAAGAAATTCATTATGAAGCAATTTAAGCCTCCTATGACTAACAAACCTTGCTAGTCTTTTTGAAAGAAAGTGACTATTCAAACTAGCTTGACAGTTGAAATGAAGTGTTATGCTACTGAAAAAAAGTTTTGTTGTAGAAACATTTTTCTCAGTTTAGATCAGTTTCATTTTAGCTTAATTGAGGACTCTCTCTCTTTTAAAAAATGGAAATCAGTAGATAAAAAATGCCTAATTGATCTTATAGTTTAATTTTACATATTACTATCATAATTAAAATTTAGTTTTGCCAAAATAGAATACTCTGATATTGTCAGATTACTTAGCTTTGTTGAAAACAGTGAATAATTTCAACAGTCTTAATGCTGTCACATCAAAAGAACTATATTAAGGTACAGCTTCGTAATTATTTTTCCTCTTTTTCAGGCCTTGCTGAAATAACCAGATAAATATTTAATCTACTTCCATATCGTTATTGCAGTAATTGCTCATCAACTTCTTTATTAAACTTAAATCTGTATAAATTTGTTATCAAACGATTTAGCATCTCAAAAGCTGATATTTTGCAGTAAATCTCATGGCCAAATTTAGGGCTCAATTTTAAGCCCTAAATAGCTTTTATTGCTTTTGGTGATTTTCATTAAGTTCTCTACTTGCCTTCAAATGTGCAGTTTTACTTAATTCAAAATGGCTGATGCCTCCAGCTAGTGTCAGGGAGGCTGAGCTCTGGCAAATCTCCATTAGTAGCAACCACTTTCCCTCACTTTGCAGCGGTGAAACAGAGTCTGCTCCCAGGAGAGTTCTCTCGTGGTTCAAATGCAGGTACTACCAGGTGAAGGTAAAAGATGACAGAGCGAGACAGTGCAATTAACACCACGGAAGCAGAAGGAAGAAACAAAGAAGGATCTGTTAAGGGATGATATGGGAAGCAAGAGTTTTAAAAGTGAAAAAACTGCAAGAGGCAACCTGGGATTTATAGTGGAAATTGCCAATGAAAAGAAGGAAGCACAAAGATCAAGAAGTGGAAAGAAAATGAAAAGCGGGATGAGGGAGAGTGAAGGAGGAGATTGTAGGGGATAATAAAGCAAGCATTTGAATAGACCAGCTGCATATCCAGTCTTGTTAAGGAGATAAGGGTGGAATGACAACTCTTCCTCTATCAGACAATAAGGAGGGTTTTTTTCTCGGATTGTAAAACAGTTGGTTATTCATGTATTTTAGGATCACACTTTGACTCTGAGAAGAGCAGACAAAAGGAGAACACATACCCCAAGCTGTCCAACAGACTCCTGAACAGCACAAAGGCACAAATCAGTTTTTAGATTTCAGAATCTGTAAGGGATGTTAAGAGGTCTGCCATTATAGAATGGTTTGGGTTCTAAGGGACCTTTAGTGATCATCTAGTCCAACCCCCGTGCAATGAGCAGGGCCATCCTCAACTAGACCAGGTTGCTCAGAGCCCAGTCCCACCTGACCTTGAATGCGTTCAGGGATGGGGCATCTCCCACCTCTCTAGGCAACCTGTGCCAGTGTTTTACCACCCTCATTGTAAAACATTTCTTCCTTATATTCACTCTAAGTCTTCCCTCTTTCAGTTTAAAACCATTAATGCTTGTTCACTTATGTTTTTATGCATCCTATTATGCTTTTGCTTTTCATGTTTGGGAAAATAAATAGATTAAAAAAAAAGATATGTCCAAACCTACCAAGTGTTCACTATTTGACCTGATATTCAAGTTTTGTCCAGTCTTGTCGTATCTCCTTGTGCCAGTGGTAGAGCAAAGCAGCCACCTTTGTCAGAGACCATTCCTTAGCCTCAAATGGTAGCCAAGTGATCCTGGGTTCTGGTTCTACTTCTTCAGGTAAGTATAGTTCACAGCCATTATTACTCATCATGACCTTTATCATAAATGGCAGGCAGCTAGCATATCTTTCCAACTCCAGAGCAAAACCACAGAATTTGCACAAACCACATAATCCTAGAAATAAAATCTGCTTCCCTATTTCCATTTGTAACACTTGAGAATAAATATAAAAAAATAAATATAATAGATATAAACCCTCTAAACATTTGGCTAGTCTAGCTGATCATTGTTTTGGACAATAGACAATGCACTTAGTCTAGACCAAGAATAGGAACTAGACTTGCTTGATATCTAATATTGCTCTTACATGTCACAAACAGCTGTAATTGGGACAGAGTGTATTATGTTCTCTTCCAGGAAGTCATGCCCATATGGTTTACTCAAGCCACTGTACATCCAAGACTCCTCAGCAGTGCAAGCAACACTGAATTTTATGGTCCCAAGAATAAATACAAAATAAATTTTCTGTGACAGGATGTCAACACCTTTTTCCTCCCCACTTCTATACACGCTTCCTATAAGGAACATTTGCATCACTGTAACTACTTCAGCAGTCCTGCTCATGGTATTTGTAGCAATTAGAAAATAAACAACACCCTCCCTACCTTTATGCATAACCCTACTATTATACACATAATGCAACTTACAAATCCAAGCCTAGATGTTTCACACACCTTTTGACAACACTTTTCTCTCAACAAAGACTTTCAAAACCACACTGATTTGTCCCTAGCTAAGACAGCACATCAAAGAATCCAGTATGTTCCCTTCCTCTTCTGCCTGACCTCTATAGACATGTCCACCATGCAAACGCTTGGTCTCAGCCAAGAACAGATGTGGGTTGATGCAGCTTTATAGTTGCATACCGGGCTTGGCCCTTTAAATTACTACCTTGTACAGCAAATGCAGTATAATAAGGTGGTAATTTACACAAGGTATGAGGAACTAGTTTCATGTAACAAAATTTATTACTATTCATTAAAAATATAACCCAAAAAGTTCAAAGTTGATCTCTACTAGCTAACCTTTCCAAGAATCTGTAATGTCACAACAGCCTCTGAAAAACAAGACATTGCCCTTTGCTTGGGGAACATGACGCAAGGGCAGGAGACGGATACCCATGGTGGAGGCAAATGAAAAGGCAACTTCTCTCCAGGTGCTATCCACCTCTCGGCTCTCTAAAGGCTTTTCAACATCTAAATTTCCAGTTTTCCAGACTGTGATGCTCTATGTCGACTTCTGAACGTACAACAAATGTTAAAAGCACCTTAGAAGGATTTTTTCCCCATTTGGAGGCACGCCCACAAGCCCGGCTGAGAGCGTTGCCATTACCACCGGCTGCCCCACGCCTCAGCCCACTCGCACACAGCAGCGAGCGGTCACCGGGCCTCTGCCGAGCACCAGGAGCACTTACAAGGGCGCCGGGTGCTCTTCCTTGTCATTGACAACAAGCCCACGGGCACGGATTAACTTCCCCTTCACCGTTCCATTCGATGCCCCTCGGGGCAGCCCCGTCCGGGCCGGCACCGGGCCGGGTCCCCCCCGCCCCGAGGGCAGGGCCCGGGGCCCGGCGGGCCGAGCCGGGGGTGTCCGCCTGCACCTGTCCGGCAGGGGCCGTGCAGGAGGATGCTCCTGCCCCGAGGGGCTCCCTGCGGGAGCGGGCAGATGAGGCGGCCCAGCTTCTCCCTCCTTCCTTCCCTCCCTCCCTCCCTTCTCCCGAGAGGGGTCCCGGCGCGGCGGCGGAGGGCGGCGGGGGAGGCGGCGGCCGCCGGGCGCGGACCTTCCCCCCGCGGAGCCCCCGCGGTCCCGTATCCCGTACCTGCCCCGCGCGCGGTGCCGGGCAGCGACTGCGCGACGGCGGCGAGCAGAGACATGGGCAGGGCAGGGGCGCTGCGGGGAAGGGGAAAGAGAGGAGGGGGCGCGCCCCGCCGGACCTTTAAACCCGCGCCGGCGGCGGGACTACAGCTCCCGGCGGCAGGACTGCGGCAGGACTACAGCTCCCGGCGCCCCGGGACACGCCGCCCGTTCCCTGTGGCGCAGGCGCTGCCGAGCACCGGTGACGGGCGGCTGCGCTCAGCGCTCGCCGCTCTCCCGGGCGCCCCGTCCTGCCTCAGCCACCGGCCCCGCGCCGCCTCCCGCCCGCCGGAGGAGGGGCCGCCCCGCGGAAGGGCGGGTTTGCTGCCTTCCGTCGCTCCCCCTTCGCCGCCGCCGCACGAGTGACGCCTTTGTGAGGCTCCGGGCCCTCGGCTGGGCCCGCTCCGCCGCCCGGGGCCATGGCCGAGCAGACGGGCCTGGCGCTGCCGCAGACCATGGACAGGTACGGGCAGGGCCCGGCGGGAGGGAACGCCCCGGGTGGGCCCCCCGCGCCCCCGCGGCGGGTCTGGGGCCGCTCCGGGGGACGGGGCAGGGCCCGGGCCGATGCGGCGGGTCCAGTTTCGCTTTTTTGCCTTCTAAAATCTCTGGCGGCCCGGGAGGAGTTGGTGCGAATGCAGACGTAAATCAGCGCAAGGCGGGGTGGTGTGGGGGGATCCCAGGAGGTGTGTCCGGGCTCAGGTGGGCTCTGCCGGAGGTGGAGGGCTGCACAGGGCTGTCCGTGTCCCGGCGTCTGGGAGGGCCTCTGGGTATGGAAGGCATTGACGTGCACGTAAAATGAGGCACCATAAGATGACCGAAGCTTAGCTGGCCTTGTGTGTTTTGTTGCTGGTTTTATGACCTGAAGAAAGCTTAACGATTGATTTTTGGAGTGCTGTTAAAAAGTACAACCTCAGAAGTATTTTGACTTAGTTATAGGAGAGGAAAGATGCTTAATAACTCTTAAAATTATTTATTACACTTGTTTTCTCTTTATGCTTTCATTTGAATAGGTAGCACTTTCACCCTGATCACTTAAGATTCCTTATGTGTAATTTTGAGTCATCCAGGAAGCACTTGCGAGCTGTTCCTACAAACGATAAACCTCATTGATGGCCTGTTATTGCAGAAGTTGTGATAACCTATCTCAGACAGGTATCTCAGAAGCTGGAGACCCAAAAGGAATCAGGCTTCTATTGATGAACCTGTCAAGTTTTCATCATAAGGAAGCAAAAAGAACCCTGGTGGTTTTCTCCTTTCCAGGTCATTTCTAAGGAAAGAGTATTTAGTGAAATACAGGCTGTTGTCAGGTGTTGGAGACATAAACCATGCTGGGCAGGGTTAGAACTGCAGCCTGGAAAGTGAAGGTGAGAAGTTCCAGTTTGATGTAGAGAGAGGATAAAAGTGAGTTGGGGAGGGAGGGAGGGAAAGTTGTTTGTGTTGTAGAAAAACTGAAAGTGAGAAATAAGGGTGGGATGATTTAGGTTGTAATTTAGAACTAGGCCTGTCAAGGAGGCTGGCAACCAGGAAGAGTAAATGGATTTCCAAGAAGTAACAGAGAGGTAGATTTTTAGAAGAACTACCAGGAAAGCATTCAGTTTGATACACTTCCTGTGAATGTAGGGAATGAAAGGGAAGAGTTAAGGAAGACAAAAGAACTGAGAGGAGAATGATAGAATTATCTTGTAGGAGAAGGGAAGGAAGGAGAAAGAGATCAGGAAGAGCACTGCAGAGTCAACTTCTCTTAAACAAACAAAAATTGTATGTTCATCCTGAAGTTTGTAGTTCAGTAATATATAATATTGAGTGGTTTTGAGTTCTAGGAACTGGTGATATTCTGAGCAGATGCCTTACTGTTATATCATACCATGAAGTCCTAGTTCACCCTGTTGGGAAGTGGCTGAAAGGTGGTGTGTATAATCTGTGTTGTGATCAACTGTTAAACAGTTAATTTTAAAAAAGGAAATTAGTTAACTAGTGGCCAAACCAGTCTACTGTTTATCAATTGCCTGTAATAGAGATGTAGGGTTTGATGTACACTTAACATTCTTGTATCGTTTTAAGTTTGTGAAATTGTACCTCTGGCCATTTTTAAAGATTTTTTTTCCAGTATGCTTGAAGTAGCTTGATATCTGAACCAATTGGAAAGTGTCCCTGACTTTCTTAATAACAGGGGCAGCAGGAAAAAATTTGAAGTGCCTAGGTAGAGTAAAAGGAGATATGAAGAGAAGCTGAAGCTTTTAAATTGGAATTCATGGGGCTTAGTGTAAGAAACTTTAGAAATAGGAGTGTGAGAAGGAGCCTTGTATTAAGAATTTGAATTTAGTTCAGGGTGTAGCACAATACCAATAGAAGGAATGTGGAGTAACCAAAACCTCAAAATGCAGTCAGTGTAAATAATTTTTCTGCTTTATATTGGGTTTACAGAGTGGAATTACATTTGAAGACACCAATTTTTATTCATCAGATATTTCTGAAGGTCATACATAACTGTTTTCATGGGTTTTGTAGTGATAAACCCTCAATATTTTGCCTTGTGGGACATAACCCATGGATAAATTATCTCTAGGAATTCTGAGGCATGGAAATGCCTCTTCTATCCTGTTATCTTTTTTGCTCATGAAGACACTTGTTTTCATGATTAACAGGCAAAAATACATACACAAAAGCTTAAGAGTAACTGTTAATGCATTATACCTTAACATAAAGTGCATACTTTTAAATGAAATTCAGATCTCTTAGTGAAGGATGCAGAAAATAACTTTCCAGTAAGATGACTTTTATTTAGGTTCTAATAGTTAAGGAGGGGAAAAGAAGTGTTTTTTTCTGTTTCCACTGCTTAGGTCACCATTGAGAGTGGTGATGTGCTGCTGTATCAGGAGTAAGGTATTGATGTAGATCAAAATGTATGGACTTTGTATACAAGGGTCAGAGCAAGTTCCTAGTTCTGTATTTCTGAGAGAGAACAGTTGGCTTCTTCTCTAGACTCTTAGATTCTACATCTATGTGGTTACTGTTTTTTTTCCTTAATACAGCAATTTGGATTTCTCCAGTGTAAGGACTGTTTTGATAGCCTCTCAACGTTGTTGCCTGGGATTCATCTTTCTTTGATGTGTTTTGTGCTCCATCCTTTATTTTCCCTGCATAATTTCAGTCTGGAAGCAAACCATGCATTTATAACAAAGGTATTAAGATGTAAGGAGTTTGTTCCTCAAAATTTCTAGCTAAGGATTTTATACCTGGCTGAAGGATTGGCTACAGCGTAAATACAAGAAGCGTGACAGTGAAGTAACGCTACATTGTGGAGTTGTCTCATCTGCAGCATTTAGGAAACTAATCCATATGATTATCATGATCTTTTCTAGCCTCAAAATTGGAATTTCCATACCTCTTGTAATTTTTTTCTTCCTGTTCATGTTTAAATAACAGATAATAGTCTTAGAACATGTTCCTTTTCTGCAAGAACTCTTTTCAGTCTATGGCAAAGGGCGATATTCCTGGACTAATGTGTACACTTAAAGGCAGGGGTTAGTGGTCTCTAAATGCTAAGATTTTATTATTATTTTATTATTATTTTATTATTTTTAATCCCTTTATTCATATTGGTTTAATGTATAAATTACAGAATTATAGTAATTTTCATTAGAACTTGAAATTATGTGGCAGTGTGTTTTTTATATGCTGTTCATGTCAGTTGTAATGCTAAAATGTACTCATATATTTAAGCTTCATTCTCTTGACTTCAGTTGAATTGTGTGTGTGAATCGCTCTTGCAATTGCTTATGCTAAGGCTTCAGAATGCTGGAGTTTTGTTTTTTTAAGCATGTTCTGTGGGAATGGTTTGTGGTACTTCCTATATTATCTGCATTAATAAAGACAACTGCTCCTCTATTCCCATATATTTGCCAGCTGGTCAGAAACGGTCACCATTGCCCTCTGTTATTTCAGTATTCAAATACATTAGTTAAAATGTAATAAATAACGTGTTGAAGGCTTGTGCAGGTACCTGCTGAAGAATCAGTGTAGTGGTAACTTCGGCATGGCTTGATTTTTGAATTAGCATGCTTTGGTTTGTGAGTGGGTGGTAGTTGGTTCAGTTGTGGCCAATATGCACCCTTCTTGATTAAAATTAGAGCAACATGGCACAACTTTTGTTCTCTACCCTTGCCATTCCTTTTTGAAAAGAGACAGTAGAGTTGAAATTGCAGGTAGACTTTAAGATCAATTAAACAATAAAATGCAGAATTGAATTTTGCTGAAGAAATTACATATACTATCAAGAGAGGAATACTGTTGCAACTAATTTTTTCTTTGGCAGAGCACTGATTTATCAGGAAAATGCTAGCAATTGTAGTTCAAAAGTTGCAAAATAGTAAATTTGTGTGTTTTCTATTTCAATTTTTCAACTGTCTCTGATTCAATGTGAATTTTTTTCACAAGAAAAAAGCATATGCAGTAGTTTTGTACATCATTTTCAATTGTTACTTTCACTGCGGGTAGCATTTGTGGTGGTGTTTGTGTTGATATGAATCTTTTCTTCCCTCTTTGAAAGGGCAGGCACTGACTTAGTTTTACTGTGACAAGTATGATACTTTAGTAACTTAATACACAGGTTTGGATTAAGACCTTAATGCTACAGCATGGACAATGTAATTAGTGCAGTGTGGTCCTTGAGAGAAGATTTTAATTCTGAACTTCTCAAACTTGTATTGGATGTTGTGCATTGTGAATTGTCTCCCTGACTGAAGTTGACACGAGTAACTCTTCGTAGGAGAGGAGTGTAACCAGATAAGATGAGCAGAGCAATAAATATAAAACACAAAGCAGGATTTATGTAGTATTTTCACTTTTCATAAAAATGCCATCTCTGCAGTTTGTTTATTCTACGTACACTGAAGCACATCTCTCTTCATTGTCCTACCTGAAGGAATTGTTTTCTTTCTACACAACACAATTAAACTCTTTTTCTGAGAGAGAATTTTCCCTGACTTCTGGTCAAAACCTGTCAGCATCTAGAAGTACCTGACTTTCTGTTGCTCCTCCAGAGTAGGTTGTGCATGGTTAGAAGGAAGGGAATATTAGAATAAAGAATGGACTGTGCTGGTTAATCTCTACCAGAAAGGAAACAAGGTGTTTGTCTTTCCATGTGTTTACCCCAACTGATTGCAAGCTGACACTGATACAGGATGGAAAACGCAAAATCATACATATCTTGGAGAGTGAGTTTGAAGAATGAAAGTTTGAAACAATGATAGCTTTGTAGTAGCTTGGCTTTTGCATTAGTGCTTCATCCCAGGTACATTACTTACTATTTCACTTCTTTTATGCTGAAGGTTCTATGTAGATTGAGTTCTTCCTGTGTCTTACCAGTAAAGATGATGAGTGAAGACTTAGGGCAGACCTGTAGACTGCCTTTTGCCCATCTGAAATATAAAGGTGTCAGCATGTTATTTATAAACTACCTTAACCTTTTGACTGTCATCTTATAGGTGTCGTATTTCCATCTTTGATGTCTGGTTTGATATGCTTAGGAACAAACGTACATGTTTTAATTGCTGCTTCACAATTAACTTCTACCTTCAGACAGTAAGTAATTATTCCTCCTATTTAAGTGTGGGAAAACTCCTGAGAGACTAGTTATAATTTTTTGTTCTAAAAATCTCGGTATTCCATGTATTATCAAGGCATCCAAGTAATATTTTCAGTTGTTGTATCGGCTTCATCTAAAAAAGCTATACAAAACCTTGTTTATTGATCTCTTCCACATAAAAGTGCTCCTACCTCTGCCACAGTGCTTAACTTGGATGGTTTTCTTTGGCATGGTGTCTTAAAGTGCTCACTGAAGTTAAAACTTTGGACAGTTAATGCAAATCTATGATGCAAATAAATATATGTATAATAACTTACAGAGAAATATCAAAAGGTTCAGGTTTCAATTTTGGAACATCTTTTTAAGTAGTATTTAAAGTGCTAATGAATATGCCAGCTGTTTAGGACTTGTTTGTTTGGTGTTTCTGACATCTGAACGTGCTTAAGGCCTTACTGAACTGTAGAGTGGGTGGAAAGTTCCTAGGGTGAAAGTAACCACTTCTTGATGCATCTATTTTTTCCCCTCAGCACAGAACAAGTCAAGTACTATCTTGTTGTAGGATGTAATACCTACCTTTATCAAAAGAGTGCATGACTTGCTCATGTTTTTACTGGCATTTGTAGTTTACCACACTTTGCAAATTAATCTTCAGTGCAGAAGAGTAAGATCCAGTCTGAAGTGGTTAAAGCAAACTGCTTCTGGCTAATGTTTCTAAATGCAACTGTTGATATTACATAAGATAGTCAAGGGGCTGGAGCACATGACTTACTAGGAAAAGCTAGAGGGAACTGTGCTTGCTTACTTAGCCTGCAGAAGGGATGGCCTGGGGAGACCTAATAACCTTCTAATACCTACCAAGGAGGTAGTTCAGAAGACGGTCTGTCTGTGGAGATGAGATCAGAACAACTGTAAATTTGAACAGAGAAAGTTTTGGCATTTGAGGATGGGTGCTGGTGCAGATGAACTCGGGAATAGGTTGCCCAGTGCAGATGTGGATCTTTGTCCATAGGGCTTTTTCAAGGCCCAGTTGGAGAAAGCTCTGGCTGTCTGGTCTGAATTCAGCGTTGCTTCTGCCTTGACCAGGAGGTCTGAGAAGACCTCCTGTGGTCCCTTCCAACCAGTAATTTTATGATGTCAGGTCTAGATGCAACCCCAGTTTAAATAGGAAGACAGCACAGTATTAGGGTTCTGTTTGCACTGCATGACATGAGCATACTGAGCTGGAGGTGCTGATGTGGGAGGTACAGTGAACCAACACCCTCTAGCAAATCTGCATGTAACCATTTTTTAGCACCTGCACTGAAATCTGTACCTAAAAGTTAAGATAACTTCTTGGTTTTTTTCCTTTTCTCTAATATTTTTTGCTCCTGTTACTTTAATGCTAACACGAGTGCTTTCTGTCAGTAGTTTTCTAATGTTCAGTGCAAGTGCTTATGCTCAGGATTTTTGTGTCAGTGATTCTGGGGGAAGGATTATATACTTCCTGCCTAACACTAATATAGGATAAGAAAAATTTCAATCAAAATCTCCACTTTTAAATGCTAGTTAAAGAAAATGTTGCACTGAAATTGTATTAAATCTGGGACTAGCAGTTCATTTGTTTCTACATTAAAATGAAAATTAAACTGGCCTGCTATTTAATGATTTCCCTATGATAAGTAAATGCCTGTTGATTGAAGGGCCAACCATGGAATCTTGATACGTGCTTATGTTTGGAAGCAACTCTCACAGAAACAAACTTTTTGAATAAGTGCTGTTCCTGGATTTTCAGGTGATTGTTGTTGAGAATTATGAACTATTTTAGTGGTTTTAGTCTGTGTATCTGCCCATTTCTCCCTGTGGCTGTGCAGCTCTTCTTCAAGGTGTACATGTTAAAAGACAATACAGTGTGAAGGTAGTGAATAATAGAGTTGTTATGGACAAGAGGGGCTGGCATTCAGTGATTTTTATATATATAGTAGTTATTTCTTCACCGTCTTTCTAGAAAAAAGGCAAGACCCTTAATTTAAACCTCTAAGGTTGTCTTTATGTACCTTCCTGATCTTTCCTCATTTGCTTCCTCTGTTGTAAGTGCCTCCTCCTGGCACCTGAATACTTTAGTTTAGAAGTGGATATTTTTTATTGGACTAAAATGTGCCAACATAAGTTAGCCTTCTGTGAAGGATATAATTACAGAGGGCCATGTGCTGAGTGCTTGTGACTGTTCTACTGGTGAGTCATGCAGTCAATTCTACAGAGTGTTGAGGGGAGTTACCCAATGTTATCATTAGATACCTTGGAGCTCTGTCCATTTTTATTCAGAGTAAAGACAAATTTTCAATGTCTGCCACATTTTGATGGTCGTTTTTTGTTGTTCTTGAGGTACTAATGTCCCAAGAATATATTTTCTTGGCATGTTAAGTTTTGGGGTAATTTTTAGGTCAAAAATTGTTCAAATTTTATTATTAGGATGATACAAGGTGACTGACTTCAGCAGAGCGTTCTGGTTTGTTCTCCTATACTGTAAGTTATCTGGTAAAAAATAGAAACTGAAAAAAAAATTGAGTAATAGTGTCTGTTATATAAACTCTTGAGTTCAAAGCAATTTGCTTGTTTTGGAGTCTTCTAGCCACTTTTTGCAGCTTTAGGACTACACTTCCTTTTTCCTTCTCTTTTTTTTGAAGGAAAATAACAGAAAAATTGCTTAACCTGTATGGTCACTTTAACCATGAAACTCTAGGAATGCATGAAAAAAAATCAGACTTTTATTTCACACTTAACCTTCCCTAAAAATGGAACATAAAGTGAGTAGCCAGGTTTGGTTTCTGAAGGATAAGGTCTGTGCTAATGTGTTTACTCTGTAACTAAAGTTACTGTGCCTAAAGATTAATTTGTACTTCTGCATTACCTGTGTGACACTGGAAAAAGGCTTCAGGAGGTTGAGCTCACGTGATATCAACTGTGAGCAGAATAGAACATAACTTTGCATTTCTTATCTTTTGCTTATCACAGCAACAGCTTAATGTCAAGATGGTTACAGCTTTAGACAGGTCATAATTGGTCTATTCTGTATGTAGTTTGGTCCTGATATTTGTAGATCTGTCATCTACTCTGTATACTCACAACCAATACCAGCACTGGTATTTTTCTTATGCAACTCTTCCCCTTTCCCCCAGTACAAAGTAATGTTTAATAAAAACTAAGTATTTTTGTTTTCTTTTTGAGACTGGTTTTCTTGAACACACTAACAGGTTTTCTTTCTTCAGCCAGTGTAAATAGTAGTATATAAATTCTAGGCAATTAAGCCTCTTACTGTTTCAGTTATACCTTGACATTTTGCTGCTTTGCAGTTGGAGAAGATAAAACTTAAAGGAATTTCTTTTGGTTTTCATTTTCCTCATCGAGTGGCACTTTCAGACATACAATGTTGTGAATATTAGAGGCGGCTAATAAATAAGACATTTAAAATCACATTCAAGGAAGTAACTTTAAAAAGCCTCTAAAATATAATTTGCTATTTGTTTCATGTCTCTGTTACCTCCTGTGTTTGTGATTATTGACAGATTTGTCAAACAATGCATGACAAAATGTTTCCCTATATAGTAAGCTATCTGCATTATAAAAAATCCATGACATTTTTAAGGCATTAACTTAATGCTATAAGAATTCTTCAGTGTTTGCTGTGTATGTAAATACTTGACTACTTGTTCAGCTTTTCTGTTCAAATCATGTTGTTCAATGCATGTTTCAGGTTTGGAAGTAAATTGCTTTGTGTGGGTGTACAAGGTTCTTTGTAATAAGGTGCTTAATGTAGCAGTAATAGTTTCACCTGATTTGTCCTTTGCACCCTTCTAGAAGGGCCCTGTTTTCCCTCCCTGCCTTAAGAAATAAAAGAAATGTTTGTAACAGCAAAGTTCATTGCATAGTTAAGGCTGACAGCAAGGCCACTGAGCCTTGGTGACTTCTCAGCTTTTCCTTTTGAAAAAGAGTGTGGTAATATTAAAACCTTTAAGATAACCGAATTTTGAAGTCTTTGCAGAAAGGATATGTCTGAATAACTGGTTTCAAAAGTTTAATTTGTTCAGAATGAAACCTAGTATTTTTACTGACAGTCAAGATTTGTTTTGGTAAATTAGAGAACAAAATCTAATGAGGTAGAATTAGAAATGCTCCCGCCCCCCCTCTGGCTATGTTGTGTAGAAGCAAAGAACACAAAAACCTTGTAAAGCCCAATTTAAGCACTATAGGTGGCAGTCAAAGGTTTAATTTTATCCACAAGCTGGAAAGCTGTGAGCAGAGTTCTGTGAACTGTCCTTTCACTCATCTCTCTGCCTTTATAGTGTGATTAACTCAAGTAATTCTGCTTGATTTGAGCTAAAATTGAGAATATATAAAGAAGTTCAAATTGAACCTCTGATAATCACTAGGTCTTTCTGATGCACTTCCTACTTAATTATTTTATGTTTTGTTTTAATGTGTTTGCTTGTTGGATTTTAGTTATCCATGGGCTTTTATTAAAAGCTTTTTAAAATTAGCTTTAACAATGCCACCCTGAGGTTAGAGGAAATCAGAACCTATATGTGGATACCACTTATATGGCCATGTGTTCTCACCAACATTAGCTTGATATTCTGTGTTTAAGCTTTCCCTGCTGCTTTTAGTGAAAGCATTACTTTTGTAGTAAAGTCTAGTTACTGTTATGTCTAGATGCTTATCAGTGCCTCCTTTACTACTATCTTTGATGACTACACAGATCTGAAATGGCTGTTAGGTCAGATGACTTTCAGGACTTCCTTTTGGGAGTTTAGACTTTGCTTCAAGGTGGCAGCATCTTTTCGAGTTGAGTGACACAGGCTGGCACATGGCTGCTATGCCATGCTGCCCTTAAGAGGATCCACGAAAGTCTTGATGGAGCAGCCAGGACTATTATTTCTGCACTGGTATTTCTTTTCCTCACTCTGTGTTGTGGTTTTTTCTCCTTAGGATAGTGTAAGGGTTTTTTGAGGTTCATAGGCAGATCTTGGCTTGAAGATAAAAGTATTTCCTTCTGTGTGTAATGGCCAGGAAAATACTGGGGAAAGAGCAGTGTTCCATCTGTAGTCCTGTGGGTCCATCTCTTCTGGCACTTCATCTCCTCTGTGAAGCATGACATAAGGTAACACTTCTTGGGGTAATGGTATTCCCCTCTTTGTAGCCTTTATCAGGGATTTGTAGGCTAGGCTTGCATTCTGTTGCGACCAGGCAGTGCTCCTGTAGCACAAGAATCTTATTGCTGCTGGTTCCTTCACACTCAGGGAAAGGAGATGCTCAGCAGTAGCGTTTGCAGTCTGGTGTTTCTCGTGGTTTTTGAGAGAACAGTTTGCAGTCCCCCAGCTAAAATACCAGCCAGCTCCAAAGCAGCATGATGCTGCTACATCACTCCATTTGTCTGACACCCTTGTCTTCCCACTGAAACATGATCTTACGGTGCTTAGAGTGTAGCTGGCAGGTTTAGTGTAATCTTATCAGTATTTGTCATCAAGATATTTTATCTGTTGGTATAGACCATGCATAAAAAGTTGTTATAGAAGATCATGAAAAATTGCCTCTTCCAAAGAGCAGGTTTGTGGGTCATCCCGTAGCAGAGTGCCTTTTCATGGCCAGTTATTGGAATGCTCTCAGTCATTTCTTCCAAGACAAGTTTTCACCCCTCACTGTGTGGGCTCTCTGTGCTATTGTTAGTCAGCTATTGTTACCTTTCAGTCTTTTCACTTTCTTCTTTTTGGATATGAAATTCAATTGCAATAAGCTACTCAGACACTAATTGCTTAGCAGAACAAGGATGCTTTACCCTGATAGCAAGATATCAGCAAATTCCTGCCACTTTAAGGGAAAGCAATGTGCTTTATGATGCAGGAGGAGTGCAGAAAATGTCTGGTTTTATGAAGAATCTATAATGAGAGGGAAAATGCTTTTTAGTTTTAGAGTATGTCCTGCATGTCCAAATTTGCATTTCCCATGGTAAGGGTTATGTCCTGCTGAAAGTCTTGTGATAATTTTCTTTTCTGAGAAGTTTTCTGGCTTTGCTTACCATTCATACATTGAACATCAGGGGGAAAGTTCCAAAACATTTTGCATTCCCACTTGCAGTACTGAATATTCGAAACAAGCCTATAAAGCAGCTGTGCTGTCCCTGTCTCACAAGTCATCTTCCATTACATGTTGTGAACACCAGGATATCTGCTGGGCTTATGGGGCTTTAGAAATTTCTGCAAATCTTTTACTAGTGCGTGTATGGAATCAATACACTGCTTTGAAATTACTTTTTTGTACTGCTTTACACAGTCACACCTGCTTGAAAACAAAGCTTTTTTATGATGAATTCAGCTCTCACAGATTGAGGCAGATTTGATTTAAATTATGTGAATTAGATCCTGTCTTGCCTCCCGTCTAAGACTGCTTTTGGAAAACAGTAACCTTGAGGAGGAGTATCGCTTAATAAAAAGGAAAGCAGTCTGCCTCTAGGTACGTCTGTTGCTGCTGGAGGATCCTACTGATGTGTGGGAGCTGTAACTCCAACCAGGTACCAGAGAGAGTGGCCTCCTTACCTGGTAAGAAACTTACGGTTTGGAAAAACCTGTTTTTAGGCAGGCCTTGGCTTTTTAGATTAGTCATATAACATTTGGAGTATAGGATCTCTAGTCTTCAGTACAAGTTTCTCTCCATCTGCTTTGCTCTTAACATATGCAGTGTCCTGAAAAGGGTTTGTCTTTGCTGTAGAAAAAAAACAAATGCAATAAATGCATTATTCTTGGAGTCAGAATAGAATTTTTGAGACCGGAGAGCTTTAGCTGCTGGGCAGTGGAATCTCAAAGGCATATGCAGCCTTATATTCAAAGCCGAAATGGTGATATTGGCCTGGGTTTTGCCTATGTTTTGGGTTTGTTTTGGTATTTTTTTGGGGGGTTTGTTGGTTTGGTTTTGTGGGGGGTTTTTTGTTGGTTTTTTGTTTTTGTTTTTGTTTTTGTTTTGTTTTTTGGTGGTTTTATTTTAAGCCAAGGAAGTGTGGGAAAATACATTAGTGTTATTGATTTGGCTCTGTAGAAAGTCATCAAGGAAAAAGGGTTGAGTTTCTATCAGAAACAATGCCTTGTTCCACCTTTTCAGCCCTTTCTATTTCAGGTTATCTGAGTAGCAACCTGATTCAGTGGTAAGAATCAAGGTCATATTTTATTCAGTACAAGAAAATGGAAAATCTGGCAAGAGCCAAGATACTTGTTTTGAAATGGTTTTATTTAGCCCTGTCTGCTACAGCTGCTGTCAATGGAAGGAGATAAAGCTGATGACAGAATACAGGGAATTTACTGTTCATTATTCATGACTTGTTAAAGGTTTAAGTCTGTAAAGGATTTTGTTATTCTTTTCATAGGTCTTTCAGGTTTTCAGATATGATTGGCTGCAAGAAATTGGATGAAGCAATTAAAGAAAAGATGCATATTTTTCTTGACTTACTAACCTTGACAGATAACTTGAGAACAGAATTTAATCCACAGAATATTCATGGACAAGTTCAGTAGTTAAAATTGCAGTGTAGCAAGATTATGTTCATGCTTAAATCTGTCATTATTGGAATAAACTCTACACATACATTTTGTGCTAGCATCTCAGACCTAACTAGCTCTGTTGTGAAGCCTTTAGTTTAAAAATAAAGATCTGAGTTGCAAAATTAAAGCAGTTGTAGACCTAAATAGGACGTGGAATGAATGAGTGAACATTTACCTTTAATGCAGAAAAACCCCTGCTGAATAGGAACAATTATCAGTAGTGTTGTATTGTCTTATTTGTTCTTAAAGTAAATTTGGGGGTTCCTGATGTAAATAAATAAACATTTAATCCAGATTCTTACTAACTTGTGGCTTGACCGTCTTTCCTCCTCTTGCTTAAGAAGGTTGATGTGTCCTTACATTTGGGACTGCAGTAGCTGCATGTTGGGAGCACGAAGGTGAGAAGAGGGGTGGAGCTACAGGAGTGCAGAACATGACACTTGTGACTGAAACCAATGTGGGGAAGGACAGGAAGAAGCCAAGTCAGTCTTTGATTTTACCTTCCCATTAAGACAAATGGAAGAAACTGCAGCTCTGAGTCAGGGTGTCAGTTCTTCAGCTGAAGAGTCTTGAAGGCAAACTGAGGCACTTCTGGTCTTAGAGCACCACAGTTTGACTTTACATCTATAGCTACTGTAATGTATTCTGTACTTACAACTGGACATGACAGGTTCATTTTACGTATTATTCAATATTACATTGCTTTTTCTGCAATCTTCCCTGGAATCTGAATCCCAAATTGTATTCCCCTTTACAAGTGTGCCACTAATAAGTTGCTACAGGCTGCCTTCTGCTCGTACACACAACTTAGTTTCAACACATTTCCACCACTATAGATCAAAAAAAGATTCAATGCTTTAGAAGAATGTATTGCAAATATTTTTCTATAAACAGTTATATATAAACAGTTATTTCTCTATATATATAAACAGTTATTTCTATAAACAAAATGTGGTTATTCTTCTGTAAAGAAACATTTTCCATTTACAAATAGAATGCTACCCAAAGTAGTGAGGAAGGTGTTAGACAATATTTTTAATTTTTTCAAGTTGGAGCCCGACAAAATTAAATTTCCCAGTGTAGAGTCCCCCTCTTTCTCCTCATAGAGTTGAGAACAATAACGAAACCCACAACCTGTTTACAGCTGACCTTTTAAAGGAATTACTCTGGTTTTGTTGCTTTGTAAGTGGCTGTAGTGGCCCTTGCTGTGCATATAATTCCCTTCTGAATGTTTTCTGATGAGCTTAGTTAGTTACAAGCATTGTTTGTTTTTTCTGAATGGGTGCAGCAGAGAGGCCTCCGCTATGTCTGTGCTCGAGTATAAATTTGTGCATTTCTGACAATTGTTTGGGATTGCTTTCAACAAGAAAGAATATGAAAATCTGGCAAAATTATTAAATTTGGAGGGGACTTCTAAACTTATTTCTCCTTCGAGGTGCTAACATAGGTTAGAGATGGGATACAGAATGGGCAGACTGAAACAAAAAGTATGAGTGGGAGAAGGAGTAAAGGTGAAGAGTGATAGAGAAGCTGGAACAAGAAAAAATGACTGGGGAGTTTAAAAGGCCAGCAAGAAGGTTTTTTACAGACAAGGAATGCTGGGGGGGGCGAGAGGAAAAGCATCATGAACCACACCATAACATCTTGGCATAGAAACCACTCTCATAATCCTCAAATAGTAAAGATGTTTTGTTTACTAATGCGAGAGCATTTCTCCGCTTCTTCCTGTCTCAGTTACTATCTGTTACTGGTTACACATAAGAAGCCTCTTGGCTCTTCATCTTAATATTGTTACTTGAGTTTTTAAGAGAACAAAACTCCATCAAAATAGTTACGCAAAACTTCAGATAGTGCACAGTGTCTGATTAGATTGTGTCTTGATAGTTAAATTATGGGGGTGATGTTGCCGTGTTGTTTCTGTTAAGGTTTAATTACGATTGCAATGGCTTGTGTAAAATATTTAAAAAAAATATCGAATCAGATATCTATATTTCTGTATGTACACTTATATTTGTAGTAAGATACTTGTTTTGGTAGGTTCTGGTTTATTATGTAAGCTTTAATTTCTTCAGTATGGGAATTAATAAATTATTTCACAGTAAAAACTATTGGGTCAACATGTCTGATATTTTCCTAGTTTAGATCCATATTTTACTTTCTCTTGCAAGTTGTGAGGTGTCCAAGGGTCAGTCCTAATCATCAGGTCAGATATCTGGGAGGTACTAGGTTATGTGCTCGCTTCAGGTCAGGTCATAGGCCTGTCAGCCTTGTGTTTTCTCCTTAGAGAATTATTATGTTTGAATTTTACATGTCCACATAATTCTTCAGTGCCAAAATTTCCTCCTCCAGCGGTACAATAGTATTCTTGAATTACTTTGCAACCTAATCTGTATTATACAAAATGGATTTGATTCGACAAAGTACTTTTTTTTTTTTCAAAGAGAGGAAATGAATTTCATATCATTATTTACAGTTTGTTTTGTGACATACTGTATCATTTGTTTTGGTTTATAATTTAGGTGGATTGCAGTTAGTTTTCCAAGTAACAGATTACGGCATTGATGTAATATTTTTAAAATCAAACAAGCTTACCAAAATGTCTACTGTAGAAGGAGATGATAATACACTAAAAAAAATACGGATTTTTCGTATGTTGAATTAATTATTCAGAGGTGGGACTACAGTCTCAATGCTTTTTAATCATAAATTAGCTAAAAGTTAAATTAATAATTCTGGTTGTATTGAAAGCAGTCATTTAGCTGTCCAAAATATTATGTTTATGTTGGTTTTTATAGCAAAACTGTGGTACAAAATGCTTATATTTTGGTGATTCAGAATGAGGTAACAAGCATCCTCTCCTCAACGTGCACATTTTCTAAAGCCACCTGCTTTCACATGTGAATGTTTAGGTATGTAAAAGTGGCAAAAATACCTCTTTTTTTCCCCTTCCTGTAATTTCAGGAGCTGCTGGGTTTGTTTTGCTACCGACGAGGACGATCGGACAGCGGAGTGGGTGAGACCTTGCAGGTGCAGGGGCTCTACCAAATGGGTTCATCAGACGTGTCTGCAGCGCTGGGTGGATGAGAAGCAAAGAGGAAACAGTACTGCTAGAGTTGCCTGTCCTCAGTGCAATGCAGAATATTTAATAGTATTTCCAAAGCTAGGTAAGATATGTATCGTTGAAATTGTTGTTTCTTTATTTGTTCTTGCTGGTTTTTTTTTTTTTTCCTTTCTTGTGCTCGGAGCATCAGTTCTGTTGAAAACTTGTCTATTCCCTTTTCCAGACAGAAAGAAATAACTTTATTTTTTGCTCATGTCCTATTTGGTGGCTTAGTTAAATTCTCTAATGTGCTGCTGGAAACTTCTTTCTAAAAAAAAATTTCTGTGAAAGGGCACTCCCTAACATAAGTTTTAATTAATGATTATAGTTTGAAAGTAATATCAGTTTGAGGAGACATCCATCAATATCTTTATAAGGAACAGTGGGTATCTTTTTATATAATTAACCAATTCTAAACAACCCCTCCCATGGCATATCTTTACATTACAATTCCATTTCAAATTTGATAGTGCCTATCAGTTTTGGTGATTGGTAGTAATTATGTTCTTACTAGCTCTTTTCCTCTCTTCTGAGAACTTTTACTAAATAGAAAAATATTATTGCCACTTTGAAAGTAACTGAAGTCTCTCTTATATAATTATTTCAGTTTAATGAACAGAAAACAGATTATGGCAGAAAAAATTCTGTTAAAAGCGTGATAGGTTTTGCAAAATGAAAAACATTTTCATTTTGTATCTCCTTCTTTAATTTGTATATCAGTGATATTTATTTTCCTTCTTCTTCCTTAATACCATTTTAAAAGAAACAGATTTGTCCTCCTTTCTCACTGCTGCCTTCCTAAGGGACTAGTTAAAAAGTTGTTTCAGTAATTTTTTTTTTTTAGTATTCTATACTCAATTCTGTAATTAGCTTCTCTTAATGATTAATATCAGTAGGTGTGATTTGTTACTACTTGAAGTGTTATAAGGGAAGATTCACTGCTTTTTGGGTCTCTTGTCTTCAAACAAATATAAGTTTTCAAAATGACACAACTGAACAACTTTTTCAGTGACTGTGGGAAATGGTCAAGATGTGTAAATTTCTGTGCATTTCGTACTTGCAGTTACGACCTTGTTGCTACTTCAAGCACACTGATAGAGATCCCAGCGCTTTCTTAAGTCTGGAAAATTAAACACAATTGTTAAGAGCTGAACTGCTTGTTCTAGTTCCTTGTATTTTAAACTGTGTTCCTTCTTCACAAACCTTTTGATCTTGGTACTTAATCAACAATAGGATGCTCAACTCGAGAACAAATTAACTCTGCAGTTACACTGTGGACTAATTGACATCAGTGTATTTGAAGCAGGATACTGGTGAGGTGTTCAGTGTCTTACAAGCCACAAAGGAACATTCTTCCTGCCCTTAAAATGAGAGCTTTTTACTAAAGAATGCACAGAGTACTGGAAAACACACACAATGGGAAACTATTTGAAGGACGTGAGTGGCAAATTAAGAACTCAAGGCTCCAGCAGAGCTCAAGTAGAGAGTACATTAAGCAACGTTCTGCCCAAGTTGTTAGGACTGCCCAGTAGTCTGATGCATATTCACACACATACACGTGTATAGGGAAAAAAAGGTAATCCTTCTGTAAGGTCTCTGGATGCCGCCACCGTACAGTGTGTAAAATTCCACCCTGTTTAAAAAAAAAGGGAAAAACCCATCACAAAACAGATGTATTTGAGAGTGCTTTATGAGAATACCAATGCTGATAAAACATGACAATGGATGAATTCAATTAGATGTTCCTCTTGCTTTTTTTCATACTGACTTGAACTGAGTAGAATTGGTTGTTTTGAGATCACTCACACTAGAGCTGTGCTCTGAAAAAGAGGAACCAACGAACTCATGAAACTGGAGTAACAGTTTTGTCACTGTGGCTCATGGAAACACATTTTCTGCAAATATCTGATGTGAATGTGAAATCTTGTTTGAATGTTTAAATGCACAGCTTTTAATTCATTTAGTGTAAATGTGATAGTTCAGACACAATATTTTGGGAATGGGATGTTAATTTATCACCACCCTAAAAACTAAGAAAATAAAATTATGGTTTACTACGAGTATTCAAGGTGAGAATTGAACTGCAAGGGATTTTTGTGTACTTAGACAATGCCAAATACAATACCTTTTACCTTTGGAAAGGTAAAAAATAAAAAACCTGTGGCACCTAATCTTAATTCTGTGCAAGGTCAGAACAAGTTTTGATTTGTTGGAGGTCAGGAAGAAAATGGCAATGAACTCAGGACCAGTGTACAATCCAGAACATGCTCACTAGCCTGGCTATTCATCTAGCAGAATCCTGTCCATCTAGTCTATCCAGACTTCACTAAGTTATTTCATGCCATTGCTTAAGAGAGCCAGAGTGGGTAAATCTTAATGAGAGACACAGAGGATTAGTTACTTGAAGAATGCCTGTAGGCTGGTTTTGAGCATAACTTTCTCACTGAATTTGGTAGGAAAAAGTAGGAGGGAGCTTACAGGAACTGTTCTGCATTTGAGCTGGGGGAGGACAGTCTGTATGTAGAATTTGTTGACAAATACAAAAGTAATGTAGAATCTGATCATGGTGATGATTTTTCACTTCCATACATACATTTCAGTGTTCTGGCTCTTGCTTGACTGGTGCTGTTGCAGTCCCTCAAAGAAAAGATGCAACACTGTCCTTGTTTGTCTCACTAGGGTTGATCAGGGTACTAAGTCTGCAAAGTGCAGTTGTCCATAGACAGAACAATGGAACTATTCGTGCACTGTTGTAAAAGGCACTAAATAACCTAAATAGAAGTATTTTTTTTCTCCAGTGTTTGAGAGGTCGTCCTCTAAAAATACTGAATGCAGCCTCTACCAGTGGAAAGAGCCTTTCCTATTGACTGTGCTACTTCTTACTGTATAGCAGGATAGTTTAATGACAGAATTTTCAGGTGAAGCTGTCAAAGATAAGTACATGAAGTACATTACTACTTATTGGTATTTTTTCCTTTTGAAACCTAAGTGTCCAACAAATAAAAAAGCCACTAAGCCTAAAGTGGTTTCCAAACGGAACCATTCTGATCCAACACAAAGAAAGCTTATCAACTTTCGTGGGTGAATTAGAGCCCTAATCAGTGTATCACTCTCTTGGAAAGATGTTGCAGTAAATAACATAGTAGGTAGCTACAAGTTTAGCTTAGTAGCTTTGTAATTAAATGTCCTCATTTAAACAGAACCTGTGGTATGTCAGACTTGTATCTTGCTAAGTTTGTTCTTTCTTATCAGTGATAGACATCGAGACCTTTCTTCAGGATGCTTTTATGTGTATTTATATCTATCTTGAAACCTTACTTTTCCTTTATCATAGGTCCAGTTGTTTACGTTTTGGATCTTGCAGATCGACTGATCTCAAAGGCATGTCCCTTTGCCGCAGCTGGAATAATGGTGGGCTCTATATACTGGACAGCTGTTACGTACGGAGCCGTGACGGTGATGCAGGTACACACGTGTTCCCTCTCCTTACCAGCTTTGAAAGCGAGTTTTCTAAAGAAAAGGTCTATTAAGATTCCTCTTTTCCTTGGCTTAAAACAAACTTCAGCTGCTTTCGTTGTGGTTAACAAGTGAATTCCAGATGGGCGCACAGAAAGCGTTTCACTTTTAACTGGTCACACTGAATAAAGCCAAGTCTGCCTGTTCAAACATGGTTCAGTCTGCAGCTAACAAAGTTCACTGCTGCTCCAGCTGGCTGCCTGTTGTATGGCAGGCTGGTGAACCCAAGTCTGTTCTCATAGAAAAAGTGCCATTACTGACTAGCTACTACTACTGTATAATTCTTCAGAAAGGACATGAGACTTATCTTTTCTCTTAGCTGGAGAAAAACGTTGCTGGTAACATTCAAAGGGTTGAAATGTGGTGATTTTTTTTTCTTTTTCAATTGTATAAAGGAAAATGCACCCTCTGAATGATGCAATTCACTCATAAACAAGAAGTGCAAAACACTGCAAATTAATAATATGCTCTTTTAATTACTTCAGACTGTATGATTAGTTGAAAGGGGAAAAAATACTTTTCCTACTTCTGTTCTTGTGAGCTTGCTATTTAAATATAAAAATAATGTTGATGGGTGGTAGACTATTAACTACAGAAAGGCTTGTTCACAGCTGTCCTAGTTCAGCCACAAGACAAGAGTTTTTACAGATTGTGCAACCAGAAGGACCTTTGTTACTGTTGTTGATTCTTATATCAAGTCCATAACCTGTTTTGCCTGAAAGCATAAAAACATTTCTGATGCAAATTCAGTTGTATGCCAGCAAGTATTGCTCTACACAATTCTCATTTTAAATGTACAACCTGGTCCTTCTCCACGTAAGTCATCTGGCGTTAGTTGTTCCTGAACTGTGTGGTACTGCCCTGCAGTTCTGCAGATGGCTCCACCTCAAGATGATGTGCTGTTTCAATTCAGTTTGTATGTGATCTTGTAGCAGAAATGAAGTGGAACCCAAATGAGTTGTTGCAGTCCCCCTGGTACCACTCTGGCCAGGGTCAAGCAGGTGCATGAGGTGTTTAATGACTTTGAGTAGCACCTCCATGCCAGTGGATGAGTCTCTGTATTACAGAATGGTACACTTAGGAATTTTCTCATTGGATATTTTGGTCTTGTGGATCCTACGGGAATATTACAACCACCTGTAATACTACAACCAGACTTTGGAAATGCACCTGTCCTCTTCTCCTTGCCCACTGAGTCCTTTTCTGTAGGAAAGTATATGACCTTTTTAGCTGCCTTAACTACATAACCAAATGGAAAGATAAGTGCTTCTTTCTGTAGTTGTTTTGCTTTTGAAATGAGGATCTGTCTAAACATCAGTTTAGGCAGTTGGTCAAATCCCAGGTACGAAGAATTAGCACTTTACGTGATTTAATGTTTTTGATTGTATGGATGACGCACTGGGCAAGACAATTTATTTTTGCTTAGAAGGGAGAAGATTAAGGTGGTAATAGAGGGAAACTGTTCCACCCCTTTTGCCACCCCAGCTTATCTCCTGATGCATTTCAGACTCCTTTCCTTCAGCTGAATGGCCGGAGAAAAGCACAAAAGCTATTTTTAAGGGTTAAGAACATTAAATACAGAATTGACGTTGTGACTCCGTTGGTAGCTAAGTCAGTAACAAATCACACAGGGTTACTGAAAGCAGAGAAATATAGTAATCTAAAGCAGAAAAGACAAGATACTGAGGCTTGCTTAGATGGACAAGGACTCTAAGGAGAAAAAGGATAGCATCAGACTTTGTGGTTTGGGTAGAAGATATGGAAGAAGCTGGAAGACAGATGCTGAATATTTTTTTCAGGGATAATCTTTTGGCAGCAACACTATCGGTTATGCCTATTTTTAGATAACATAACTTCCTGTTCTGGAAGCATAAAATGGAATAGTTTTCAAAGCATGTCTAAAAAATACGGTTTGAAGGTACTGGGGTACATTACCCTGGCAAGTGAAGACTTGATAGCTTGTTGTATTTGTGGGGAAAATGAAAAGTGAGTGAAAGTGCATCAGCAAATCCACTGCCTGACAAACATAATAATTATTTTAATATTTCTAGTCTTCCTGAATTCTTATGGAGATAGTCATGAAACAGCCTGTTCTTCCCAGAAGGACCTCAAGGACTTTGTTAGCATTTAGTAATTCTTAAATTGAGACACCTCTAGAGGATTATCTACAAGTCTAATGTTTTTTATGTCCTCAGCCCCATTAGATTTATTCTAAATTAAAACTATGTACTTTTTAGGAAATATAAGGCACTGTTTTGTTACAGTTTTAATACATACATTTTATAAACTGCAAAGACTGAATAATTTTTTTATGTGCCAGTAGAAAGGGTTAGACACAGCAGTAATGATTGTCCTTTAAAATCATAGCACTAACCACATTTGAAAATAAAGTACACATGAGGATATGCTATTTGCATTACAGTTAAAAATAATGTACATCTTCTTGCACTGTCTAGAGAAGCAACAGTTTAATACTGTGGTCTCTGTGGCATAAGGGATTCCTAAATAACATAACATTTTGATTAAAACATCGTGAGATACTCGCTATCAGTTTATCCTTTGAACAGTAGTATTCAGTCAATTTCTTGAGTGTAGAATTAATTGTTGTAAAACTGTAAATGCTTCAGTGCATTTTGGAAAGCATTTGGAAAGCCTGCTAAATTAATGTTTCAGATGTTTAGAGGTTTTACCTACACAGAAACACATGAAACTTCTCTTGGGATGGGAAGGAATTGTGTTACAGCTCTCTGCAAAATTAATGATTTGCAAGCTAGGGCTGGTAGCTCACCTGCATTACACTTCATAAGCAACCAAGGATACAAAGAGAAAACAGACTAAATTAGGTAAAACAATATTCCTTTTTACTTTAACTTAAAATATGTGGGCAGCTCCAAACAAACTTGACTCTGTAAGTTATATTTTTGTTCCGTTGTGGCCTTTGTTACGTTTGTCAACTGTGTGTGTATTTTCCAGGTTGTGGGTCACAAAGAAGGTCTTGATGTGATGGAGAGAGCTGATCCCTTATTTCTTCTGATTGGCCTTCCCACTATCCCAGTCATGCTAATATTGGGCAAGATGATCCGCTGGGAGGACTATGTGCTCAGACTGTGGCGCAAATACTCTAATAAGCTACAAATTTTGAACAGCATATTTCCAGGTAATGTGATAAATTTAAAAGAAAACACCAAGACTGAATTTTTCTGCCCTCAGGAGATGGGGATAGGCAAGTAGTGTTGCCATTCTTAAGTGGAGGTGGTTAACACCATCCCTCTCTTTTCTGTTCATTCTGTTTAGATTGTGTTTGTACAGTACTTACAGGCAAAGCTGGGCCAAGAGGAGCAGGAGCGTGGTTTCAGTTAAGGCCTTAGTAACGAAAGAAGCTGCTAAAAATCACGTATCCTGTTTGAAAGCAAAAATTAATACAGTCATTTAATGGAAACAGAATATTCACTGAGAAGAGGGATAGTTCTCAAAAAGTCATTGGTCTATAGATTTGTAACGGAGTGGAGGGTGGGCACTGCTGTGCTGTGCTCTTTTCGAGGCAGTGCCTATGTAATCTTTCTTTCCCCGCTCTTATCCCTTTAGGCATTGGATGTCCTGTTCCTCGTATTCCAGCAGAGGCCAACCCTTTGGCAGATCATGTCTCTGCTACACGTATTCTCTGTGGAGCTCTGGTTTTCCCTACTATTGCCACGATAGTTGGCAAGCTGATGTTCAGCAGTGTTAACTCAAATTTACAAAGGACAATCTTGGTAAGATTCAGTATTGTTTGTTTCATAAATTATTATAATATGGGAATATGAAGAGGTGTGGGGGAAGGAGTGAAGGTAAAAAGGAACATTGAATTGATCTAGAATTTTAGGAGTGGCATTTGATTAGGGGAAGGAGTTTTTTAAGGTTGCCTCTCTCAGCAGTGGACAAGCACCATGTGGGTGAAAGACTTTGTCCTTATGACTGAAACTATCTCAGTTCAAGACAAGGCTGAAACTTGTATGTGGTACTGTACTAGGCAAACCTTAGCAGTAACCTTAGCCAGCATCTTCTAAGAACAGTCTGCAAGAGAAGACTAGGGTTTATATTATAAACTTTTTCATATAAACTTTTGTTTACTAATTTTGAGAGAAGCCCTTCGTTTCTTATTTTAATAAGGAGACAAAAACTAACTCTCCATAGAAGTTGAGTGGAGGGGGAGTGACAAAGAGAGGAGATGATCTCTTGCTTTGTGAATAACCTCTCTGGTTACAGCCATGCAAGGGGAAGCACACTGAGTTTGGTAATATGGTGTCCCACGTCATCTGACTGTCACTTAATCCCCTCTTTACAATTCCAGTGTGCTCATGCCCCTCTCTTCCATAGGGAAGAAACAGTGATGTTACAAACATTTGTGCAGACTAAAGGCTTCTTGGTGTCTCACTCTGAAGGCTTGAGATAAACATATTATAAAACTTTCTAGGAGGAAAAAAGTGTGGTTTACAAAAATAGGTTTTATTTCACTTCACTTTTGGCAAGTGGTGTTTTTTCAGAGTCTGGTTATAGAATAGTTATCTTTATTATTCCTTGTGCCATGTATAGTATATATACAGAGAAGGGAGGAAAGCAGATACATAACTGCATTTTCTTTGTTCTTGAAATAAGATATATTTTAGTTTGATTTTTTTTTTAAGAATGTTTGTCATATTTCCAAGCAAATAAAAGCTTTTATAGATTCATTGTGTAATCCCTTTAAGTAACATTAACCTCTGTAATAGTGCATTATGACAGAAAAGTTTGAGATACTCGTTTGGAATTGTCCTAATAAGGTAATCTTCAAAAGAAAATGCCATATGTTTGAAAACAAATCTTCTTTGACTGGAATTTTTTAAGAAGAACATTTGCAATGGTATGTCACTGAACTGTGCAGGTTTTCAAAATATCTTTTTATTTCAGGGTGGAATTGCTTTTGTTGCTATAAAAGGAGCTTTTAAGGTTTACTTCAAGCAGCAGCAATATTTGCGCCAAGCTCACCGCAAAATTTTAAATTATCCTGAGCAAGAAGGAGCGTAAAGCTGTGACCTCCAGATGTCATAGAGTCTCACCTAACAGGTTTCCATGTTGTATTGGTTCCATTGTTATTGCACAGTAGTGGAAAATTGTGATAAGTTGCTGCTCCTCTTTTTTTTCTTTTTTCTTTAAATACAATAAAGCACTGTCTTGTGGCAGGGTAAATCCTTTCAGCAACCACTGAACCTAAGAATGTGACTTGGCTTTCATTATTTTTGAGTATTTCTGTAGGGCAACAGGCTTCTGAATTATTTTCTTTGAGCCAATATACTGAATGGAAAAAAAAAAAGCAAAGCATCAACTACAGAACATTTTAAATGTTGTTAATGTAGGCTATATCCAAATGCCTTGTCTATAGGTGTTTTCATACCCACGCTGTCATCCAGTTCAGCATTTCACACAATGAAGGGAATTTGTTTTAGAAAAGAAGTGTGAGTCATTGCCAAGGAGAAGTAATTGTGGGACATCAGTCAGTAAAGATTTCCTTGGGTTTTGCTGGTATCAACCCGGGAGTGTGAAATACTCAAATAACAGCGAAAGCAGAAGACAGATCACCCTCTACAGGACTTGTATGTCAGCTTGAACCACCTAAGTACTAGGTGTTAAAATTAGCATGCCTTCCAGGTGACTGTTTCATTACTGATAATTTTCAGTGTCCTGTTGTATCATCTGCAGTGCCTGGTGTCATTTTCTCATGGCTTTACTGGTTTGTAACTGGTGCTGGATAGCATTTTTTTCCTCCACAGTAAAAGAATAATAATAATGGAGGAAATAAATTGCAGTTGCTTAGTTTGTAGTTAAATATTAGAACACTTGTTTAGTTTCCGTGTTCCTTTTGATTGTGTAAATATCCATACAAGTACCAAGAGCAGTAGAAATGTGAGGAAACAACACTGAACACTAAAGCTACATTTTAACTGACAGAGTAGGGTATCCTTCTAAATTTGCAGACCCGAGCGCACGACTCAGCCCTGTTCAGGACTGGCCTGGAGGAAGGGCTGGCTGGAAGGGCGTGACACTACACACTGAGTACCTGATCTGAGCATCGTGCAGCAGGGTAGATGCTCTTAAGGTAACTCAGCTCCATTTTGTAAAGGACTAAAGGATAAATCTTAAGTGTGTAATAAAGTTTATTTATACAGTAAGCTTTACTGTTCCAATATGTCTGAGGTAGTCAGCTGAGGGAGACATTAGCACTTCAGTTATTTGATGTATTTATAAACTTAATTTCAACGGAAATTGTCTGTTTTGTGAAGTTAAATTTTGACAAACGTAATACAGCCATTTAATATTCATACCAGACCTAATCTAGATTTAGTACTTCAGGTTCTTTCTTAACAACAATTTGGTTTCGTCCAAGTTTTTCTTTTCTTTATTCATATTAGTATGTCAAATGCATGGAGAAAGGTTTAAAAAAATCTTCTAGTGGAATTGTTCATAAATATTTCTTTTTACCAGAAATGAAGTAAATGCAGAATGGACTTCATATTTGACTGCAATAATGTATGTTAAGAGAAATTCAAAATAAGGTACCTTTTCTATAGTATGTTTATCTTAATTACCAAGATGTAATATTTTAGAATTGTACAAAAGTGTATATAAAGGCTAATTAGTATTCAAAAACTATACAGGTATTGAGAATTATACATTCAATCAATATCAAATACAGTTGAGTTTCTTGCAGTACTGGAAGAATTACTATAATCATGTAAGTCTGCTGATTATATTTGTCTTAGTGGGCTCACTTTTATATAAAACTCTTAAATTGAGTAGCAGCCTCTGAAAGTTGCTGCTTTCTGTAAGATAGTCTTGAAACAATATTATATGTATTTCTTACAGAATTCCTCGTTTCAAGAAAACAGCTTTTCAGTGGTCTTCACTGTATATATTTCCAAACAATTTATTACTGTTTTTTAAAAGTTTGAAGAATTGAATGATTCAAATTAGCGGGTTTGAAACTTGTTCCATGGGAAAGCTCATTGTCTCCTCTGGAAGTTAAAGCTATTGTAAAAATACAATTATAAAAATACTGTATGGACTGTAAGATGATTTCACATGAGTGGTAGAAGGTCATTACTCTGTAAATCTTGTTTTTAAGTATTGAAAATTATAGTTATGTTGAATTAGGTTGAATAAATATTTTTTACACTCCCTAGTGTATTTTGTCAGTTGAACAAAAGCCTGTAGCAAAACTTCTTAATGAAAAATGTGTTTTGTTTTAATGCGTATATAAGGATTTATAATTAATTTTAAGTTTATAGCCTAAAGAAATATCTTGGTGATGAAGGAAGAATTACTACAAGACTTAAAGCTGGCATTGGCTTTTGGTTTGTTTTTGTTTGTTTGTTTGTTTGTTTCTTCTCTCTAGTGATCAATAAATGATGTAGGGAAATGCATTCCTCAAACATCTAAAGCAGAAGAATTGCAACACAGACAACTCCCAACACAGAACTGGAGTTGGGAGCTACTACATTTCTTTAGGTTGGCTGATGGGCAGCATTTATTTGGGCAATACACTGATCCCTCCTCTTATCTTGAGAAAGATAATACTGGCTGTAGGAAGTGTATTTTTCACTAATAGCCAATTTATGTCCCATTATTTTCAGGACAAGGAATATGAAATGTTATCTGGCATTTCTGACTATACTTTCTTACCTGTAATTTGTTTTCTCTTAGACTTCCATTATATTGACAAAGGCACAAATTTTCTGAGCTGTGATTATGTAAATACATAGTAGTTGCTTCTCCCCTTCTCTCTCCTCTCCTGCCTTAAATCTTACATTTAGATGAAGCCCTACTTTGCTTTTCACTATTTTTTTTTTTTTTGCTTGCATGGTGGTTCTTTCCTGTAAAACTTAAAAGTTATTTGTGCCAAAATTTGCCCAGCATTCTTTCTGCTTTACTAATATATGGAAGCCCAGGGTAGGCTTCATTAATTCACTTCAAACCTTACTGAAGAGCTGGAGTAATACAGTTGACTTTCCAGAAGGGCAGCTGTGACACTGACATGTGCAGAGAGAGAACATCGCTGTGAGTGAAAAATGTGCTTTGCAAACAGGGATGAATCTCTCCATTTGGCCACGGACCCTCTGCCTCCAGAAGGTTTGAAGATCTGTGGCCACTTTGTCCATTCCTGCCAGTTAGTTATTCACATGTTCTGGATATGTCATTGCTTTTGCTCCTCTGAATATTGTGAGCATAAAGCCGTGATTTCTGGTGTACCTCACTGAGTCGTTCAGTAGAAAAATTCCATTCCAGAACCACTGAAAGCAAACAGCAGACATGACTTGAAACTGCCTCAACTAAACAGCTCAGCAGCACCTGTCAAAACATATCGTGCAGGCGCCTCATTTAATGCTGGGTGACTAAGCCGTGGAAAAGCAATTGCCTAAGCAGTGGTCCTCCATAGGAAGTACTGTGCTTATTAAAAAAAAAAAAGTTTAAAAACCAAAAAAGGCAACTTCTAGCTTCAGGGCACTCTGTGATAGGGTACACACAGCTTGATGGTTTGGGTGGTTTGTGTTTTTCAGTTGTTCCCCTGCTCTTACTACAACTCAGTAACACTGGGCTGCAGATAATGGGAGCTGATAAGAGGATCACACTGCTCTGAGTATTTCCTATATGTCTAAGGCCTGTTTTGTCAGTAATTGTCATTTCGCTGCCACGAATCGTTACAAGAAGCTAAAAAACCCTTACTCGCCACCTCTGAAGAAAGTGCTTCCCCTTACCAATTTTCTAGATACTTCTCATGCACAGAAAATAGAATATGTAAGACAGCATAGAATTAGAGAAATTTTTAGTTTGATGAAAATCAAGGGTGGTTTTTGTTTTTTTTTCTGCAGCAAAATGGTGGCTGGTTCAGAACTGACTGACTGACTTGATGGAATAAAGTACCACATGACCTCTCTTGCATAGGTATAGATTAAGATCCCATGGGTAATTCAGAGTTTATTACTAGTCATAGTTTGCTGCATTTGTCTTGCATTTCAGACAAGAACACAGTGCAGAGGAAAGCGCTGCTCCTCCAGTATATTTGCAATTCAGATTCGTGGGGGTTTATATACTTTACCTTTTTAATCCAAGACACATGTTGTTTAAGTACAAGTAAGATAACTTCTCCTGGATGAGAAGCATTGCAGAAGCTTTATGGAACACAAGTTACCTGATAAAAGGCATTTTGGAGGGAGGAGATTGGGGGAATAAAAACAGAGGTAGGAAAAAAAGCCATTTTGACATATAGAATCTGAAATTTGGACCCTCAATACAAAGCTATGAAGGGCTAGTGGGATTTCTCATAACCAAGACAACAGCAATTCTTTTGAATGCTCAGAGGAGCATAGAAAATTGTTGCAAATCTATAAGAATATTTCAGTCTGAACTTCACTGAATAAACATTTCAGTTTTTATAATGTTTTTGGTACCTTTTAAATGCAAAACAATTTTTTTGTGTTCTGTCTGTGGTTTCTTTTGAAAAAGCAAATGGCATCTTTCAACAGCAGGGTTCTCAGGGTTTTTAAATTTCAAGGTACTATAAAAATGAAAGTGCTTTCCACTTAGCATAAATTATACACTGTGCAGTGCAGCTGACCTTCCCCCATTAACAAGCCCCATCTCCTACTGCAGGCACAGGATTGTCCTATGGATTTATGTTGCAAACCACCTTCCTAATAATTAGGCTTCTTTTCCCATCTCATTTCAAAGATGAATGAAAATGCAAACTAACCTAAGGAGTAAACTCACAAGTTGATTTCAAAAGTGTGGTTGCTTCTATTTCTTTGTTCAGCTCTAGATCCTTTATAAACAGTTTTTCTGTTTTACTCTCTAAAGGGGCTCAAAAATGGTGAGCCTCATTGTATCCGTTATTTTTTTTTTAAATACACAGTTACAACATTTATATGTAGCTAGTTATATGTCAAATGACAGAAAATATATGTGTATTTCCTGAGCCTTCAGGCCGTAAAGTTTTTTTGGATAGAGTTGAAGTAGGTGATTACAGACAGTCTGTAACATTCCTCTCAGCATTTCAGTTCTTGCTGAGCTAAATCACATACACTATGTGTTGAAATCTCTTTATATAACACTTAAGAGTAGAGTCATTAGCAGCCCACAGAAATATTTTGTCCTAATCTACAGATTAGGACCAAGAAAAACATAAACCAGCTTTGCTAGTGGCATGTGTGGAAACATTTTAGAGATGATTCCATCAGAAGATGATAGAAGTTGCCCCAGATGTCGGGGATCATCTTGTCTCTTCAACAGTCTGAGCAGCACGGGGCCTTTCTTGGCCAAGCGTGAATCCTGAGTACATCCTCTGCCGAGGTCAAGGCCATGTGGCTGTGCCTCAGTCTTTTTAACCAGCAACCAAGATGGGGATAAGGCTCTGCATGGAAAACTGCAGTTGCAGATAATGTAATTATAGAGTGTTGTCAGAATGGGAAACGACACTGCTGATGCCTCCCAAAACTGTGGGAGATGCATATACTGACTAATACTGACTTCTCACTGTCGAAATGGTGGCCAAAGTCCGTCCTTATTGCAGCTGGCATTCATATGTTGCATAAGTAACATTTTGCAAACCTACAGTTGACCAGCACAAGGTGTCTTTCATAGTTAGCCTATTTTTCCTTGTTACCACATTAATTAAATCCCATAAACTTCCCTTGCAGGGTCTCATTATTGAGGAATACAACCGTTAATGGCATCGACATCTGAACAGCTTAAAGAAAGTAATAAAAAATCAGTCTGTATAATAAGCCTGTTAGACTGCCAGGGAGCCTCTCTACAGGGTGATTAGTTGCACCTTGATATTCCAAAGCGTTTTAAAAAGTAGTGCCTAAGACTGAACTCATCCCTTTTGGCAGCTGCACAGTCATCATGTGGGAAGCCATGTGGTCCTTTCCTTGCACCTAAACCGAGCAGCAGCCACTGAGCCAGCCTGACAACACGTTGGCAGACACATGGACATGGCCAAGAGAAACTGAGTGTTCCTCGTCCTGCACATCGTGATGTGCAGCCTGGGTGGTGGTTTGTTTGGTTTGGTTTGGTTCTGGTCTGGTTTTAAAAGAACAAGGCTTGTCATTGCATGCCCCAGGAAAGGCACAAAAGGCACGAGCAGGCTGAATTGATCAGCATGTGGCAGTTCTGCGCCAGTCAGAAAGCAAATAAATACCCTGAAATGTAATTAGGATAAATCAAATATGCACCACAATTACATGGCACATGGTAAGCAGACTCCAAAAGTGAGTGGCATACTTTTGTACTCTTAACTAATTTCCTCTGTTCCCAAAGCAAATTTTTTTATTTCATTTTTGAGATTTAATTAGATGGCTTCAAAAGATTTTTTTCCTCTAACAAACTTTTTTTGAACGTCAAGTGTCTTTTTTAACTAATTTATTTACAGAGGAACTGAACAGGTTTACCATCAAAATACAGTAAAAAAGCTTCCCTGTCCAAAAGGTAAGGATGCAGAAGGATGAGGAGACTGTACAATGAATTTAAATTCTAGTACTGTTAACAAGTGAACTCAGTGCTGTCTGGAGTCGTGCATGTAATAAATTTTGTCTTTTAAACTGGCATGAAAAAAAAGAAACATCTAATCAGTATTGGATAAACACACACAAAACCTGCCTTTTTGTTCAACACTGATACCAAAACAAAAGTGAGATACCAGTGACAGCCAAGGGCATTGGCCATCCTGCCCCTCGGACACTGCTCTCGTCACCTTGTGGGGGTCTCACCTGGCTGGAGAAAGCGGCACGTGCTGAAAACCAAGAGCATGTGAAGAACCGCTTGTGAGATCTGATCTGCAGGTGACTCGGTTGTATGGGGTACTTCAGGCAGTGACTGCGGGGTCACTCTGATCTGCACAGTCTGATTTTTCAGTCCCAGAAGTCCTACAAATTTCCGTCTATGGAAACAGAGCAACCACTTGTCAACATGAGCTGTCAGCGCAGTGGAGGATTGGGGTTCCTCGGGCACCTTTGACAAATCTGTCACAGCTGGATGCTGTTGCAGATTAAATTTCAGCTGGTTTCAGCTGCAGTTACGCAGCTCAGGAATGGTCTCTGCCTGATGAGCAGATGCACACAGAGTAATTTTGTGACTGAATGAGCCACGGATATGCCACCTGATACCGCAAGTGGTACTGCGCCTTGCCCATTGCTGCTTTCCACAGGATTGCTGGATGCTACTGGGAGTCTTTGGGGTGAGCTGCCTCCCCAGGAGACACCTGCAGTCCACAGCAGTGCCCTGTCCTGGGGCCAACAGCTCCAGAGGCACCGGGGTAACCTGCTCCCAGCTCAAGCAGCAGGATAGGTATAAAGACTGCTGAGGGAAAGCTCAGGGCTGGGCTGAGACACTTTTGTTTAAGAGTAGATACTAAAAAGGGATCTGCAGACCTGAGATGGTGCCAGTGCATTGCAAACCTGCACCAGGGACCTGTTGTTGGGGCGCAGGGCAACTACCGAGCTTTGGGCTGACCTGAAAGTCATTACTTTGTGCTGGAGCCAGATTGGCAGAATTGTACCTCTCTCTTCCTCTGGGAGGGAAGCCAAGTCCGGTTCTCCTGGGACACAGGGAAGGCACATGAGTCAAAGGCATAAAGGGCACAGGCTGCCCTCTGCCATCTCTGTTCAGTGAGAGCACAGACTAAATGGAAACAGCTGAGTTGGCTCTTGCTTAAATAGGGATGGGGTTGAGACTAATCTGCTCTACTGAATGAGCTTCACAACCTTTTTTTTTTTTTCTCCAGCAGGTACAAAATTTTAAAAATCCTCTAGTGGTGCATTTTAAGGCTCTGACACCAAAATGCAAACAGACCACAGTACAGCTTTACAAAAGGCAGGTTGGCCTCAAGAGTCTGCAGAGTAACAAAAGATAGAAATGAGTGTTGTGGCAGGATTCTGGAACCATACCGACCACTTGGCAGAGAAGAGATTCAGATTTCATATAAAGTCTAGTACAAGATTATCCCTCCTTATCACAGCTGTGGATACAATGTAAGCCTAGAGCAGATGCCAGAATTCTAAAATTCTGCACTATTTGAAAGCAGATCTGAGTCCCCAGCAGGTAAAGTGCTGAATTTGCCAACACTTTGGTTTTTCCTGCTTCTGCTCTCCTGGCAGTAGTTGCAGTTGTGCTGAAAAATTACTTTTAAAGGTCAGAGATAAAGATAGTTGGATATGGATTTGCAATCCTGAACACATGCCCTATCTGAGAAGATGATCTGATCTCATATTCTGGTTCAGTCCTTTTATAGTTAATCTCCCCATTTTCCAACTGTATAGGAATTGTACATTTTGGCTAATCCTTGTATGCCTCTGGTGGTTGGAGCTTTTTCCATTGACAGCAGTTCATCAGTACAGCTAAACAAAATCACTGTAAGCTGTCAAACAGAAGACAAATGAGAGCTTACAAAATAGAATACTCTCTAAACTGAGACAAAACTTCCAGCGCCGACAATGATGATGGCAGGGGAGCAGAGACTATCTAGTTATAATTGCCAATTTAACAACAGCTGAGCCTGTACTTATCTGAATTAGTACTTCTGCTAAATTCATGATGTTTTTGTCCTGTGCTAAGCCTTGACGTTAGCAGACACAATGCAAATGCAGTGTTCCAGGGATAACTCCTCTCTCAAAAAGCAGCAGGTGGTGGTTAGTCTGAGGAATGAGTCCTAGGGCAAGATTGCTTTTTTCCCTTATGTGGGCACCTGCTGTTGAGCTGAGATTTTCTGAATCTGCCTGCGAGCCTCAAGGTGATGAGCATGAGCTGGTTTTTAATTTACTATTTATTTATTGTATATTATGTGTACTGATGATGTTAGGATACCTAAAGCAGAAAGAGAACAGAATCCTGAAATTAAACTTAGACTATTCATTACAAGAAGAGGGGATGGCAAGAAACTGGAGTTTTCATCTATGTGCAGGCATACTGCTATCAGTTTTGGGACAGGAGCCTTCTAAAAGCCTTCTAACACATATTATGTACAAGAGGAACTGTATCCCTTCTCCGAGCTGACAGTTATTTTAGTCTATAAATAGTTTTTAGTGCCATAAATTATGCCAGAGAAAAAAAAATTGGAGGGATGACACAGAAATAGGCTCTACAATACAGACAGATAAGGAAGAAATTTGTCTTCTGCTGAAATTTGAAATGTTACAGACGAACTTGCTACATCCTAAAAGGCTTTGACAGGCCTCTCATCAGCAAGAGTGTAATTTCCTACCATATATTCTGTTAGTCACAGCTGCAGACTTTTCTTCTAGTAGCACATTTGGTTTGCAGTTGGGGGATGAGGCAGATCGTATACAATGGGTCAGTGTGCTCTAACAATGCCCGTGGGCTGAAGCGTCAATATTTGATCCGTCTTTGACCAAAAATGCTGCACTCTAGCTCAGGTGGGGGGTTGTGCTGCAGGGGGCAGAGGCTGGCAGCACCCACTGCGCTTGGAGCGTGTGTGTGTCGTGGAGCAGGAGCGCAGCTCTGTCTGACAAAGGCCTTACTCGAGCAGCCTTGGGGTCCAGCTTCAAAACCTGCTCGGTGTGTTTGTGTCTCACCTTTCTAAGTCATGGAAATATGTGCCATAATCATGTGTTCAGGATTGCAAATAGGGGTGTACCTTCACAGCTAATGCTGTTCCTCATGTAACTGCTATTATTAAAATCTAAGGAGACTTTAGATTTACAAGGTTGAATACAAACGTGAATGTAGAAAGATGCTGGAACAACAAATTCATCTACTGTTTTCATGCTGTGTGTAACATCATGTTAGACTTCCTAAAGATCTATGTAGGCAAGAGCATGGCTTTAACTGAGCCAGTGTAATGGCTCCTTCCTGGCAGGAGTTGTCTCAGTTACCCATTCCCAACTCCTGGCTGTGGCCCAACAGCATGTGAGGTGGGTGGCTGTGAAGGAGGGTGGAGATGCCCACCTGATCCTTTTGACACAGCCATGAGACTGGTGGCAGTCACCTCATGAAACCAACCTTCAGACTCACCCCATTTGCCTACATGAATTCACCTTTTTCTTTGCTGCCAGATTTAGATTCTTTATTACAGCTCTGTGTGCGTGAATCTGACCTGTTCTCCATGCCCGGCTGTAGCAGAGAGGATCAGAAGAACAGAGCTGAGCAAGGAACTTCAGCGTTCTCAGTCTTGCACTTTAATATGCGAGTAGCATTGCTTCAGACGTGCATCACAGTGGTCAGCAGGGGAAAGTGTAGGTCTGAGGCCACTCAAGCTGACAAATCTCTGACTCATCTGTCCTCTCTATTGGGATGAAACTTTTCACTTAGTGAGGCCTTTGAAATAAACTGACAAAGGAAAGACAAAAGGGAATTTAACAAAATGTTATAATTAATTCAACAACTTTTTAAATCACCAACTGCAATGTTATTCAATTTTAGTGAATGGGAAATGAAATAATTCGATTTTTTTTTTCAAATCTCAGAGAGCAATTATTCAATTGAAAGCTCAAAAGTTCAGATCAATCTTCAGAGAAGTGTATTTCTAATGGACAGGATTTCTCTCAAGCCAAGAACATGCATTATCTCTGCAATGTTCTTTTAAAGCTTACAGCTCTGGAGAGTGCAATTTATTCATCTGTCAGATTTTATGCACTTCTTGCCAGGGTATCATTTATATATTATTTCTCCAAACCAGAAAAAAAATATTTTTAGAAAGAGAGAGCAAGTGGAATAAAGCCTTTAAATACAAATCAGCTGATTCAGAGTCCCTTCTCCATTTTCTATCTCCTTCAGCCACATTGCCTTGTATTTACCCTTAAGTTAAACCAGTCAGATGAGCTTTTGCTCTCTGTGACAGAATTAGAGAAAACAGGATAAGCAGTTTATCCTTTCAGTGTGCAAACGAGGCATCTCTTCCAAGCAGATGTATTAGCGAGTCACCACAGCCAGGGTGCAGCCCAGGGACACTCACACCCAGCAGAAAGCCTGACTTGGTCCTCCTGCATGGAAAGCACAAAGAAAGGGGTCTGTGTGGCACTGTAATTCTGTTCTTTGTTCACTGTGCAAAGTGTGCAGTTAATGAGATACCTTCTGCTGCCAGTTTCTCTTCTGTGCTCTGTCCTGAAGGCTCGTACTGCTCCTCTTCGCTCAGCACTCATGTGCCTGCACATACCTACACACACACACAGTTCCCACACACTTTTAAGTCTAGAGTCAAGAGGAGGCTGTTAGTACAAGCTTTTGGAAGGCTGATGTGCAGGATCCCTTCCATTCAAGTAAATGTTCCCTCCTCCTCCACTTCCACCAGACACACAAGGACTGCTGCCACCAGCAGGTCGCCTTGTATTTCCTTTAGTAAGACCATATTTCCAGTTGCTAAGAATGTTACCAAACTTTAAACACAGTGCTACATGGCCTCAGTGAGTTACTATGGAAGGTTTCTTCTTCTGAAGGTTTGGACACTTAATGGGAAATGGTGGCAGGTCTCTGACAGTCTCAAAGTTTGAATCAGGGAACTGAAAATTAGGTAGTAAGAAGGACTTCAGATTGGTGGTTGAGGTCGTGGTTTTTGTGACTTTTATGAAGAAGCTTCCAAAACGCCCTGAAAATTTCAACATTGAAGCTGCTTGTGTGGGATTTGATGAAACTGAATTGTAATTTTCCATGGGGTTTTTTTAGTGTGTGTGTAAGGGCCACATGAAAAGAAGAAATGAGTCTTAGCACCTTTCACTACCTTCAGGGCTGTACAGCTGGACCTGAAAGCAGAAATGCAGTCCTCCAGAGCTCCTGGTGACTTCCCTGCTTACCCTGTCCTACTCCAAGGTAAAAGATAAAATGCGGCCTCAGCAACAGGTGTAGCAAATGAAGGACAAAGAGGTCAGGGACTGAGCAGTCACTGAGAAAAATGCATAGGAGATGGTGGGCATTAATCTGTGACAGAGCCCGGGAGCTGCGGGAGGGCTCGGGGTGTAGGGGGTTGTTGATCACAGATTGAGTGAAGGAGGCAGTGACAAATGGGTGAGGAGATGAGGACTGAGTCTGAGCAGAGGAGAAGGACATGGACCCAGACACGGGAGGGGATGGTCAGGAAGAAGACACACAGGTGTGTCACCCCCAGCGGCTGGAGGAGAGGCGTGCACAGCCCCTTGCTGCTCTCCAGCACCTAGGAACGCCAGTGCTGGCGCTTATCGCACAGACACACACATCCCACTGCCGGCACATCCCGCCCGTGACGGATCCCGTGACTCTCCCTCAGGAGATAACGCGTGTCCGTGTCACTGAGGTAACACGGAGTGAAAACTGTCCCGCCCCACCCCTTCAGGTTCCCGTTTCTCTCGCTTGAACACTCGGTAATTACGCCCCCAGATCTGTACGAGCAGTGTACCATCGAGCCCTCACAGACGCACCAGAGCCCCTTCCTCTCATCCATAGCCCCCCGGGCGCCGCTCTCCCCAAAAACCCGCTCCGAAGGCAAAATCGCTGCTGCTTCCACGGGTGTCCCGGCGGTACCCGTGGTCACAGTGCCAAGCAGCGCCTCAGCACAGCCTCCCCCGGCGCTGCGCGGGAAGCGGGCGAGTTTGGATCGCCGCCTTCCCGCTGCCCATCGCCCGACACGGCTCATTTTCCCCTCAGAGAATGGCGCGTTCCGCCAGCCCCGCCGCGGCTGCCGTTCGGGAACCCTGTCGGTTCCCAGGAACCCCGTCCGTTCCCAGGAATCCCCAGCATTCCCAGAAACCTCGTCCATTCCCGGGAAGCCCGTCCATGCCCGGACACGCCGCGCCCCTGAGGAGCGGCGGCTCCGCAGCGCCCCGAGGCGGCCCGGCCGCGCTCCCGCCCGGAGCGACCCGGGCCCGGGCCAGGAAAGGCGCTGGAGAGGGAAGGGAGCCCCGGGGCCGACCCCGCCTGGAAACACATCCCTTGAAAAGCACTGGGGTGCAGGGCACGGGTAGCGAACGAGACGCCGCACTGGTGAAGGGAAATAAGGACGTCACGCAGTCTTGCTCCTCATAAAATACACATCTGGACTAGTTCTGCCATTTGAAAGTGATTTATTTCCTCCGATTAAGCATTTAAAGTTCTGTTTATACTTTTGTCAGTAGAATCGTACAATCACGATTTTTCCTCAGCGGAAATAGTTTTCATGCATAAAGGTGAGATGCACAACTTTCCACATCGATACAGGGAAGAACAGCAAACCTTGCATCATGTAGCACCAAGAAGAATTTTAATTAGAGGAAAGGTACCATGAAAGCTTCTTGTTTCATGGTGAATCGTTTAAGCTGATGTTTTTACTCAGAAGTATATGCTGTTTTCCAAGAAACGAAAATTAAACTTTGCATTTAAAAAAAAATATACCTGTTAAAAAACTTTACAGTTTCTAAAAATTAAGATATTAAATGTTACTTATTTTCTTGCATAGCAAATTTTCTTTAAACTTTGAAACAGATAAGAAAACCTAACAAAAAAAACCCCCAAAAACGCAAAACAAAACCCCCAAACAAATGGAAAAAAAAAAAAAAAAAAACACCACACCAAAAATTAACTCTCCTGATCTGCCCTTATCCTAATCTGGTCAAATAGCAGGAAGTAATTATTGACTATGCATGACTACATCATGAAGTTGACCATTGCTCTGAAAATCAAGCATGCAATCCTGCTCTTTATCACTGTAAAAATGGCACTAGAGAGTTCAAAATTTATTGTCAAATAAGTCACTTCTATTTGACTTTCAAAGAGTTTTTGGTAAGTGCCAGCTCCAAAGACTCAACAAGTGACCCAAAAATTCATACTTCAAGTCTTTCACTCTCTTGCATCACCATAAATAAAACACCCAGTCCTGTTGTTCATTTTGAAGATGAAAAACTAGATGTGACAGGCAATTTCAAACACATATGCACAGCTGTTACCTGGAGGCACAGGTTCAAAATAGCACTAATTAGTGCACTATAAATACTGCAGAAGAGGAGATATAATTAAACTTCCTTTTTGACAAGGAAAAGGTAGTAACATTTAATATTAAATCAAACCAAAGGAAAGACCTGTTGAATAAAAAAAGATTTGATTTGATATAGTTGCTGCTCAGGAACAGAACTTTAGGGTTTGCCCGAGGCATCCGGGAGTGCAAGGGATCAATAAAGACAGGATTGCTCTTCTCTCCCAACACCTTTAGCCACTCATACTTTTCAGGACCAGAAAGGAACATTACAAATATAAACACGCTGCTGTCAGCCTGTGGATACTGCAGTGCTGTCCATTCTCTTTACAGGTCTCCACTTTGTGCGCTCTCTGTCCTGCAATACCAGTCCACCAGTACATTTCTGATGCTGCTTATGAGGGCACCTCAGCACGTTCAATGAAATTACCACCAGAAAATAGTTTAAGGTTACTGACTGTCAGTCTTACTTATCATACACATAAATCTACATTCAGTTTTGATTTTGAGTTGCGGTCCATTTTCTGAACAATTACCTCTTTTGAGCTGCTCCCAATCCTTCGATATTTTTGAGAAGGTGTATTATTTCCTTCAGCTTAAGGAAAAGTGACATATTAATTACACTGCAAATGCATACTTCACAAACATAGACATACATTATCTTTTTTCTTGCCTGGTGTACGGTGGCTCCTGGGGATTAGCAAGGCAGCTCCTCCTGCATCTTTGTGACCAATCTCAGCCACAGAAGGTGTCACAGATGGTGTCACAGTCTCTGTGACACCATCGCCAAATTAAAGCTCAGTCCAACAAACTATGAAACTATGGGACTCTGATTATTTCTATCCAAGATTGAGACCTTGTATGTGGATTTCAAATAAGCAAAAACATGGATGTTACAAGACTTCCAGGACTTATAGCTATTCCATCAATATTTATTTTAAATGACTAGTCAGAGTTTATGCCAAAACCATTGTTAAGATATACATATTTTATAATCTAGGGCTATCAATATACTACAAGGCAACACATTTACTCCAGTTGTCAGGCCAACTTAAGTATTCAGTTACCAACTATCTCAACTGCCTTTATTTTTTTGCTATTTGTTTGGTAGATAATGTAGATCTAATAAAGTCCATGAGAAATTCTTTTAATTTAATCCTGTTGCTTTCAAAGCTCAAAGAAACTTAAGACTGTTCAGACACTACAAGCTGCCCTGGAATGAAGGTTTTGTCTTCACTCTCAGTTACTCAATTCAACATCTGAAAAAACCCAACACATATTATTAGCTAAACAGTGCCACAGGTGGGCATTGCTAGTTCACACACGTAACACAACCCCTTTTCACAGGAATTTATAATTTATACACAATGACGTGACAGACAGACATGATTATCAGACAAGAAGTGCAAAATGGCATGCAACTGGTTGCTTTCAACTTATACGCGTTATCTTTCATTTCAACTCTATTTTTATGAGGTGGTTCACAGTGTGGGCCAGCACCCCAGCTCACACTTACACTATGTATACATTGAGCTTAATACAATCTTTTGCATTTTCACATTCATAACATCTTTAAACTAACGATTACCGACACTTAAATTCAAGTGGACAATCCAAACTACAAGCATTCTTTATATATGCATTCTTCAAGTTAATACAGAGCTTACAAGCCATTCCACTCTTAAGTATTCCTCTCTTCCTGCTTCCAGGAAAAGGCTGCATAAGGTACATTTTTATTAGATTATTCACAGCAATAGAACCATGTTGTGCATACATCAGCAGATCAGTGTCCTGCTGCAGTTGAGTAGCACCTGTTTTCAAACTGTTTTGACAATAGTTTTACTTCCCACTTTGCTGAGCTCCAGCAGCAACAGCCCAGTGTGGGTCTCTAGGCTTGGACACACTGCAGGCGCCATCTTTTACAGTTTTATGGATTTAAAATTAGAAGATAAGCTCTAAACACAGAAAAAATTACCCTAGAGCACACACATGCAGCCCACACACGTTGTGTGGCAGTGCTGAAGGGACACCAGTGACACTTCTGGCTGGTGTGGCAATGGGAGTACCTGGTCACCTCACCTTGGTCAGAGAGACACGACACAATGTGAGGTGAACAGTGGCATCTCTGTCTTTGAGGAGGACACAAAAGAGTAAGAGAACTAAACAATCAGCTTGTGGAGATGACAGATCCAGTTATACATACAGATTCCTGTGTTACTACAAGACATTTAATGCTGCAGAATTGTCACATTCGCATCCCACAATTTTATCTGGAAATCAGTATTAATCAAATCTGTGAACTGAATTATCTGCACAGATTTTTTTTTTTGGACTCCTGAAGGTTCACCCATAACAGGTATGTGCCAGTGAATGTGAGATACTGGTATCTCACAGCCAAAACAAGTCACTTCACTTGCAGTAAGTGGTTATAAGAAAATGGTCATAAGAAACATTCTTTTTCCCCTGGCACTACAGAACGCTTGGAATACACAAGTATCAGCAGGCTCAAAGTTACTGTAATGACAACAGGATAAAGTGAGATGTTGAACTGTTTGACAGCTGATGGGCACTAATCTTGTGAACTTCCCTGTCTTATACACACATGCACAAATAATCATTTGGGTAGAAACCTGTTCTGCTAAACTTACTTCATGCCAAAGGTAGTCAGAAAGTTTCAGAAAGACCAAGTAAACCATTTTTTGAGCACTATGACTGCGAAATGTTTCCATATTTCCGGTGTTTTAAACTACTTCCAACATTGCCTTGTCAGGTGCATCACTTTAATGCTATTCAGGAAATTTTTAAGACTTCTGTCCACTAAAGGCATCACATCCAAAATTTGCATCTTCAAAGTCCAGGCTCAGTTTTCACTGACATTTGTACACACCCACATTTCCTATGTTCAATAACCCAGAACACCATTTTTCACATGCTCTGAAATGACTTGGCCTTAACAACGTAAAATGCATTAGTTATTGGTCTCTTACATCTCCCTGGAATTCACAAGCAGCTCTTCTTTTATCCCTCCCATCACAGGATTCCATCCTTTACAGCAGACTTCTTATAAAATCATGCTCTTCTATGCCCCAACACAGTGATTAGTTCGAGTTACCAGAACATCAACCTCATTCCATCTTCTGTTAGAATTTTCCCTAGTCTATTTTTCCTGCTTCCCATAAGGTTACTAACGTAGGCTGAGGACCTCCTCGTTCCCTTCTGTGGAACCTGTTCTAATTTTGTAAGCATTCCCCAGCAGGGTAACGCGTGTCTGAGCCCACACCAACCACGGGACACCCAGTTCTGTGCACGGGTAGAGGGGAGGAGGGGAAAGGGGGTCCTGAGTTCCAGCTGCTGCTCCACTAAAATGTTACGTGTCTTTGGCAGTCACTAAGGTAAGTACCACAATTCCTTGCTCCCCTTCTTGAAAGGGAAGATGAGCAGACACTGAAAATCTGTAACAGAAATCTGAAGCAGAAGGAAGCACATCTAACATAAAGTGGTGGCAAAACCTCAGGAAGATGCAGGATTTAAACTTGGATGCCTCTCACTGGAGTTTCCCACTGGCTATTCCTTGTCACTTCCTTGCACTCAGAGCTGTATATCTTCCCTCATCCAATGCACAGTCAAGGAATTTAGTTCAGGATTTTGCACTGTACCACTAAAGAGAGAATCTCAGCAGTGGCGAATGCTCAGCACTGTGGTGCCTACACCCTTTAATGCTGTGCTTTCAGTTAACAGCCTTGGGGTGGCTTAGAAATATTAATTTAAGAAACCATAAATATCTTCAGTCTTAAATTCTGTTTAGATGCTCAAGTTCAAAGAAGTTGATTCAATTGCGACATTCTGCTCTGCCTTTGGCCTTACACACTTTGTTCCTCTGAACTGCAATTCAGATTTCATCCCCTATTACCATTATATTCCACCCACAGCACATAATATAACTTATGAGTATATTCTCTGAACAGTAAATAGAAGTGTTTCAAATAAAAGCCTACATAGGCCAGGCTTCCTCTGAAATTTTGAGAAGGTATGAAAGGTGCCTGATTTTCCAATCTCTTCTTTAAAATAGCCCTGAGGTGCCTTGTTTTAGCAACAATATTAAAAACTGACTTGAAAACAAAGTATTTCAGAGCTGGATTTGAATATTACATTAGCTATCAGCACAAGCGAAGGCCCCAGGAGTCACTGTGGATGACCATATCAGTTCAATGGTCACATAATAAAAAAATAGAGAAAAAACATATGAAGGTGTAGAAGATAATGATTTTTCACTTACAGCAGACCTATAGCAAAAGCATACTAACCAGTTCAGTGGGAGAGAAAAGGCAAAATTCTGCTGACTTTATTTTAAAACAAGAGCTAGATAATAATAAATGAAGTTAAAGAGGTGTATAGTGCTTTCTCCACCTGTTATGATGACATTGTGGAACACATTATCAATAAGGGCTGCTCACATCCAAGTGCTTAAATAATCTGAAAAAGCTCAAGCATTTTTTGTGGCCAACAATTAAAGTTAGGATAGACTTGAAGAGTTTGATTTTTTGCAAAAGACAGTAAAGTCAACGAGTCAAGATTTACACCAACCCCTAAAGACTGGGAGTGGAGAGAGCCCTGATACTGGGGACAAATAATTTTCCAGGTGGGTTGCTGGCATTTTATTTCTTTGCTGAGAGTGCCAACCACTCCTCCCAGTGCCAAGGATAAAATCTGTCTCTTTTAATGTTGCTACCTGTCATATATTATTTCAAGGAGCCCCCTCAGAACACCAGAAGGGCCTGCTGACTTGTATCTTTGTGCTGTCAGAACTGGCACTATTTACTCCTCTAACAATCACACACTCCTAACCTTCTGAAACATAATCTTTTGGTGTGCACAAAACAAAGAAAATGACCAGGGAAAGCAGTTTCTCAAAAGCAACACTATAAAGCTGCACTAGGCAAGATCCAGTCTGGCCGCAGTGATTCCCTAAATTTACAACTTCAGATATGATAATTAAAATTCTGTCTTGTGCAAATATTTCTACCTTTATATTATTAAGTTTTCATACACTCAGAGAACAACAGAGGTGGATCTACCTAAAAGGTGTGTGATGTCACATGGGGAAGTCCTCTGAAACTTCCCTTGAAGTGCCTGGAAGCACTTCTGCAGCAATGCTACTCAGCCTAACTAGTCCAACTGGATAGCGGAAAATAACAATTAATTTGTAACAGAAACCATGCACAGACTGACAGATGTAACATTACCAGTATGCAAAAAATTAAAATAAAACAAATTAAGAACTCCAAACATTAAATTCAGATTGTTTATTGTAAACAGAATAACTCTAGCACTCTGTCATACTGGCTGTGTCACATGCACCCAATTCCACATCAACTGCTTAAAATAGCACTTGCAAAAATTACAGTTATGTAATAATAATTTATGGTTTCTTACATAAACTAATTAACAAGCACTAAAATTGAATTACAGTGTATTCTAGGTAGTTCTTTATTGCTTGTAGACACTGCAGCTCTGGATCCATTAAAATGAACCCATTAGTATGCCTGAGTTTATCAAAATTTACTGCTATATCAAACTCAGAAACTGTAAAATGCTGGAGAACACTTAAAAGCAATTAAGAGTTGTTGGAAAATGACATGGGTTTCCACATCCAGTCACAGAACTTTGAAGTTTTCAATTTTTTCCGCTGAAAAACATGATTTGTGTTAAATACACTGCTGTTCCAATTTATTTATATAATTTGTTAAAATTAAGAGTCGATAGTATTTCCATGAATATATATATCTATTTATTTTTACACACAATAGAAGCCATTTCGTTTTATTCACTGTATGAGTGGTATGTTTAAATACTAAATCCCAAAATATATATTTTTATAATATGTTGTCAAAACTTTTAATATATATATAATACAAATACTTTTACTAAAGGAAAACTATAAACAAAAGTGAAATGCAAGAAGGCAAAAAGCCCATTTTATGTGAAAGATCCATCAAAAATGGGGTGAACAGAAACATCTTTACTGGTTTTGCTTATTATGATTAACTTCTTTTCTTCTCCAGCTAAAAAAATATTAGTGCCCTTCCTTGGCAACAGGTTACACCACAAATTACCATCAAATTTATTAAAAAGATGTTGAAACATTTAAAACAAATTTTAAAAGCACCGTATTTGTTCAGCTAGAAGAGACTCTCAGATAAATGCAACTTAAGGCCCTTACCCTGTCATTTAATTTGGCTTCAGAGCCAGTGTAAGAATGAACACTGATTCAACCACAGGAACAGCCCTGTTGACTATATCAGGACTCTGATGTGTCACAGACACATCTGTCACATCAGGGCTTCAATTTCAGCTTCTTTTAATAAGAAGCAAATTCTCACTAAACTCCCTGCTGAGCAGATTTTACATCTTCAGTGCTTTGCATACTCTGTCTGAATAACTGCCATCTATTTTATGTATTACAGAGATAGAAGAACTTTATGCTCCTTATATTTCTCTATCTGGGGGCTGTCCCAAGCACAAGACCACTCTGCAGAAGTCAGTAAAGTTGCTGAAGACTAGACACCATATACTGTTTTATCATTTTACTAAATTATGTAATATATATACACACATACACAAACTGTGTTTCTGCATAATTCTTGATCCTTCTGAGTTTTGTGCAGCCTACAAGAAGTAGGAACAAGCCTTTTGTGATGTAACCTGGAGCAGATGCAGCCCTGCACTGTCCCAAATGCCTTCCTGAAGGACAGGCACAGGACCCACACATGTATCAGGATAATGACGTATCTGATTCATTACAGGGCCCGTATCTGACATTCACCCGTTCTTGAATGAAGAACCAGTGTGTGTTTGAAGTTATTTGCATTACTGAGTGCTCTGCTGGGCTGAGACCTAACATAACAAATGAGGAAAACCAGACTGAGTTCTCCATCAGTACATGTGCAACTGAAAACAAAACATGACAGCAAATAAAGGATTTGATATAGTAAATGGAAAATAATCCACAGTAACACTGAAAACTGAACAGGGTGTTGATAGTATGAAGAGACTGAAACATTTTTGATAACAAAAATAAGACGCACTATTAAAGTGTTTCCAGCATTTTACTAGTTTTAATATAAAATGTCCCCAAATTTGTATAGAAAGATTAAAATCATGCCCTTATCTTCAGTTATTCTCATTAAGACAATTCTCTCACTTACTACTGCGTTGTCAAATTTCCTTTTCTTTTCCCCCCACTGGTCTTCATAAAACTTAAAATAGAAAACATGTTGGTTGCATTAAGGATCAATTAAAAAAGTATCATTCAACACGTCACTTAAAAAAAATGTGAAAGTCTCTATTTTTAAGAAAAATTGTTGACTCCATCCCAAAAAGGACTTACTTTTCTCACCCCCTCCAGCCCCCAATAAGATAATTATTGGGATACTAAACAGTGTTTTTCAGGAGTAACAAGCACATTTCAAGCAATTTTGTTTGCTCTGGAGGGTTATTTCATCAAAATGAAAATTTGAAGGGATATGCTATTTTAAAAATATACGGCATCTACAAGTTTTTTATTATTATTGTTTCAGTTGATTTTGCTTTTCAACAGGTTGTCTGTAATATAAATGACACATGACCACAACTGATTTTTAAATACTCTCTATCCCTAACACACAGCTAATGTCAAATGAACCAAGAAGGAATTCGGGACTTTCATAATGAACAGAATCATTTGTCCTAATGATCTTTAATAATTTTGCTCATCACGAAGTCCCCTGAAACCATGTCAGTACTGATCATTTGCATTTCTTCATCCATTGGAGTTCTTCACAGTTTTGCAGCCATGAAATTGATATGTGGTTTCACCAGTGGGAAGAGCGGCAGACTGCGCTTGAATTCTGTCATATTTTCAATCACACTTGGCTGCAAAGAAGCGTATGAAAGAAAAGGTCTGCTCAATGTCTTCAGTCAGAAAAGTGAGGAATTCCTTGCTTTTCATTTTAACTGTTGCTAAAACACCTTCCTTGGTCTTTTCTACAGTATTAGTGATTCACACTTTGTTATTACAGGATCCCCCCAAATATACTGTTATTTCTTATTAAATAAATGGGTTTCATATTTACATAATTTAAAACAACAGCTACGATGCAGTAACTGCATTACTAATAATGGCAGGATCTTCAATATATGCAGAGCTTGTCTTTTCATTTAGAAGTTCTACTTCAGAACACCCCACCTGTCCCTTCAGTATCAGAGGTAAGATCATAACCCCAACAGCTATTCAAGGCATTATTATTTTTTAGAAGTAGATGTAGCACATTGCGAAAAGTTAATCATCTACTGGGACAAACACTGCCATGCTTCAAGAAAATTTACTGAAGGTCTGGTAAGGGCCCAGTGCTGTCATATCAAACCACAAAATGAAATCTGTAATACTTTCATGAATACAATTTGTCAAACTGTTTCCTCCACAGGTCACATATTGACAGGAACGTGCATTAATATTTTAGACTTTAAGAAAATTACCAAATAGTTGGGTTTGTTGCTGTTTTGGGTTGTTTGGGTTTTTTAAACAAAGATGATAAAAAATTTTGATGCATATGCATCTTTTTCTTGACACTTGATACACCTGGTCATATACAAACAGTATTTTCAGACAATGATCATCTGTATTTACTCCACAGTGCAGACACCCAGCAGAGTTTACTCCTGTTATTTGCTTTCACTTCAGTGCACTAGAAGGAACAAAGGTAACTGGAGAGATTGCTAGAAAGAAAAATCAGGAAAAATCCTTCTTGCTAGTGAGGATGACAATGCATGTAGAAAAGAGCTGAAACAGCCCCATGACAGCATGAATTTCAAGAAGTTTGTTTATCCCTATAAACTTATATTTAATGATACTAAACCTCTAGATTAAGAATGCAGTCTGGGATTGTCTTGAGTGCTGTTTCTTTTTACCTGTGGTAGTGGTGGTGCTGGTGCCAGGTTCACATCATTTTGGCATGGAAATTCTCCAACAACAGGGCCTATTCAACATCATCAAAATTAATTCAGGACCATAACGTAATCAGTATCTTTAACATAATAACTGTTTTCTCTTAATAGACAGGTATCTATATAAAGCACAGGGTTTTAATTTTTAAGTATTGCTAAATAACATTTTCTAAACATTTTGCTTTTGTACTCCATGGCTGTCTTTACAAATACAGAAATTAATCCATGACTTGAGAACACGATCTTTTATTCATTTTACTTACACATAAAAAGAATGTAGAAATAAAAATTGCTAATCTACTGATCAATAAATACTTAAAACTGTTTCTCAGTGCAAATTATGAGAAAAGTAGCAAATGTCAGTGGTACATACAAGAGCAATGCAACAGCAGCACATCTTTTGGTAAGGACATGGACATGGCTATGGATGCATAGAGTTTACTCCAGGTTCCAAAATTCTGGATAGCAACCAAAATCTTCCCTGCCTGTCTCCGTGCATGCCCTTATTCCAATAATCCCCTCAAACTTCTTCCTGCATTTTCAATCTCAGTTTCTTTCATGGCAGAAGAGAGGCCAAATGCCACATTAAATGGGGACTATGCAGAGAGAATAACTTACTGTAATCCCTGTAAGAGTAACCACCACCATTCCAAGTAAATAATAAACAATTCTGGCAATACAGTTACTAAACCCTAAAAAGTTTTCTCTGGCTAGGAAAAGCTTTAGACTATTTCTATTAAGCAACTACTAGTCATGAAAACTGGAAAGATGCTTTGAAGCAAGTCTTCCTCATTTGGCTGCCGAGTTACAATTTCTACAGTCCCATAAAAATCAATCCTTCTGAGGCTGGAAGTAGTTTCATGACATGCACTCAGCTATCTGCTTCTTCATGTACTACAGACAAGCCTTCAATATCCTTGATTTTGCAACCAGATGCATGTTGGAATTTAAGTACAGTATAAACTGGCGGAAAATCTCACGAAACAACTCAGAGGTTTTTCCTCTCAGTTTATTCATATTAACCAGAAACACTTTAACCTTTTCCTTCCTGAATTCTAAAATGGAACAATACAGTTTACAATGCACTGCTAATCTGTATTATTTCAAAATAAAACCTAAATAAACATTGACCTTCTTAAGTTTAAAGCAAATGTTTGATACTCCCAGAGGTTTTGGCTTTTGTTTGTTTCAGAGTTTGCTTTCCTCTTTGAAGGTGTTTGAATAATATTGTCAGAATAATATTCTGACAAACATTCACTGCTTGTCAGAAAAAAACCTCACACGCTGGATTGATACTGCAAATTCTAATTTTGAGTTGGTTTTTTTGCCCTGTATGAGTATTACAGAATTTTATGTTTCTTTTAAAATAGCCTGTTGAAAACAAAGCACTTATTTTAGTTTACATTGTTTTAATATCAATATACTTCAGAAAGGTTGAAGAACCTGGTCACAAACATTAACCGGAAAATTTGAAGCACCCACTTGAAGGAAACTTGTAAAAAGAAATACTTTTGCCTCTGAAAGGTAAATAATCTCTAAAGCTGAGTTTTTCTTATAGTGCATTTGTATCATATAACATGGCTATCTAACCATGAGTTGCTTGACATTCAGCACAATACTTACAGGAATCCATTTCCCTTGCAAGGACGTGCACTGATACCTTGTGTCTTCTGGGAGCATCTATTGCCAACAGCACCTACAGTAAAAAACATCAAGATCCTCAGATGTGGGAAGTATCCCTTAGACATTATAAAACAGTAAAAAGAACAAAAGTGTTTAAATTTTAACTTTAAGCCTTAAAATGAGGAATGAATTTTGGGATGTCCCTTCAAATATGATTAAAAGTCACCCACACAGTATACAATGAATAATTTTACAATCGAGTTAATAAATTCATGTACCCTTTGGAACTCAGAAAAACTGTAAGTAATAGAAATTCAACCATTAACTATCATAGTATCAGGAATGCAACCTAACATCTCTGCAGAACTTTCAATCTCTAGCAGTCTTCTCGAAGCACATCACCCTGAACACAATTATTAAACTCAGCTGGACTAACTCACCAATACAGCTGGTTATTTCTGCTCTGGAATGCTGCATAATCATTTATTCAGCACTGGTGTAAGCAAAATAATATAGATTCCTACAAAACTAGGAGGTGCATGCTCATTCAAGTTACCATTTATTAAACAACAGGTGCTAAAATTCCATTTACTAAGTTTGTATTTGCTGCATATCTTCATCCATGCTATCATAATATTAAAAAAAAAAACCAACAAACTAACAACCCACCCAAAGATGTCAGCGTTCACTGTGCCATGTAAATAATAACCAGTTTCAAGCATGAAGGACTAACTCTTATAAAAATAGAGGACAACATAAAAAACACCCTGGACAGTGAAAAGGATAATGCAGAATAAAAAAACCAAACCACTTTGAAAGCCATTACCCCCCTCTGCCCAAGAGAGGAAAAAAAGGCAGACACAAACATATCCATGCTTCTTCAGGGGCAGAAATTTTTCCACCCAATAATAAATTCTGCAGACATTAAGTTGGACTTATTTTCAGTAGTACTCCCTGGGCTACTGGCTGCTCCATAAGTAATAAAACACTATAACACTCTGCAATACAGTGAAATATCACTGACTGGGACATATTACAGAACAGAAAGAATGACACACAATTTTTTTACATTTGGGGAGTGAATGACACAGACACGACAGGCGCAGATGCCCTCCTAGTATCTCCATTGCCTATATTAAGTATCTATCTCGCAACTTCATGCTGAGTCGCAATGCACAATTACTGCGACATTATGCTGTTCCTTCACGCTGCCCAACTATTAGAGCTAAAAAAACCCCACTGATTTACACTGAACAAAGCTTTCAAAATATCTGTTTCATTCACAATTCATGCCAAAAAATAGGCTGAATCATTTATCGGTTGAAGAAAAATAAGAAAAGAACAAATGTGCAATTTTGGCCAGACTTGGCCATAGAGCAGCACATTTTATATCCATAAAGGAAGGATAAATGAAACAAGAGGAAAATAAGAGCAGCAAGAAAAAAAATCAAAACCACACCAAACCTCAATCCTTCTCCGCAATTTTTACCGTTGCCATTAAACTAAGTAATATTCAGGATATAAAATTATTATAATGGAATCTGCATCAATTATATCATCTGCCTAAAATTGGTGTCAGTATATCCTTTCACAGTTTGCACAAATCAGATTCAGCTGTACCTACATCTCTTTCCAAATAACATTTTTACTACAAGACTCACCTTGTAGAACTGTATAATATCATCCTTGGTCAGGGTCTTTAGATAAGCCACTTCAATGTTATCTGCACAACAATAGTAAAAATTAGAGTACGTCTGCAGATCTCAGCTGGTTATTAGCAAACCACTTATTCAAAGTATATTTCTTTCAACTTCAGATGACTGCAAATGATACACTTTTCATTGTTATCTTTGAAGTTAATACTTGCTTCACTAAGTATCACTGGAACCTTGGCAGAAAGTTATACTTCAGTAAGTCTGATTGGACTTATTAAAAAAGGCACGTTTAAAGAATACTGACTGTACTGTAGCATATTCAGTAGCTAAAATAAATATGCCTATTTTTGTATATTATCTTCAAATCAATGTTACACATTTTTAATTCAGATGTTTTTTATTCACAGTTAGGAAACAGGAAACGTACTTTGGCAGGATGTACTTTTTAAAGAAATGTAAGGGATGGTGCCTACATCATACCTGTTAAGGAGTAATCACCTGGGGTAAGTAAGCTCTGGGGACAATGTGTCTCAGTTGCTACATTACTTCATATAAATTAAATTATCATGAACTAATCATCTAATATCACTGCTGCATAAGCAGAAATGTTTTCTGTTGTAGGCATGCTTGCTTTTCTTAGGGTGAGCAGGAAGGTCAAGGAATAAATGCGTGCAAGAGAACAAACAGGCAGCTAACAAGTCTGTAAGGCAGGCTTTAATTAATATTAAGTTCTATATAAAGGAAATACCCCCCCCAACAATATAATTTAGAAAATTAGATAACATTTGGGTGACAACGTTAAAAGTAGTAATAACATAACTGTAAAAATATGAAGAAAAAAATCCTTCCACTTCTTAAGGCTGGAATATGAATTTCTGATTTTGACAATTCTAGTCATGTTATAATCATTAATGATATAAAATTACTAATGGGCAGAGGGGAATTAAAGATACAAAAGTCGAGGGAAATAGTAAGGTCGGTAGGATTTAGATATGAAATATATGGCTACAGTTAGAGGTAAGAATTCCAGAGAGATAATATTGATTCAAGTATGGTAAAAACAGAAACACTTAAGGTAGAGAAAAAAATCAAACTACTTCATCAGACCCAAGAAAGTACTGGAGGGGATAAGTTTCCACACCACTCCTTATGCTCAGGTACGAAACCATGTCAGTAGCTCTCATTCTCTCTAGACAAGCCAGATGATGAGTCAAAACTCATCATTATTGTAACAGTTTAGTGAGTCATTATCAAGCAAAAAGACTACTTGCTACTGTGGAAAGCCCATACAGTGCATGTAAAGCAGAAGAGAAGTCACAGAATACAGAATGAGTTTTATGGAGGAAGCATATTATGCATGAAAGAGCAGAAAATTACAGTTGTGAATAAGAGTCGAGACACAAAAATATGAGAGGAAAAGCTGACTGTACCTAAACAGATTTTTTCTTTAACGTTAGAAACTGTATTACTAATGTATATCAGCATTCTGGGTTAAAAATCTTCAAACCACATATATTATGTAGGATCACACTGTAAATAACTGTCACTCCATTTTCAGTAATAACACTAGAAGTTGGATCTCATTTGGTCTTCTATAAGCTTATAATCTTCAAAGAATCATGGATTAAAAAAACAAAAAAAACATAACTTTTTTTTCAAATCTACACCAAGATGAGACAGGTTGCATGTTAGTTTAGATACCTGCTGTTGCCCCTGTCATCACTCCCTCAAAAGAACTGCACAGTGGGAAGAGAAGTAGGGTTTGTATCAATGTATGTACCATCAGGAATGTCAGAGTGTATTTGAATGCATCTGTCAAGTATATATTAAATTATGTATAGGCCATGTAAAGTTGTTCCCAAATGAATATGACACACAGTAGTCATAAGAGCGGCCAAAGTAAAGCATTCAGTTTCAAAGGAATTATCGTTTCTCTTACCTCTGTCAAAGTTATACTGCTGGGAAATGATTTCTCCCCAGTATTTAGCACATTCTGCAGACAGCTTCTTTGGTTTGTCTAGACGACGAATTGCTAAAGCTTGGATATGTTTTTGGAAGGCCTCTTCTGTCATATCTTCTATGCATTTCTCCATAGTCTTTAAGAATGCTTCAACTCTGCTCTCTAAATAGTGGGGGGGCTTTTCAGATTGGATAATAAATCGCAGTCCTTGTATGCCGTTTGCCCGCCGTGGACCACTAAACACAATGTAACCTTAGCAAAACAAGAACAGCCACATATCAAGAGAAATCCCTTGCTGAAGCATCACGTTTGCCAAACATGGCATATTTGACAAGAATGCAATGTTATGGTAACTTTATTCTGTATTATAAACAATGCAGGTTTTCAAAATATGCCATTGTATTTTTTTTTGAAACATCTTTATTTCACTGAGGTAAATATCAGTTCAGGGGAGCAGCGAGGAGATGAGGCAGACCAAGACAAAACAAAAACAATTCCATCATCAGGATTAGGTTTCCTGAAATTAGGCTGTACTCTAGTGCTTTATTAGACTTAACATTAGAAACTTACTATTTTTTATAACATCTAATCTGTATTCTCTGTGCTGCAATGTAAGACCACTACTTCCTATCTTATCAATTAGAGAAAAAAAAAGTATTATTCCCTTTCTTACTGTTGCAGCATTTGCTAATCTGAACAACTAATCCCTTTTTCAGTCTTCTACTCTTCTTTTAATAACAAACCTGTCACATTTCTTTTAAATGTTTTATAGCTTTCTCGTAGTTCCATGACACTCAGGTCAAAACTGGATACAGTATTTCAAAGTTCTTACCTGAACAATTTAGGGGTATTATTGTGAGTGCATCTTGAAAGCTTCCATTTATATATCCCAGCATTTTACACAGCAGGACAACACTGCTGATTTATGTCCTACCTCTGACCCACTGTACCCTGTAGAGTTTGCTACAGAACTGCTACCTAGCCAGAAGCTTCCTAGCTTCTATCTGTGCCATTGGTTGTTCCTGCCAAACTGTTTCTAACAAACTGCATCTTATCTTCATTGAAGTCATGTTTCCAAAATGTCAAACTAATTTTAAATTCTAATTCTATCTTCCCACACACTTGCAGCCTCTCCCAGCTTAGTATTATCTGAAGATTTAGTAAGTATACTCACTCTGCTATCATCTAGTTTTGATGAAAATACCAAATAACATTGGCTCACAATAGAGCTCTGTAGAACAATTGTTTTTCAAATTAACTCCTCCAGTCATGACTTTCCAAAGTCCTGCCTCCAAATCTGTAGCACTTCCACCTGGGCACTCCAGTAACAGTTACCTCTCTCAGTTACCTTTCAGAACTAGTTTGATAACTTATTCTATATTTTCAGGAATTAGAATTAAACTGACTAATCTATAATTTCCCTGCTTTTCTCTTTCCTTTTATTAAGGCAACACGAAGCACTTACCTATGTTTATTTTTTCCAATACTTCATCTATCGTCATTATAAGACTTCTAATTCCAGGATTTCATAATTTTGATGTTTATAATAGAATGTATAGTTCATCACACCTGAACTCCCAATTAATCTGTTATTTTCCTGTTCAATGGTAAACCTTGGACTTTGATCACCAGTATTGATTTTGGAAATCATCTGATCACAGTTGATATTTTAAATGAAAACTAACAAAGCCATCCTAAAACATTTTTTTCCACCACTGCCAACTTTTCTCTTTCACTTTCTCATACTGCTAAAGCATTTACTGAAATAATTCTTGTTACTGCTTCTACTGTTCAGCAAACTGCTAACTCCTTTTTCCCTAAGCTTTCTCAGAGATCTTACTAACAACTCCATGAAGTTTACTGAATTTTGCTGGTATTTCTACTGTTATTTTCTCTGCATTTATGCAATGCTGAACACACACAGTTCCTCCTCACTGTTTCCCCCCCACTCTTTACCTGCTACTTCCAACTTCTATACAAAACCTGCCACCAGCACATTTCAAAAATCTGTTAAATAACCTGGATTCTATCCTATTTTCAGCAGATTGTTAAAATTCCTATGATGAATATTTTATGGCTGATTCTGCTAGTTGCCCACAAGAAGTCTAATCTTGCCTGACATCCCTGGTAGCTCAGAGTCATCACACTGAGACATTTGCCTGCTTCTCACCTTGGGAAAACCTGTACTCCTACTCTCCAGTATTTCAATCATGTGAACCGTCACGCAAAGTCTCTCTCTCCTTGTTACTCTGGAATAATCTTACCTGTTCTGTCTTACTGGTTCAGGTAACAATTACCTGTACTTACTGATGAACAGCTGTATTTTTAAAAAGCCAGAAATGTCTTCAACATAGTAGCTCACCATTAACCACACAGCAGTATTCCTAAAATAGAGCTTAGATAGAGTTTAACAGCTGGACTTGATGATCTTAAAAGTCTTTTCCAACCTAAATGATTCTGTGATTGTATGAACCAGCAAGTGCACTTGGAAGTAGTATCACAAGCAGAAAAGATCAAACTAATACTGATCCTTTAAGAAGACTTAGAAATTTAGGAAACTGATCCATCTCCTTTTGGTAAAAGTTCTGATACGAAGTTCTCTGCACAGTGATCAAACTTTTAGTCAGAGTTGGTTTCAGATATTTCAGACTTATCAGAAATATGATGTATGCTTGTTCTCATTGTAGAGACTGTGCACAGTAACGTTTCCTTGAGTCATCAGCGGTTATTTAAAGATATTTAAATTTCCCAAGTGCCCTTTAAATGGCATTCAACCAGCAGGGAAAGAAGCCCTCACCACACCTCACTGTGAGTGTGCAAGTGTGCATCCACGTGTGTATACACACACACAGTCACCACGGGAGAACTCACCTAACTGCTCCTTGGTGCGCAGGGTGTTGAAGCATGGCTCTGAGATAATCTGACAGAAAAGCTCCAAAAACATATTCTCAGAAGTGCTCTGCATGTCTGTCTGGTAATAGATCTCAATGCCACAATTGTTATGAACTTCATTTCTCTGTTGATATACAAACCAACCTCCTAAAAGACAAAGTTAAAACATGCGTCTTCATAAAAATGTACATTTTTATTTTCCACAATTAAAATGAGAGTGGCTTGTGGAATGGAATTATAATAAATGGTTTAGAACTGTTAAAGCAGAATTTCCACTAACAGCATACTTTTCACAAAACAAGAAAATAATGTTTTATTTAAACACATTAAAATGTCACAGCTTGAGCATATCAACTAAATCGAAACTGGTTGTTTCTCCTCAAATATTTTAGGAGCTGGGGTGAAATTCTGTATTGCCTCTACTATGTAAACATTTTCTAGACAATCTGTCAGAAACAATTATGAACGTTAAAAATAATTCCACATTTAATACCAATAACTTCTTGGAAAGAATGTTGTGATAGTTTCCACAGACAGATGACCAGCTATGGGTAATGTGCTTTGGCTGCATACCTGGATATAATCATCACTCTCTGTAATATCTGAATGAGACTGGAATATATGAATGAGGTTGTTTTTTTTTTACCATAGAAGTCAAATCATACAAAAAATACAAGATCAAAAGAATCTGTATTTGTAGAAAAAAAGAGTTGTGTTAAGAACTTTTAGTTTTCTCAAAATAGCAAGCCATTTAGAACAGTCCTTCACTGAAGAGTCAATTAATACTCAAAAATGCTCAAAGAATGCTGTTTATTCAAACATGTATACTATGTGTTGCAGAGTGTGGGACAAAGCTCTTATTTCCATAAATCATTAGGGGAGAATTAGGACTGAATAACAGAAGGCTTTGGATTGGAAGGGATCCTAAAGATGGTCTAGTCCCAATTCCCAAGAACTCCAATTTACATACAAAAATTAAAGGTGAAATCAAACTAATTTTCAAGTGTAACAGGGAGATCATGTATTAGTATGTAATTTCATCTAAAAAAAACCACACCCTAATTATATTTTTGAATTTTAAGTTTAAAATAATTGGAAGTAAGTCTGATTTCAAAACACACTCCTAGCAACAGAGTAATATGCATTTTAAAGTGTCATTAGCCAGAAGAATCTCAATTTAATGCATGTTAAAAAATCATAAATAAACCATTTCACTTACTGTCAGGAAGTTGAACTTCTCTGTATCTCACTAGCTGACTGGGAAGGAGTGGCTTTGTATGAGCATGCTCAATAAGAGTGTCCTCAACCATCTGCATAATTCCTAATGCAGCCTGGAAAAGAAAACGTTAGAGGCATTTCAGTGATCATTAGTTATTCTGTACTTAACAGAAGGGTTAGACTTCCCAATTATTGATGGTGCTGTGAGACAAAAGAAAAAAAAATCAGGAACAGAAAATAGGGATATTGCAATTTAATACTAATACAGTAAAAGTTAAGTAGATGAGAAGAAGTGGGAGTTTGAGGGAAAAGGCTTTGTTTTCTGTAAGTTTAACTTGTCTACATGTTTAGCTACTCCTCCCCAATGCTTCTGAAAGTAAAGCTCAATGTGCTTTTTCTTTTTCCTTTTTTCTTCACTATTTTGGTGTGTTTATCTTCCAGCATTTGAAAATGCATTCCATTGATGTGTTGGTGGTGTTAAGAGTCATCGCCCAAATACTTTGTTTTACTTGATGGTCTACAATAATAATTAAAAAAACCCAACAAGTAAGCTAACAAAAAATGTTAGTTTCATTCAAGTATTTCACTTTAATAGCTCTACCTGTTAAGGGTTATGTGTTCTTGTAGCCTGCACACTGGAAATTACAGTAACTAGCTACAAAGTAGTTTTGGCTGAAAGCTAAAAATCTCTGAGTCTGCATTGCCACCAACTCACAACACAAGTGATTTTATCAAAAACATGCAAAAGGTCTGAAAATTTAATAAAGCCCCCCCAGCACCTCCAAAACCCCACTCGGTATCAAAAAAAAAAGAAGACTGAGGTCTAAAAAACATAGTTTGAAAGATCAGAGGAAAAATACTGTATATTCTTTCAATCACGTCACCATAAATATTTACAAGACTGTTCTTCAGAATTACTTCAGGATTACTTTACTATCCATCTGCTTGCAGCAAATAAAAAAAACTTGTCAAAAAACAAGTATCAGAATGAAATTAATGAAAGAAGAAGTAGGAATTTTAAGCAGCTAGACAGGTCTAATTTTTCAAGTCCAGATTCACTGAAAATTTTTTTACTACTGAAAGGTGTAAATTTTGATTTTAGTTGAAAGAAATTCTCAGATCCAGGTTAAAATTTCTGAGCTTTGCCAGTGATGAGCACATCTTGGGTACCGAAGGACAGAGAAGATTTTCTACCCACATCTGTTAAGGGAGGTTTGCAGACAATTTCTAAACATAACAGGATATGGGTGTAGGACATCCTTCCCAGTTCTCTGGCTTTAGCACTCTTCAATCACTCTTTATGCCAACCAAAGAATGCTCTTCTCTGATGTAACTGCATCATCACGGAAATCTAAGAAATCTGGTCATGCAGCTCCACTTCAGAAGGAACTGACTTTCATAGACAAATGTGTAAGAAATAAGGGAGAGAAACTATGCTTAATTTCTCTGCATGAAAAATACTCTATAAGAATTTTTTTAAAGCATTTTATAGATATATTTGAAAAAGAGAATTTTGTCTATCCATGCTATTAGCTCCTTCATATTTTTTCCCCCTCCTTACTCATTAACTTTCTTCTTCAAACGTTCAGCAGTCATTAGCAGTGTTTATGACCTCTTCTGCTAGTAAAGCATCCCAGGGCTGTTCTAACATAAAAATACTCAAACAAGCCTTTTGAAAAAAGAATGCAAAAACATAGAAAAAAATGTACTACATTTTTACTGCTACCTACATTCAAATATTTGGTTAGACTTCGTATGCAAGTACAAAGTGTTACTATTTTACTGGAAGACAAACCAAACATTGTCTGACTTTTACTCCCCAAACTGAGAGCTGACACTTGGGGGTTTTTATGGCCCACTTATTCCTGTTTAGCTATGTGCAAAGTAATTAATTTGGAGGGATATTGGATTCTTAAATCTTTGCTAGTTAGTCTGAAAGTTTTAAATGGAAAAAGCAAGATCTGCAGCACACTGTTCCATTTGCAGCTTCATCACAGTAATGACAAGCAATAAAGAATTTCGAATACTTATATGTTAAGTTGTTTTTTATTCAGTTTCCAAGAGCAATATAAGGACAGCACTTAGGCTAATAAATCTCATGGGGAAAAATGACACTGATACTTCCACAAAGATAAAAAAAGTAGGAATTTAAATTATGAAATCACATTTGGCAAAACTTCTTTTAAGATCTGAGAAGATTAAACTAGTCTTCCAGTTTTTATTCTGCTTTTAAATAAAAATGGTTTTATTAAAGAAAGTATCACACCAACCTGTTTTGTTATATTGCCATGGAGAAGAGCTTCAATGTGTAACCGTGACAACAGCTGTGCTATAAAGGCCTTGAGACGGGGAAGGGTGACATCTACAATAGATATTTAGACAGTTAAATCATTCACTTGTATTGTAAATTAACAAGGACCTAAGTCATCATTAGATACAGCAAATTTCTTAGAGGAGGAGAAACTCATTATCATGAAAAAGTGAATCTCTCCTTAAAAATGCAACATTGGAATGCTTCCAGGTCTAAATAGCAGCACTCATCATATAGTTTATTTCGCTTAGAATTCACATGCTGTCTGACCCAGATTCCAAAAGAAAGAAAAACAAAAACCTTCTTCCCAATCATGCTGAACAAACATTCATTCTCCAGAGACAACTCTTGCAATCATTCAGGTAGCGTTCCAAGGAAAAGTCTTAGTTCTTAGTTATTAAGAAGCAGCAGGTAGTTTATAACACTCAAGCAAGTGTATATAACACTGTGCATTTACCATACAGACTAAAAAAAGATCCTCAGCTTAAATACAGTGTTTCAGTAGTATCTTTGCAATAAACAATACACCAGAAAAATATTTTTGCAATATATCCCAGTGTACACATACGGCACAACACACATTCTGTGATAGCCTCTCCTTGCAGAGCAGTTTTCATATATAATGCAAAGTATAATTTAACATATAGAATCAATGGAATAAAAGAGGAAGGATGGCTGAATGGATGGGGTGTTCATGGATATGTATTCTGAATCCATACCCTCAAATAAGTACAAAAGCCAGATACTCTGCTTGAAAAGAATGTCTCTATGTATTACAAGAAGATATTAAAAGATCACTGTCCCAGTGATCACCTTTTCTTACAACACAGCAAAATACAGGCAGAGAAAAGTTCTTCAGCTATTAATACAATAATAGGAACATTAAAGATCATTTTAGTTCCAACCCCTCTGCTGTGGGCAGGGACATCTTCCACTAGACCTGGTTGCTCAGAGCCCCACTCCACCTGGCCTTTAAAATCAATTAAATATTTTAATCTGAAATTCCTTCTTCATTCAAATATATGGGGGTGAATGCTTTTTGTTATGATCCATAATTCTCTTTATTCTTTATTAAAGTTGTTATTATCTACAGAAATTAAATATTTTTATTAGTTACAGTTCTTTATTATCTACAGAAATATGAGTTAGGTTTCCCTGATAACAGAAAAAACAAAACAGTTTGGGCACTGGGAAGCACAATGCAGATACACTCTAATGCGTCTGCAAGATGTCAACTAGAGCCAAAGTTTTATCAATGTTGAATAAGCACTGGATTCAACCACCCAGGCTCATACCCACAGAGTTGTTCAAATTTTGCCTGAACTTTTACCAGCAAGTTTTGCCATTTGAGGCCTTTTGGCCTGAACTACTCTAATTTCTTGAAAATGGAGGACAAGTACAGCAAAAGCAGTATCAGCTCGGGTCTGGCACTGCAGGGGCTTCACTTGAATAGCGAGCAGAGCCCAAAACAGGTACCCTCATTAGTTTAGTGACAAAACATTTTCCACAAGAAAAAAAACCAAAAATAATAAAGTTTAAAAGTAGCAGAACATTACCATCTAGAGCTTCTTTTAATTCATCTTTGGTCCAAGCAACTTCTGTCATCAGGAGTCGGAGATAATACATTGCATGTTGATGAGGCTGTTCTGCCCTGAAGTTGTTTAGTGATCTCATGTACTAAAACAAAATCATTAAGCTCAAATTAGAAATCTAGAATCTATGAAATACACATTCTATGATGACTGACCAGGGGTGGAGGAATACTGCTATCAGAAAATGTATTTTTCTCTCAGCTGCTTCCTTCAGCTGATTTGGTCAGACATAAAGAGGAGCATCTGGAAAATTCTTTGCATGGATAAAGGAGGTATGAGAGAACAATTAGTGAGCTTCTCCAAAAAAAACAAACTCCTTTCCAGTCCAGCTGCACCTTTACAAAATAAGAAAAAACCTTTTCCTCTACTAGAGGAACTGGGAAGTGCAAACTAATAGCTTTGGCAAGTCGGATGCATTTCCAGTATAGGACAAAAGCAATTAATTTCAGGGCACGTGAGTGACAAACAGTGAGCCTGAAGTTGCTGAGGAGGAATCCTTCTGTCTGTTCCTAACAGAAGCCAGAAGGTGGTATCTCCCTTATCTGTTTAGTGTAGACTTGAGAGAAGAAAACTGCAGTTTCCCCATCTGATTTGAGTTCTAGAAGTCAGCATGTATTAACCAACTGGTTACCTTTGCAAAGGATCTTAGCCCAGGAGCCAAGACACACAAGGGGAGAAGAAATGTTGCAAATCTTTTCAACACTTCCTTTGCCCCTTCATCCATTTCCCCCCTTGTTTTATGGCTAGGTCCCACTGAAAACATTCCAATTTGTAAAACAGGATATAGAAGTGAAATTTTGCCCCCCCACCACCCCTGCTTAGATTTCTCCTCCTGTCAAAGCAAGCTGTAATCCCCTGATAAATCATAAGAAAGACTGACTAAAAGAAGATCACAGGGCCAGTTATTTTCAAACAAATAATGAAATATAAACACTCTGAGGAACTCATGACCACAAAAAAGACAAGAGAAAAAAACTCCTGGAGTCCCACTAAGACAGAATGTCACTCTTTTTTTCCATGGATAGCCAGCCCTCAGATTTCCTATCAAGTCAATGCAGTTGATTTTAAATGACTGCAAAGTGTAAATTTCTCATGCAGCTTACCGCTTCCTTGATGATTTCAAATCGTTTTTCATCAATCTCAAAGGTAGCCATTTTTTCAATGATCTTCTTGAGCAAGATATGTTGCTTGTCATTATAACCTTTTACAGAGAGCTACGGAAAAAGTGCATAATTTGCTTTAAATGTGGAAGATAAAAAACAATTACCAAGTCTTGCATAATTCAATGAGCAATACACTTTTCAATACTTACTCTAAATTCACCATTTATTGAACAGTAACTCATTCTAAAATTAAATCACTTTACTCATCACAAGAGAACTTATGAATATAATATTGCACATTTGCTCAGGAGTTATAAATAAATTAATGTAATTTCATGTTGATTTAAGCAAACTGTACTCAGAATACAGATTTTTAATGATTACAATACTGAATTTAGTCAGTAAACTGTACCTTTGGAGTACTGAAATGGTTTTACTCTGGGTTTCTCACTTCAGTAATGAAGTCTAGATTCACAATCTTCTAAAATATTTTCTCCAATTTACTTTTAATCTTTTTTCATGTTTATGTTGCTGATCAAAAATATATTTTATGTAAGCTGAAGTAAGCAGCGCTACAAGTAAAGGGGTGCTATCAAAAGCAGCACAGTTTATAACCAGGATGGTGCAGGACTGAAACACCAAGGTAGTTAGTCTACAATTGTAATGATTTCTCTTGCAAAAAAAAAGACACTAAAAGGCCTTTTTTTGTGGGAAAAACTTCAAAATCTGGTATCTCAAAGCAGGAATTTGATTGGATTTGTGCAGTTTAATTTTTAAGAGTAAAACTAAACTTTAGAACACAAACCAACATGCGGGTGAATTTCTGCTTTCCAGCAGAAAGATTTTTTTTTTTCTTCTCTGGTTGCTGAAACATAGCTGGACCATGAATTTGAAGAAAAAGCTATCATAAATGGATTTATGATAAAGGCTGGTATCCTAAATTAGCACAGAACCCAAAGTGTTCAACAATCACCATGGGTGACTGCTTTCATAGTATCTGCCCTTGCTTAAAAGCATCATCGTTGTACAGTTCCACTTATTAATTATAAAACTTCTCACAATACAGAAGACTACAAGTTTTCAGTTAAGATTTAAAATAACTCTAAACTCTCAAACTGTGACTAAAAATAAAGAAAATTACACACTTTTTTTTTTTTTAAAAAAAAAGAATTAATCCTGACCACAGAAACATCAGCAAGTTTTAAACTGAGAACAGATAACCATGTTTGTGGTAAGCCAAGTGAATGCTACAAGGAAATTAGATTTGTGTTGAATAAAAAAAGAAATTGCAGGACTCTGTCATACAGAAAACATAAAGACCATATACAGGATATTTTTTTACCAAGACACTCTGGAAAACAATACTTCTACAGGAACTTTTGAAACACACTCTGATATATAACAATGGCTAACAAAAGCTTTTAATAGAACCTCGAGACAGACTACTAAATCTCCCATCATAAATCTCATAGGAGAAGATGAGTAAGAAGAAATCATTTCTCATAATACCAGTATTTATCAAGTATTGTCAGCACTTTAAAACAGATTATAAAACACGTAATATAAACAAACACTAAGGAAAAGCCATAAATATCCAGCATTGCAATCTAATGAACACATGCACAATCCATTTCCACAGCTCACTACGGCAGAATTAGAGAACTGTAACAAAACCTGTAACGTTGAGATTCATTCAACAGAGAAGTTAATCTTTTTATAAAGAAATCAGCAGCAGTACTTTCCAGATTACCATGCAAGCCAGTAAAAATGTGAACTAGAACGCAACAACTGCACTGCACACATGTTCACAAGACACTGCAATCTTAAACAGGTCACTCAGTACAAAATACAGTTTTGCACTGCCTTTAATTCATGAGATATATGCAAGGAAAAAAAAAAACATTAACCATCTCATTTAGAAATGCAGAAGTCAAATGTTTTCTCCAAGCTCAACAACTCCCAAGCTGTTTAATTTCCTCCTGCGTTTTTTTCTTACTTACAAGTATTGCATTCATTCCTGATGCAATGCCATAGACCAAACCTGAGAGGCGTGCTGCATATGTATACTCTTTTAAATCATCCTTCAATAACCTGATAAACAGGTATGTCATGTTGCAATGGAGAGGATCAGCATAAATGTAGCGACTAACAAAAAGAAAAACAAAAGAAATGCTTTGATACCTCAAGCAGTGACAAAGTAATGGATGAAGAAATATGACTGAAGAGTATGTATATGCAGCCTCATGATCAGTAGTTCTTGAACAGAAAAGCTGAAGTATACCATTTATTTAATAGCATGAAAAGAGGGTCTTTAACCCCATCAGTCAGAAAGCTTTTAATAGATATCTGACAAACTTATATAAATATGTAAGCTTGGATTAGGGTTGCCTTTTTTTTTTAAATGGAGGAAGAAATCTTACAACTAATTAATTTCATGAATGATACAAAAATAAAGAAGAAAATTTGCTTAATGTGAACTGAAAGACTGTTGAAGACTTTGAACAAAATTCAACTTAAAATTCAAATCAAAGAAAGAATGGTTAATAACCAAGATCAAAAGGACTAAAGGCCTTTATTTTTTATTTAAAAGTCCTTCCATCAAATCAATATAAAAATGTTGATGAGTGGAAGTAGTTTCAAGGCTCTAAGCTTTTCCTTGATTTGGGTACTTACATACATCCCATAGATGGTATTTTGGAGATCATAGTTCAAGCCAGCTAGTTCTGCTGCATATGCATACTCGTTGAGGGAGTCTTTGAGTAGTTCAAGGTACAAATAGGCCATGTTACAATGCAAGGGATCCACGTAAGCAAATGGGCTGGAAGAAAATGTTGAAAGTAAAATAGGCAGTTTAAAATTATTTCTCTGTTTCTTTTGGCCTTTTAAGTTTGATCTGAAGGAAACAATAATTTCTGTGATTTTATGCTGATGGATCCGAATATGAAGGACAGCTGCTTTGAAGCCAAACGTGAGCATACCTGAAAACAGTTACTTAGCTTGCTTATGGTTTGGGGACTACCTAAATAAATATATTGAAGATTCCAGGGTTATTCTATTTGTGCTCATAAATCAAGACACATTATATTTACTTGGCTGCACAGTCAGAATTCTTCAGGAGTAAAATAAACTAAGTATATCAACATAATTTAACAGATCAATATGAAAGCCCACACACTAAATATTAATTCAATTAACACTCATACACAATCAGAAAACAATGTAGTTTCTATTACAAAAATTAGGAGATGAGCAATTTGTGGTATGAAAACACAGTACGTTGCCAAGTTCCGCTCTGGAAAGAAGTCTGGCATATCCACTGTCATAACACCAAAATATTTTGTGCTACCTTTTCAATGGCAACAGCAATACAAGACCTACTGTTGTATTAGAAGCACCTGATCACACACAATACTGTCACAAATTTCTCTAAAAGAGAAAAGCAACTCAAAGACTCAAGCCATGTTTCAACTGTGCTAATGGTTAAATACCTGTGTGTTTTAAGGATTTGTGAAGTCACATTATTTGTAATATGATTACTTATTTCTACAGTTTCTGAAGTGCATGCACATTCATTATCAATTTCACAGGAATAATCAGCAGTATCTGAAACAATTTGCTGGATATGTCTTACAATTCAAACCCATGCCATTTGCATTTATATTCTCCAAGCAGTCACTAATGGTGATATTGAGAGCCATGTCATCACATATGTTTGTACCTATACAGAATGGTATTTCTCAGTGTATACCAACACTAATGAAGTAAAACCAAGATCACATGACCAGAAAACATAAGCTGTTAACTTTAAAATACATTGCAAAGGTATTTTTAAGAAGGTTCCTGGTTGTTTTTAGTAAGGCCATGACTTCTCCTTCCTTTTAGATTAAGGAAAGAAAGCAGAGGAAGAGATTTTAAAAAACAAAAAAGCTATTAGAGAAGCACAGCCTGCTATAGTCTAAAATCTTAGCCCAGACCAAGCAAACACATCAGTAAAAAAACCAAAAAGGGCTGCTAATTTCATTTCTCCCTAAAATTTCCCAAAATTGAGCAATTTCAATATGCCCAGTGATGCAAATCCAATTACTATCAAACTTTTTAATTAAGACTGAATTCAAAGCAAGATTTAGGTCAATCCTATGTTACCATAAGCCTTACTCCAAACTCATTATATTTTTTTCCCATTTTGATACTACAATAGAGACTTAATCAGTTTGAGTGATTACTATGTCTGTATCAGTTATAAATTCTCTATACTCATTTAGCTGGCGAAGGCCAAGAGGGAGTTTTGAAAATAATGGTGACTACTAAATCATTTATCCTCAAGTGAAAATAACTGAAAATTAGTACAACGCTGTTCTCAGAGCTGCCTCCTATTACTGACAGTTTTGTAAATAAATGTTTATTTCTAGTTTACCTTTCTTGCTAGACTCAAGCAGAACAACTTAATCACTGACAGTGTATTTGAAAAATCATAACGTCTAGTCTTTTTCAAACAGAGCTGGAAGTGACATAGCTGCAATCAACACTGAAGTGTTGAGCTGATAACTACCTTTAATGAGTTTTCAAAATATCAGCACATTATTTGGTTATTCTGCTTCCTTTTAAAAAAGGATACTTGTCGAGTTCTTAAGTTGCAATTCACACAAAAGCAAAAGCTTATCATCATCTTTTAGGTCAGCTGGTAAATCCCATGTCAGACGTTTTTACTGTGGTGTTTCTTTAAGACAAAGATCCCTGTAAGGATTTTCAGTTTTGGAATATTTTGATTTTAAGAGACTCATATACTCATTGTTCCTATGGGATTTGTGTATTTGAGAGAGAAATCACCATCATCAGCTTGCTCTTAATTCATTTACACAGCAACTGCTGCTATAACATCTGGGTAAGGAATATTTTCTATGATTCATGATGACCAGGGCTGCAGGCAGAAGAAATCCTCTTTTTTTTTTTATCTTACTGAAGCAGTCTGTAGTATGAAAAAAATTTTGTAATCTGCTACAAGGCAGCACAGCCTTCATATTCTGATCTAGAATTGAGGCTAAAAGTTTTTACAAAAACCCATGTCATTAAGATGGCTTTATTCACCTGGTCACAAGAGATACAGGTGATTTCACTGAGTTTTATGAATAAACACTTTACATTTCACCTTTCCTTCAGTGACCATCAGCATCACCATAAAAAGAGAGAGAGAGAGAGAGATTCACCAAGAATCTTTTTTAAGTATCAAAACTTGGCAAATCTGCTTATACCTTCTTTTGGAGATGATGTAGCAAATATCGTTATGTTCACCTGCAGTTACCATCTTATTTTTAAGGAAAAGGAAAGAACCTTCACTCCCAACCCAAAGAAAAAGCCAACTTTCCACCTATAACCATTTCCAGGAGGAAAGAGGCAAATCATTCCATTACATTGATCATCAAAGTTCAAATACTCCTGGCTTTTAAAAAGGGCTCACTGAGATCAAAGTACAAATCTAACTGGGAAACTCCATCACCACTGATCCAAATGAAGATGCCTCTGCTCAGTGCAGGAGGGTTGGAGTAGATGACCTTTAAAGGTCCCTTCCAGCCTAAATGATCCTGTGATACTGTGCGTATGTGCACATCCTTTTATACCTTTGTGTGCTCCACAAAAAGTCAGTTATTATCTTTTAATCCTTCACAAACTGGTATAGAGATTGGTTTACTCATAGTTCATTTGAAATTGATTGTAAAAAACCACCATAACTGTATAACAAACTCAAGTGTCCATCAGTAAAATCCTATTTTGGATTTTAGCCAAACACAGTACAAGGAAAGCCACAAAGTATGAACGAAGAGGCAAAGAATTGCAATTATTGTTCTCTGAATAAGAGAAGGGCAGTTACCATTTTGATCCTCCATTTCCTGACACATCAAAGTTGAAACAGTTGTAACATTTGCACTGTGGTTTCAAAAAGCAAAAAGAAGGAGCAAATTTCCAGGAAACCTATTTTCCCCAACTAGTTCACCAACACCAGTACCAAGATATGACACACTCTGGAAAAAACTTCTATTTAAAATTCTTCAAGAACAATTTCAGGTGGTCCCTCAAAACAAGGACTCAACAGTGCATCTACGAGCGTCTGTGAGAGCCCTCATTATAGCCTTTCCAGCAATACCACTGAATCATTTAATTAGCCAAAGGAGAGTCCCTGAATTTTTGTACCTTTCAGTAATCCAACACAGAAACAGCTGCACTCTAAAGACAGCAGTACTTTTTTAATTCAAACATTAGAAATTTATGTAATGAAGAAGGCCCATCAATGGCATGCTTACTTAAAGAAAGATCATTTTCCTGTGATGAAAGTAATGCAAGACCAGGATTAACATTATAGCTTTGTATCATGCATCTTGGGGTGAAAATCACACATTCACTGATAATACAGACAATGCTCTTGGAAAAAAAAAAATCAGTTGTGGCTGTCAGTTTAGTATAATATCAAAATTTTAAGCATTTTTTACAATGGCTTACATTATTCAAATGAGACTAGAATTTGAAGCTAAAATCATTATCAGAATAGCATTTTATAAAGAAAACACAGATCTTAAAATAGTTGTGATCTAGTAATTAATGTAAAAATACACACATTTTGAAAGAGTATATTGCAACATGTAGTAGCTCCTATTGGCAGACATATTTCAGGTATAGCAAATAAAACATAGAAGAAAATTTGTTTTCCTGTTAATATAGATGGAGCACCTCAAACTGCTTGCCATTCAATTACTGCATAACTTAGATGAGTCTACCTGCTATCTATACCTTATTATATATTCAAAGTAAGGACAAACATTTTAAAGTCAGTGCATGCAAGAAGTTTTTGCCACAGAAATGCAGATTCCAAATAAACAAGAGACTTTTGGAGAGCAATTTATGTGATATACTCAACACTGCATACCTGAAAAATTCAAAGTTGAGACAAGCTTTCGGCAAAAAAAATTTGTCATCTTGCTTGAACCATAGTTTGCTCATGGCAGTGTCCTGTGTCAAGAAAAGAGGTTTTGTTAAAGTCACTTGACTTTTAACTGCAATATATGGCACTATTTTAAAAAAAGTCTCTTCACCGCTTCAAATCTCAACTTGGCATTATCCCCTTAAATTCATTTTCTTGTTACATGCATGTGTGGATACATCTATCTATCTGTACTGAGACTCTCTTCTTACCACATGCCACCTTACCAAGCAGTTAAATGGCCTCAGCAATGTGAATGAGCTTAGGATCAAAATGGGAACTACTTTTCTAGAGAGGAATGATAAAAGACAAATATAGAGTTAGCTGCACAAAATTCCCTGCTAATGCTGGCAATAAAAGATGTGTCATTATGCAGCACTAGAGCAGCATATCATTACATGGTTTAGAGTAAGAATATAACTGTGCATTATTGTTATTGTTGAAGTTATTATTAATGCTTTATAAAACAAATAATGCATTATATGTTGTTTGAACGTAACATCAGAAACAAATACACATTTAGAAAAAGTAGTAAAATTAATTGGAAATTAGTTAAAAGATCTGTCTCAAAAATTTTTAAGAATAATTTCCTAGTACGGGAAATTCTCTATAACAACCCCCTCTATTGCTTTTTCTCCTACAATAACTGTAACATACATGCTCCATCTCTTTTCCAACTTTAGTTAACTTTATCTCCCCAACACCTTTTCTTAGTACTGCCATGCATTAGATGAGAGAACTTTGAAATGTAAGGCTATTTTTCTTTTTCATATTTTTGAGTAGATCTTTGCTTCTCAAGGATTTCGCATGGTATTTTCCTCCTCTTTTTTGCATAAAAGAACTAGGTCCTGTCTCTTACAGCACACCTTCCTGCACAGTATCTGACTCACACTAAAAGGCCAAATTACAGCTTTGCTCAAAGACAACAAAGGTTTTATTCTGTTAAATTGCTACGATGCCATTTAGAATATATCCTATATGAGGGACAGAATGCTAGACAGTAAAGCCTGTCTGTGGTACTGCAGACCCCATCCAACAGCTGAACGTCACCAGCTGCAGGCCACAGAACTGTCTGGCCCTCAGGCCACAGCCCATATCCCAACTGCCCTCTATCCTGAGGGTTTTTCAGGGCAAGATGGGCCATTAGGACAGAGGTGACAGAGTGACATGCTGGCAGTGAAAACAGCCATTCCATTCCTGCACTTATGTTCCTGTCCCTCCCCTTTCTCCACAACCCTGGTCCAGTCCTTAGTAAGCTCACTTAGGGACACAAAGCAGCAGAAAAGTTGGGGGTTTTGTACATCATTCTGGCTGATTTAGTTCTTGCAATGTTTTGCTGTGGGGTCAGAAAAATGTCAGTGCCTAAAAAAAGAAAATAGCACAGACATACAGCTGGAGACAAAAAAATAAAGAGATTCAGGCAGAACGGATAAAGTGTATTTCATCAATTGCATAAGATTAAAACCATTTTCCCTTGGAAAACATATTTTAAAGAGAAAGGAAAACCCAAAAGCAAATATATTTCCAAAACAATAACACATTAAAGCAAAGTTTTTGTGTGGATCAATTACCAAGCTGCTACAGAGACAACGAAGGACCATCCCGTTTCTGCAGCAGACCAGTTAGTGTTACTTAATAGAGCTGTAGTATGTGTCCCTGCTAAAGTTTAGGGTTTCTATTCAAGATGAACATAAACATATGCTCAAAGTCTTTCTCCATTAATAATATTGCTTCAAGTATATACTTAAAATGTCCTGTGCAGAACAAATATGTTTTCCTGAAGGGTATCTTTGCACTAGAGTAGACTTCTATTCATCTTGTGTGAAAGAAGGATTCCTGAATTGAGTATTCAAGATGAAATACAGCATGTAATTGCTGAAGACTTTTCCTATTTATCCTCTAGATAAGCCCAGAACAGGGATGAGCATTAGCAAAGACAACCACGCTTTACAATAGTAAGAAGTAATTTTTTCTATGTTTTACATACTCAGAAAAAACTGAGATTTTCTAAATATTCTGAGATTATGAAGTGATGCTTCTGGAGAAGCATCATCGAAACTCCATGAAACTGGAGAGTGATGTCCATTTACGTGTTTACACCTCTCTCCCTTTTTCCATGCCATCACACGCTTTTTCCACACCCAGTTACAATAGAATAGCCTTGTCTACACCCTTGCCTTACTCAACACTGCTCAAAAAAATATAAGAGCGGCAGTCACTCTTCTGCTGAATAAACAGCCTCATTACTATGTCTATCAGAGCTAACACAATTTCAGAAGGACAGAAAGAGTTCAAGCTGTTTGCAGATTCATAAGTAGGAACCCAAGTTGTCATAATCCACTACTGTCTTTCCAGCAGTATCTTGAAGTTCTGTACTTTTTTGTTTGTTGCATTTTGGAATATGACATGACTTGCATTTTAAAAATACAGAGGAATTAACTTCCCAGGAGGTTATGCAGCAAATGGGACAAATACAGACAGTTTACCTTGACAAGGGCTGGGTACTGTGTTGCATCTTTTTCCAATGGCAAAATCTCAAAGTTTGTAGGAATGAACTCATTCTTCATTGGAAGCTTGAATTTCCCATTCAAGTCAGCATTCTGCCATTTCTAGACAAATAGGAGAAACAGTGAGGCTAAGCAGAATTTCTGCTTAACTAATGGGTATATATTTATTTCATGCTGAAACAAAAGATTTAAAAATGTGTTCCACCACCTTCTGTATAAATACTATTAAGATAACAGGGAAAGAGAGAAATAGCTGGGAAAACAAGTCTAAGTAGACTACCAGCAGGATGAAATGCTCTGAGGAGGAGGATGGTGATAAAATGTAATTCTAAAAAGTTTACGGTACAGTGAAAGGTGGTTTTATGTCTCATTTTCTGCTACTATGAACTGTAAATGACGATATTAAACTAATACTTCAACAGGAATTCTAATCAAGGACATAGGTGTGGTCTAGCAAAAGGAGGCATTCCTATGCAATGTCTGTTCAGAGCACACCTGGAAGGTTCAATTCAGCTTGGAGGTATATACTTTGCAGCCATCTCTTCTTAAAAGATTAGAACAATAACAAGTTTCAATAAGGTTTTTCCCACTTCCTTTACTCGAGTTTTCATTTTTAGAACCTCATTTAACTGCCAATATATATGTTTTCTATGTTGCAATAGTGAACTTCAAAAATAATTACATATAACAGTTGTAAAGATTCTTAAGTACAGATTAGTTCATTAACATATAATAGACACTATTACATTTTAAGAAGTTAATGCTTACATTTTTGAATAGCCACAGTATATTACAGATCATTTACAGCAAAAACATTTTAATATGTCATAACATTAAACAGACTTATTGTATGATTTTCATGCTATGTAGAGCAGCAGATTTAACTTCTCCCCTGAACGAAATGGAAAATTAGACAAAGAATTTGCCACTGACTTTCATTTGCAGGTATTAGAATATATTAAAAGTTTTAACATGCCTTAATAACTTCATCAGAAATTGCTTCCTGCTTGTACTGTGTTCCATACCAGTCTTCTGTTCGATCAGTTTTTCCTTCAAAAGACTTGGAAACTATTGCAACTCTGAAAACAAAGAGACAAAGCACTTTGTCATGAACGTGTCTGAGAAAAGTGTGAGAAATTAGCCCAAGTACTGTTTCTGCTCCATCCCCAGAATGCATTTATATCTGCAAACAGTCCCTGGACAATTACAGGGTACCCTGGATAGCAAGTATATGTATACAGAACTACATGACTAACAGCATCATCCAGATACTCCCTGAAGTAAAGAAATACAGAAAAAAGGAAATTACAAATTAATCAGTATTTTTTCAGTAGTCTACATGATAGGAATCAAGAAACCTCCTTTAATTCTTTTGAACAATCTGCAACACAAAAGATTATTCAATGGAAATAAGTGGCTAACTTCAAGAGTAAACAGATATTTCTAAGAATTTTGAAATGGCTAAAAAAGGTAGAACAATTACCTCCTACATATATTTAACAATCTTAGATGCTGAATAGCACAGTAACAGACTTTGTCTTGTGCAGATGACTAAAATGCACATTACAACATCAAAATATGTGCAATTTAAGTGTTCTTTTTTAATCACAGCATCTTCAGACCAGGAACATTCTGTTGTTTATTTCTAACATGCACAGTAAAGGGGGGGGGCTGGGGGGGGCAAATCAAAGCAGGCATATGTGGATGTGCCTCAAATTATAGTATTTTCACTTTTCAATACACTTGGGATGAATTTTGCAATACACTGAAAAGTTTAAACACGTAGACTAATACTGTAAATGCCCTTGTTCTTATCCCTCCCAGTTCATCTAATGGTTACACATAACTAAATGATCCAAGAAGGTTGAAGAAAACAGAATTCTAATGTATTTAGTTTTAGAAAACCCTTCTATGAAGATTTTCAAATTATTAACGATTTAATCCCTGCATTGCAGCTTGAGTAGCAGGAGAGCAGTGAGGTAAACAGCCAGCATTAGACGCATTTAAGTACATATCAGTCACATGGAACTGTAAAGACATGTTCTCTAACAACAGATTCCAAAGCTGAAGTAGGACTTGCCCCACAGATGGTCTAATTTCAAGACAATATTTTAAGTCATATACACTGAAGAATGTTTCAGGGATGCAGATTTCCTCTGGAGTGAGAAAGGGAGAAATTTCTACTCCCCAGCTTTTCCTTAAGGAACCACATGATTAGCATAAACACACAAAACAACCCTTGCTCCTCTGCAGAAGTTATGCAATATCCAAACCAGAATGAGAATACTTATTTTTAGTAGCTGCATTTTATTTCACCTCTCATTGCTAAAAGGCAATAGACATGGTTATCATTTTTACTGTGCCTTCATAAAAAATGGTTTCATATCTGTTTGCATGATGTATCTATTTCATTTTTTATACACAAGAAGCACTATTAAATATTCAGCAAAGAACTGAGCACTTTAATCCTAGGGAATATTTGTTCTTGCAAAAAAGCAGACACTAGCTTGGTCAACAAGGTGGAATCTGCTAGAGAGATTGTTGTTTTTATTAACGCGAACCATAGAAATTTTCTGGTTTGCATTTTAACTTGAACAGCTGGTAAGTAAGAGTTCTATCATGCTGTGCTGGTTTTGCCTGGGGTAGAGTTAATTTTCTTTACAGTGCCTGGTATGGGGCTGTTTCGGATTTGTGCTGAACACGGGGTTAATAATATACAGATGCTGTTGTTGTTGCTTGAGCAGGGCTTACACAGAGCCAAGGCCTTTCTGTGCTCCTGGTAAGGAGGCTGGGGGTGCATGGCACGCTGGGAGGAGACATGGCTGGGACAGGTGACCCCAGCTGACCAAAGGGATATTCCAGACCACATGGGATCATGCTCAGTGTATAAAGTGAGGGGGAGAAAGAGAAAGGGGGAGACATCTGCAGTGGTGGTGTTTGTGCTCCTGAGTAACTGCTGTGCGTGACAGGGCCCTGCTCTCCTGGATATGGCTGAGCACCTGCCTGCCCATGGGAAGCAGTGCACTAATTCCTTGTTTTGCTTTGCTTGTGTGTGCAGCCTTTGCTTTCCCTATTAAACTGTCTTAATTTCAACCTACAAGTTTTCCAGCTTTTACCCTTCTGATTCTCTCCTTGATCCCACTGGTGGGGGGCTGAGCAAGGGGCTGTGTGGTGCTTAGTTGCTGGCTGGGGTTAAACCACAACACTGGTACAAAGTTTGTAAGAGACCATGAAAAACAAAGTCTTTCAGAATTTCAGAGCAACCTACCAGGTCTTTTCATGCAGTAAATAAAGGATAAAAATAATAATTTAAAAAAAAAAAGTCTTAAGTGAAAAGATTATCCTGGTAAATTTCCAATAATCACATGGTCTGAGAAGCAAGTCAAAGATGTCTTAAGCTATAATATACAGATGCCTGTTATTCAACATTTCCTCCTTCTACCCTTCTCCAACATACTGATGTTCAAGCAGTAGTGACAATTCAAGCATCCAAACATTGGCTGTAGGAACACACTAAAATTAAAGAGCTAAAAATAATTCTGTCTGCTCAACTATAGAAAATGAAACTTTGGAAATCAGCATTGTAATTCTTCATGCAGTTTTGCTTCAAGGGATCCTCCTGCTCTCCCTGTATCCCAAATCACTACTGGAATGATTACTGACATTTTGAGCTCTCAGAAACATACCCAAAACAACATAAACAAATCAAAAGGGATTTCACCTGTCCAAGAATTACAGCTTAAACCCAGATACAAGCACCAACAGGAACGGAGATCAGGACATGAAAAGAACAGAAGAAAAGAAGTACAGCAGGTAGCAGGTAGAAATAAAATGCCATGCAGCTACTTAAATGTATTGTAATGCATCTTTACAGATACCAATTATGTAATGTTATTTTTGCTTTTCAATTCTGTGTTGTGCTGTATAGCACTATGAACATCCCTGTGTTTTTAAGACAGTGTTGAAATTCACGGGAAAAGCAAGACAGGCTATCAGGCAATCTTCAATAGGACCTGCTTAAAATGCAATTAGGCTTGAGCCATTCATGAACATGGAACACAACTCAAACTATAAATGCAATTTACTTCTGTATTTACATTCCTGTACATGTAAACTGTTGTAGTTACGGTCAATTTTCAAAATCAAACACAATTTCTATAATATGACACATATTTACTAGATACCATCTTGTTTTTCACTCTTCTAAAATCTAAAATGAAGCTAAAAATGACAGATCCACAGGAGAGTGCTACTTGGGAAGAGAATGTGTGTTTTGAAATGAAGGTACTTCCAGGAAAGATTATCAACTATTATATTCCAGATTTACATAACAAAACTCAAGGTTCTAAGGGTGAAAAAGTAATAGTTAGAAAGCACAGTATCTGTGATATTAGTAACAAACATGTCAGAGCAAATTTGTTGCAAAAGAAGAAAATCTATATTTATAAAGGATCACTGGCCTTTTTTAGGACTCAATTTAAACTGTGTCTTCCAAATTATTGTCAAACAATGGAAAAAAATGTATCTTATTCATATGCGTAACATAATGTGACTGAGGTAAACAGTAAAATCCTCCATTTGTTCATAAGTTCCCTCAAAACCATCAGTAAAACCGATGCAAGGCAATACAGGCTATTCGAAGCCACTTGCATACAAATCTCATCAGAAACCAGAGTAAGAGTGGAATCTGCATGCAGAGAGATGCTGCTGGGGTGCAGCACTGCAATCACTCTGCAGAAGCACAAGTTATTTGTCAGGGTTCAGTAAAACTAAGTCGCTACAAACACCATGATTTGTGGGGGGAAATAAGTGAGCAAATTGTGATTTTCAAAATCGTAACTCACATACAATGCAATTCAAAATAAACACATACGTTCTGTATATCTAGCATGTTTGTCATCAGGGGTGAGCATCCCCAACCACCTTGTGATAACAGTTTGCTCAGTGTCTAGGAAATTTCAGCAGTTAGAAATTTCTGCATCAACATTTTTGGCACTCATTTTATTTTTCTTCCCTCTAAGATAGTACTAGTGCTGTACTTCTGATATCACGAGAGGAAAAAAGCCCACTTACTATCCAAGGGAAAATGTTCTTTAGCTGTTTAATCTGGTGAGTCACTATCTTCTTAAATTTTAATAAGAGCATTTATTCTGCAGATGATGAGGAGAAAAACGTATTGGAAATGATAGGAAAATTACATTTTTCAGCTAAGACTGTGACACATGCCAAGTCTATTCCCTTATCTTCACAGATGGCTGGCAAAACCCAATACAGTTTGAAGAAGTAAAAATGATACATTTTAAAATGTTTCTCTCTAAGGGAAATTAAGGCACTAAATGCAACAAGTAGAGTGCAGAGTGGGAGGAGAATACGAAAACTTCCTGCTATAGTTCAGTTGAATAGAAACACATATGGACACTTAGTTCCATCTGTATGGAGTTTTCATGCCTTTTAAGCACAAAGTTTTTTAAGAAAATAACAGTGGAAAATCTATACTTTTTAAAGAGACATTGATCAGTAGTTTCGAACTCTGAATGCAGTTACTACAACACAGCTATGCCAAGAAAAGTCCTTAGTGTAGGTGAATTCCAATAGGGTTATGATGTAAAAAAACCCTCAATACAAAACAGGAAAATAACCTCAAAAAACAGGCAAATTTAGGATGTGGGACATACTAACTCTTTCATAAAAAGGGAAAATAGAAAGGTAAACATGTGCATCCTATCAGTAAATGGTGGATAACCAAAACACAGATATTTAAAGCGCATGTTCACAGAGTTTTTTTTATTAGTATATAAAATTTGCTCAAGAAATGATAAAAGAAGGAAACAGGCTACTAGATTGGTAATTCACTGCATGCATAAAGATACAAATGCAATAACAAAAAAAGTACAACAGAAGGAGACCCTTTTATTAACATCTGTAATCTCAACTCATTCTTTCAGGAGAGCCCTCTAAAACTACAAATCCACAGTGGCTTTCTTGAGTCTTTGTAATGTACCATGACATCACTTTTAGTAACACTTAAGTTTCTCTCTCCCACAATAATTTACCTTGTCAGCAATTTAAAATAGAAGATATTATAAAATTATATCCCTTGTTACATTATACTATACTTTGAAAGGTAAAAAAAAATTGCAGTCCATTTTTTTTTTTTTCATAAAATAAGCCCTTAAAATGTGTCTAAAAGGAATATGGAACTATAAGTTCATTTTTTTAGTCAAACAAAAATAGGAAAGTCTGATTAGCTCAGATCTCAAAATACCTGATGGCCCAAATAAAAAATTTAATTCCCACTAAAACTGACTTATACTTTTAAATCTGAGAAAAAATCAGCTTCCTATATTACCACGGAAGCGAAATGGAAGCACAGCTGTAACTTTTGAGTCTACTCTGAAAAATGTATCATTTACAGCAGCAGGATAAAGCAACGTGACACTCAGGAATCTTAAATTTGGTTTGATGTTTTGTGTTTCTTTTTATAAGTTACATTTTTGGAGATGAACAAATAGTCTGAACATGAAGAGAACTAAGGTGTGAATGTACAGTTGTTGCAGCTATTGCAAACACCAGCAAGACTTTAGTCTACAAATAAAAAGCAATACATTATCATTACTTTGACCATATACCACTCTAACTCAAAGCCTGCCTGCTGCTCCATCATTACAGACCTCCTGCAGGCCTCATCTGATCCATGTTAGAACAACAGCTGAATCTGGCTGTTAGAACTGCATTTAATCAGTCTTTGGTTACTCTCTAGTTTTTATATATTTATACTTGAGCCTTAACAGGACAGCTGTCATCATAGCTGTGGCCACTTAAGCTTCAAAGAACTAACCCACTGGTACTTACTATCTTTAAGCCCTACTAAAATCTCTGCAACAAAGAGAATATGTAATTATCTAACAATTAACTGAAGAGGCCATAAACCCAGATATATTCCAGTTCTGAAAGTCCTTTTTTCTCCCAATATTTAGCCTTTTTTTTTTATTTTATCCAAACGCTTAAAGTTACACATTTCTTCATCTGTTAAGTGGCACTTATTGCTTAAGGCAGGTAAAGTGAAGAAAGATGAAATGCAACGTATTTTTTTCTGAATCTAAAAAGCACAAGCCAGAAGAAAGCAGGGTGACACATATGACATTTAAAGCCCAAGATTACACAGAGACCCACAGAAGTTACTAATGACCCCCTCTGATGGCCAGCTTTCTTGTCACCACGCCATTATCACTCTGCCATTATGAAAACTTTTGAGACCTTCCTGTACAGAAAAGCACACCTATTCCTGTCCACTTTCGTTTACAAGACACCTCCACCACTGTGCCTCTCCAGTCCAAATGTCCTGCACTTTGCTACTTGAAAAGTCACACAGACACCATTCAACACAGGCTGAATTTGAAGCCATCTTCATCAACTGAAGGATCAATGCTACCCAGTTGCTTAGTATGCTAAAGATGATCACCTTCAGTTGGTATTTGTTCCATTTTAGGAAAAAAAATTCAGCTTTTATTTAAAATTAATCCACAATTACCAGGTGTGGAAAAAGTTCCCCTCTCCAGAAAGTCACTCATTCAAATGGGAAAAGACTGATGCAATACTACAAAACTACTACAAGAAAGACACATACCATAGTAAACTATTTTCTTTGGTTACTAATATTCCAAACATGTTACAGCTAAATTCCGTAACTTTTTAGAATTACTTTTTCCTCTCTTTCTAATAAGATTCTTGCTCATCTTGCTTTTCTTTCTCTTGCCCCCCCCCCCTTTATTTTAATTGTGGACAAAGATGAATGCAAAATTGCAACTGCAAGTGCAGATATGGGCTTATGTTACCTAAAATTAAAGAACATCATGAAATGGATGTTCACTACATATTTGAAAAAAGCACACCACATTCTTCTGAAAACCATCACCATTATTCTTGTGCTTATAGCATCATGCTACAGACTTGAATTTTCTCCCTCTACCAGTATTCTCTACACTTTCCTTTCCCACACTACTAACTTTATTTATGGCTATTTTATGCTTAAGTACTGTCAGCTGGAAGGAGTGTCCAAAGATGGGCATAGCCGGCAACAGGAGTAACACAGAACATTCATGAGCAGTCTGCAGTGTCCAGCAGCACCTGACAAGCCTAAAGAGTCTATGAATGTATTTACATACATTATTTCCTCCAGCAATTTTTAAATGTTTAAGTAAGAAGGTGCTTTGGAATTGTCTGACTAGTACAAAGACCCAATTTACATTGTGAGCAAGATAATACTGACTGTTTTCTTGCAGTGTTAGGAGTCACATTTTAAAGCTATGTGAAGATCTAATAAACATCAGATCTAATTAAGCACCTGTAGCTTCTTTACTGAATCAGTACTAACTCAGGTTTACTTCTTTCTTGTAAGCAATTCTAAAACCAGTAAAGAAAAAGGTTCACATTCAGGTGGAATTTGATGAAGCTTTCTTCAGAGAGCAAGTAATTACACATTCTCTCTTTTAATTACTAAAAACAGTCTTTATGTTAAAAGTATCAAATTTTCAAGGACTTGAGTGGTAGATTAACACGAAAATATATTCAAAATAGAAGTACTAAATACAATAGGAAAGAGAACGTGGAAATTTTCATTAAAGTATTGTTTGTTCAAAGTATGATCTCTCAAAATAGTCAAGCTTCAGCTGAAGTATCCCACACACATTACACACAGATCCACACCCACACACAAAGATATAGGCCCTTCTTTAAAGGGCATTAATTACCATGGCAACTACTGTTGCTGATATAGGCAACTCCATTTATTCTATCATTACTTGCATACCCCATAGAACACCAGAACCCCATGACATTTGCAAATACCGTTCATAATCTGAGTTTATCCTACTTTATCCAAAATTATTTGAAATATACCATCTTTTGACAACAAATTTTCATGGATCTTAGACTAAATGAATATACAAGACAGACTTGGTCGTACAAAGAAACATAGTGAAGATTTGTGCCCAAACTTTTAAATAATTCACAGTAATTTCAGAAAGCTGAAATACATAAACCCTGGAAATACACAAATGCATGTCTCGTTGTCCTTCTACATCTAACACTGAAAATTTCAGCGTGGAACATATTCAGAAACAGCACCCTCTCTATCGTTATTTTTTCCAAAACACTGATAAACAGGTGCTCAGATACAGTAAGACTGATAGAATACACAAGCAAAAGCTTGTTACTCTTTTCATACAGTTTCATAGTATCTCTACACCACTAACTTAATATTCCAATTTATTACAACATAAACAAAAGTTGTATTAAAGGAACTGAAAAAAGGGTTTAAAAAAAAAAAAAAAGAAATTTCAGGCTTCAAAGTGCTAGTGTAACTGTTGCCTATGGAACCTTGCAAAAATGGAGACTGCACCACATTATACATTTTTACAAATATATACACACACACAACTTGACATATCGTTCTACAGAACCTCTGCCCTGTTCAGTGCACAAAACAACTAAGAAACAGTTATTCAGTATTTTATGTGTTTTGCCCAATGCATGATCTGACTTCTCTTTGTAATATTCACCTCTTTCTCCAAATAAACAGAATTACAATGTCACTTCCATAGCACTCAGTGTTACAGGAACTAATTTAATGTTTTAAAATATCCCAAGCGATATTTTTTTCATAGATAGGAAGTCAAGTGAATCAAGAGATTCACAAGGTTATACAGTAGGAAGACTTGGTAAATTTTAGCTTCTCTGCCCTCTGTCGAGAACACTTGGTCTCCACCAGTTCTGCTGCTGTCCTACCTCAGGTTCCTTGTCTCAGACCTCTTCTCTTTTCCTCTTCTGTTTGCCCACATTCCATGATTCAGGACAGCCAGCTGTATATCCTTGCTAAGCCTGACAACTTTTCCTCTAGACTTCTCTTACCTCCACTCTGTCAATTAGTCTCACTGTCTATGCCCCTCTCATTTATTTGTCCAATCTACACTTAACCATGCCCAGCAATTCCACTAGTCAACCTCTCTATCCATCCTTGAGTGAGATACCAGTTCCCCACAGCTACCAATAGAATATCCCACGATGTCCTCTGCCAGCTCTCTTGTCCCAGGCTCTTCCCTCCTTTGTTAGATACTTACCCAGCCCATGTTTCCAGACCTAGCTCCAAATCATTAATTAAAGCATTCTATACAAAATGTCCCAATAATCTAGTGAGGCAGGATAATTTTCCCAGGCTTTTCCTCAGAAGAGTTGAGCTACTCTGAGTAAGAATCTTCTTAAAAACTGTTTCAGTCCAAGGGAACCACTCTGCATAGAAAGGCCTGAAATGACGTTTCTGTCTGAACAGGAAGAGTTGCACACACTTATAATTTTCAAAGGGGACCAAAGACATCAACAGAACAACCAGCTCTTTTTCAGTCACATTTACTTCACAGCTTTTAAAGAGATACCTAAGAATTTGTGTTTCCCATTAGTTCATCTGCTTTTTTATAACATTTGTGTTTAACTTACCGAACATTTTCTGGTCTCAGTTTATCCAGTACCATCTCTATTAAATCAGGCCTGAATTCTTCAAGCAAATATTCAGCAGCCAACACTTCTTCTATTGGATAATACTAAAAAACAAAGGCCAGAAACATGTAGATGAATTAAACAAAACTAAGCATGGAAAAACTACAGTTCAGTAAAGAAAACAAAAGCATATACTTTTGGTCACAAAATCTGTATTACCTCTGTAATTTCAAATTAGAAGTGTGTTTATGTTTTAAAACCTTTCTCTTAAAATTAAACAAGAGGGAGTAACATTCCATCTATGCAATCACATTTGTCATGTATTAGGCAATTTTATATACTGCATATTTACCATTCTTTTCTCTTGAAATATTTTATGTCTCAATACAACCAGTCACCCACCTTCAGATAGTATTTTGAGTAAAGTAAAAAATAACGTGGTAAATGCTGACCCCTGCAGGATATTTGTAAAGATAAAAGAATACCAAGTGCTCTACTGGAGTGATTTTGGGGAAAAAAACCCCATAAGTAAGCAAAAACAAACAAAAAAAGAAATAGAACACCATAAAAAAACTCCCCACACCACTAAGTTCTTTTAGGATTCTGAAATAATACAATTCTTATTTACAGTAATTTAAAGAGAAGTATATTTCACTATGTAAAAACATAATACAGATTTAAACACTTTCAATTGTGACATTTTTTATTTAGGATCAAGCTGAAAATCTCTTCAGATACATGACAACTTAAGAAAAAAAGTTTAAATTTGTCTGAAAATGATTAGTGTGGTTGACAGGAAAACTTTCTTGATAAACACCTGGGAGGGAAAATTACCAGATGACACCGAGTACTTGCAGTCTGCCAGGCAGATGTAATTTTTTTGACCAGAATTATTACAAAATTACTTTCTGAACTTCTGAATCTGTTACACAGATTACAGGCATTTGACTGAACAAAAGCAAAAGACAGCAGCCCAAACAGGAACTCTTTAAACACCCATTTAAATTATTTCAGTTTAGTCTAATGCTTTTTAGTAAACAAAGAAAATTCTAAAACTAAAGATCGCTATTTTAGACTTTACAAATTAAAGGTCCAGGACCATTAACAGGAATTCCTGCAGAGAAATTAAAAGTTTCTCTAAATAAATGCAGACTGAATAAATTGCATTAGCTATGCAATGAACAATGGCTGCAATATATAAAAGTTACATAATTCCACTAGACAAAAAGAACCCAACAAACCCACCTAAATGTTGCATTAGTACAAAATGAGGGAACTGAATTTTGCAAGAAGTATAAAGACCAAGTAAAAGCTACATGATATTTTTTTCAATACCAACACATAATCACATCAGTAAAGTCAAGGCAAACATTTGTAATTTGCAATCTTAATACAAATATCTCTGCTTACTGCAGTATTTCAACACTGTTAACGATGGAACAGAGTGCTCATGTTTATGATAAAACACTATTTCTCTACTATTTCCCTAGAGAACATTTAGCTACAGGTAGACACAAAAAAACAAGTTACTTAAGTCTTAAGAAACACTGAAACAGATCAAATAGCAACTCCAGTTACTGTATAATGAGTTCTACTAAATATAAAGTATAAAACAGTAGAGCAAACAGAACGACCTACTGACTGCCAAAACTAAGATGTATGCAGCATGATATAGCTTCCTAAGCACAAGAAGTGCAGAGGACCTTTGCAGATGCCTGTATTTATTAAGATTATAGTCAAACACACCACTAAATAATTACTAAAAAAACCAACAACCAACCAAAAATGACCCCCCTCCACTTACATGCAACATTCCTCCAAGCTTTGATGTATAACCTCGTGGTCGCTCTTTATCTTTAAATCTGAATGCCACAGCATTTAGATCCTAGAAAACAATGTATGAATGACTGAAGAGCAGAAATTAAAGCCTATTTTAAGAATAACTATTTGCTACTTAGTTCCTCTTTATAATGAATGAAAACGAAGCACTTTTCTTGTATTCATGTTATAGCAGTTACACAGGTACCTAACACAAGTCTTCAGTTACACTCAAGTTGCATAAAACTCATAAACAATTTGGGATAGTATCACAATGTGAAATGTTATACAAGTCTTTTAAGTCCTGTTCATAGTAAGAGATCTATCCCATATCTCATATATTTAAATTTCCTGATAACTTGAAAACACATCAACTCTGATACAACCAATGCATAGTGTTGCAGCGCAGTGTTTGTCTTATGTTAACGAACTGAAGCCTTTCCCTCTTCCTTTTTTCTTCCTTTTGTTCAGCCAGCCAATAGGTAAGTTTAGAGACAGAAAGAGTGTTTCTTTATGCTGTCTCAGCCACAGAAATAGAACACATCAGTCTTAGGATACAATGGTAAGGGTGAATTAAAGAGATCTAAGACTATAAAGTCAGTGAAAAGGACAGTCCATCCTTCCAAGAAACCATGCAGAGAGTCTGATTAATTCAACAATTCAGCTGAAAATAAACTCTAAAGATTCTTTTCATACTAGTTTGCCAGCTCTCTGACTCACCCCACAGTCTCAGGAGTGCTGGGGCTGATACAAGAGGAGCAAGGGAAAGACACAGGGATGAGATAGAAGGATGGAACTACCTCTCTCAAATCTTCTATTTGCTTACTCTGTAAAGTGAAACAAATCCAGTTGGGACTTTTAGCAGAGTATAAAGAGACTTGAGACTATTTTTATAGGTGTACAGTGTCAAAGTGTAAGAAAAAAGGCTAACCCAGCTGCAGAATTTCTGCTCTTAGAAGAGACTCAACAGTTTTCATTAAAAAAAAAGCTAAGACGGAACAAGAAACTTTCACTCAAGCACATGTAGTGAACCAATGAGACTATTTATATAAATATAAATATATATATATATAAAACTGAGTTTACTTCACACTGCCACTGAGAAGTACAGTGCTATCTAATCCTAACAGGATACCTCACATTTGTGCCCACAGAACCATTCAGACTTGTAAGAAGCATGAACAGTTCAACAAAGACTGAAGTGTACAGCCAAAGTACTCCATGAAAAGCCTTTAGTTCACTTTTCAAAAACACAAGGGAACAAACAGCAGATTAAATGTCCTATTGCCTTTACAATCTCATCTATACGACATATGAAAGAAGAGAGGGGTAGAATATCAGCCATTTCCATTCCCAATTCAGCGTTAACCCTCATAGAAAATGTTTCCCCTGGTTCTCCTTCAGTGAAGACTAAGGAAGGTTATGCAAAATCCTTGGGGAAAAAGCAAGATCCTGCTTCCTTCACCTCCACTATGCTATCAGGACCCACAGCCCTGTAAGAGCATTTCATAGCTACGTTAAGACCACAAATTCTGAATGTACTTGTCATTTGTGTCATGTTGCACCTTCAAAATTATTAACCTAATTACTATGTGATTATTAAAGGCCAGTTACACAGTCAAAGACTCTGTTTCTACTTACAATAAATAAAAAAAATTGTAAAAATACAACCTCTACACATTTCAAGTCCCAGTTACTTACCTTGCACTCCTGGAAAACCCATTCTTGAGGTCCTTCTGTACGTAGTTTTTGAATATATTGAAACATGTGCAAAATAATATCTTCAACATGCACTGAAAAGAAAAAAATCACAAAGAAGAAATTCTGATGAATACAAATAAGGTTTCTATGACTTTACTTTTCATTACATTCTGATATATCAAGAAATTTAAGGGCACATCAAGATATTTAAGGAAATCTGCAATCCCACAAGCAAAGTTAAACCTGCCTTTCTCAGACATGAATTTAACATAAGTGTTTGTGTCTCCAGCTATTTCCAAGAACTGCATTTAACATGTCTTCACATGAAGATACAGATTTATAATATAATTTAACTTGGGTCTGAATAGTATGAATAAGTAGCACACAAAGGTATTAACAGTTTTTCTTTTACAGAAATTTATTTGAACTATCTAATTAACTTGATATAATCTCAAATAAGTTGATTTCTTAGGTGGCCTGTGTTAGCATAGTGGGAGGATCCAAACTAAGAAGAGTAACCAGTTAAAATAAATTGGCTTTCAAGCTATAATCACAATTAGTCTCTTTAGATACAAAAACAAACCCATAAGATCAGGAATAACATGGAATGAAAGCAAAGTCCTTCACTTACGAAGTCCTTCCTCTGTCAAGTCCACATTAATGATGAAAAACATGAAACCTCTAGCACCTTCCTTCTGGCCTCCAACAAGAGTATTTACCCATCCTGTGACATCAGAAAGAAACTTTATTACACAAGCAAACGTGTAACAATTTATGCGAATTTTGTATGCTTCAGCAATCTAACTTTTTTTAAACATATTTTGATTAATTTACATGTTCTCCTTCTCTTCCTTAATGCTTACAGCAACAGTGCAAGTTAAATATAAACACAACTCAGAACTATCTGATTTTGTACTCAGTGTGATATGACAAACTCAAGGTCATTTGATTAGTAGGTAATTTATTTCTGCTTGGAACAGAGTGATATAAAGAAAAATAGCAAAAGATACTTTGCACTCTTCCAGACATTAAGGGACCTGACAAAGTAGCCTCCAAGTCAGTGACAGAATAGAGACACAATCATTATGTCAAATATAGGGAAGATAAAGGGGACTGCAAGAAATCATCGCTTCAGTAGTCTGAGTGCTTTGTTAACTATTTATTTTTACCTGCCACAGAAATAAAAATAAAGCACCAAATCACTTACAATTCAAATTACTCAAGCAATTGAATGCTTTAACATGCAAAGGTCAATTTTAAGTGAAACTCAGCTAAACTTTTAAGAAATGTGTGATCAAATTTTTTTTTATTGTTTAACTTCAAAGCACTTACCTTTGGCTTTAAGCTCTGATAGAAGACTCCCTGGGCCTTCATGCCCAATCAGATGACCAAGGTAATGGCCAGGGTTCGATTTATAGTACTTCTGAAGGTCTGGTATAGGAAATGTGACATAAAGATTTCTAATATCCTTAATGGGTACCACCTTGTAAAGTTGCTGAGGGGGGAAAACAAAACAAGGAGACCCATAAACAAAGGGAAATTCATTAATTTTATTCCTCTCCAGAGCACTAGTGAGTTCCCTTCACACACATACACGTATTACAAACATACCTCCGAAATCCCAAGAGTAAAGATATCTAAAACTTAGGGCAACGTGTAGCCATTCATAAGGCCAACAAAAAGAAAGCTAATTATCCCTCAGTTGCTGACAGCTGCAACCAAATGTACAACCTTTGCTATACACTATTCAGAACTACACTCAGCATGGAAAAGTGGGTGGAAAATCAATAAACAAACATGGAACTTGACAGGGACACTGATAAAAGAGTAGCGAAGTGCATAATGTTTACTGAAATATTAAAAAATATCATTTAAGGTATACACTCCTATGGAAGATGTATTTCTATACATACCCGGAGATGCTCTTCTTGGAAAGGATGTTCAGGAAACTCTGGTATAGGGACATTTTTATTCTCTACTTCTGAAAATAATTTTACCACTAAGCAAGTCAGCTCATCCAGAGATTCTAGAATAAAGAAACATTAGAAAAAAAAAACAGGCCTTATGTGAAGACTCTGGCAAACTTGGGGTTTGAATATTTTTGGGGAGAGACACAGAAAAGTAGTTTTAATAGTGTTATGATAGTTAATTTCAGAAAGGAAATCTATATTCATACTTAAATTCTGAACATGCTAGAAGCACCATGCTTATTAAAGGAAAGCCTCAATCATTATTAAAATAAATCCTGCAACCAAAAATAAATTTTTACCTATAAATCTGAGCTGGAACCAAAGGAAAGATACACCAGCTACTGAACATTTACAAAAACAAACATTCCACAAAAAGCTTAAGGGACATGGAATTACAGCTGCAAATTTTCTAGACTGAAAACATCTTTGCCAAAACTTGAATTTTCTTAAGCCTCAGCTCACGTCTAGTAGTACTTTAGGTACGCTGAGAGTCAGATCATCTGTCCTTAAGCATCCATAACACACACACATCTGTGACCTGTTTAAGCACTTCTGCCTTTACATCCACTCTAGTTTCAGTCTGTGACTGTAGTACTCTGCAAAAATGAGCAGCAGACCTTCTGCAGAAAGAATGTGATGTTGTGCATTAATTCACCTAAACTGACCTATACCATTTCTGTTGAAATGCTGCCTTCCAAATTGCTATGTGCCTCAAGAAATGCATTTTGGAGCACTTCTCAAAGTGTGAATAAGATAAAAAAGACTCATCTGTCAATTTTTTAGCGCACGCCTTTCAAGGGTAGGCGTTGGAAGAAAAAAAACCTGCATTTCTTGGATGTCTCAAAGCAATGGATCTCAAAGGATGTCTCAACCTTAATCCTTGACAGATTTCAAAAGCAGTCACCTGGTTATCAAAACAATCCCAATTAGATTGAGGAAGTAGAATCTTTCCTACCCAACATACATGTGCTCCTACACTAAGAAAACTGTCCAGGGCAAAAAACCAACAAAACAATGCAAACAAAGATGGTTCACTGTATATGAAAATTTTGTGAACTGCACATAATTCTATTGCAAACCACTATCTTTTATTCACATCACCAAAATACACATTCATTTAAGCTTTACAACTACAGTGATGGTTTTCTTTAGTATAGATTTCCAGTTGCCAGGGTGATTCTTACTGAAAGCTTCCATTTCATTCACTCAGTGAATTTTGCTTTTGATTAGAAAAAAAATTAATTTTATTCCACTCATACCCATCATCCTAGCATTACTGTAAAACACCACATAAGTACCAGTCTGTCAGCATATTTCAAAAAATCAAACCGTTTTCAACACACTGTTATTAAGCTTTTAACAAATATATGTAAAATATCATCTTGTGTGGAATGTTTTAATCAGTTGGAACCTTCATTTTCTTCAGATATACATGTTAAGACTTACTCAACTAACAGAACAAAACTCACCTCTTCCTAAGACACAAATAGCCATTAAATTTGATGAGTAATAAGTAGAATGGAACTTCAATAGCTCTTGCCTTACATCTATTCCTTCTTTGGTTGGTCTAGTTTCCAGAGTGAGTTTGTTCCCTGTAGCATAAAAATAGTTAACAATATTTGACATCTAGGAACTTACAGATAGAAAATAAATATCTTAATTAATTCATCTGCTTTCCTTGGGATGGATATCAATTTTAAACATAATTTCTATGTCTAATAAGTAAACTGGATCTCCCCATGAAAACATTTCACTTGTGTCAGCTAGATAACCTTCTTAAAATGGGGAAAACTATTGAATATCTTCAGTAGCAGAGATCAACATATATAGATCAAGCACTTGCCTACTAATTAGTATTTCCTGAAACTTTTTTTTTTACATTTATCCATTTGCAGAATGCAGTTATTAGCTTCACTTCTACAGGCAGCTTTCCTTTCCTGGTCAACACAGCAATATGTGTTCCCATAGCAGGTGGCTACCAGACCCATAACTATGCCCTCCATCAGCAGGTGCAAAAATATTCCTGTCTTTCTGGAGACAGAGAAAGAAACTCGTCCCTTAAAGTCCATTATCTGCTCTCCCTGTCATCCTAACTGTCCCCAGTATTTGTGTCAACTATTCACAATACAAACTGACCCAGCCACGAAACACATTGATGTTCCATGATTAAACACTGCAGCCCTATTACTTTGACAGTTTCGAAAACAAATTCATGTCAAAAATAACTTCTTGGAAAAAAAACAAAACAAAACAAAAAAACACCCAACATTTAAACTTCTACCAAAGCATCAAACATTTGTGGGTTTGACCATAACTGTGGTATCTCACTTCAATGCTTTTTACATGGAGGATTTGAGGTGTTCATTTTAAATTGTTACTAAGCATTCTGTGAATAATTAAGCCTGAACAAAATAATACAGCCATAAGATTGGGTTATGTGCAAGATCATTTTATCTATCCATCTCCTACTGCTGTGCTCTATGGTTAAGATGTTGTTTCTATACTCCTATTCAGTAATTTTCACTTTACTTTGCTGATCTTTCTTATTTGACCTTGTCACTGTCACCTAGTCTAAATTCAATACTAGTTAACAAAAAGGGCATGTGGCTAACAACAACTGAAACGTAATTTATTCACTTTGTTACGTACAAAGACCAAAGTACCAAATTATGACAAATCCAGTAATTGGAAAACATCATTCACTGCTGTAATTATCAGAATCATAAAGGTTGCTTCTTCGCTACACTCCAAGTCTTGGATCTCTCTGTTTCCTATGCTTTTGTCTAGCTCTGTTTGGTCTATGATGTGGAAAATGTGATAAAGCACCATAATAAATATGTACGAAGAGGAAAAAAAGGGAATTGTTTCAGCCTGTCTTTAGCAATTTTATATAAACAATAATACTATGTATGTTACACAGAACTCCAGTGAAAGACAATTATACTCTGACAAACCTGTTCCAAATTTACTGAAGGGATGATTGGGGTTTCCAGTAGCCTTCTCCAGTTGAAACAACCTCCAGGCATCATTCATAAGATTCTTCTCGTGCTCAGAATCAACAGCGTTCACTTCCCTGTCTTTGCAGCTTTCATCAAACAGAGGGCACAAGAAAAACTGGGCAAACCTAAAGAGAAAACCTTTAATTCAATCAAGAGTACTGTACATAAATGGTAACAGAAAAGTAACAAGCTTGGTACCTTTTGGAAATGAATATATTCTTTTTTAATGCAGAACTTATAAACTCTATAACAGTTTTGACACTGATTCAGTATCTTTATTTCTCAATTTCTCAATTATGTATAAAGGCAGACAACATATTCATGATATAAGGTACTAAAAGAGTAAGGACCTGCATCACAGTTCTCACTGAAAATTTCTACTGTTTTGAGGTTTAGCTGCAGGAGGCTCTTAATCTCACAAATCAAGTAAGTCTTGTCAGACATCCAGGGAGAAGCCAAAGGGAAAACTCATTCTTTACCTCACTGACTACACACTTTTCCATTTCTGTCCCATCCCCAAAACAGAGCAATTTCAACACATTCCCTTTACTAAAAGCATCCTAATATATTTCTAGACTCCACCCTGCGTTTGCTATCAATGCGTAAATTCATGATCATATTCTGTGACCCACATTTCCAAAAATACTCAGTGTAAACACGATATTTAAATTTCAAAAATTCTTCCTCAGTGAAGAACTTTCCTATTAAAAAAAAATCTTACCGAGACTTTTAAACTGAGAAATATCTGGTTATCAGTTTTAACAAAAGATAGTGCTCTCAGTCCTTTTTTTAAATAAACTTTTACGCTACTTCAAGTAGAACCTATAGAACAAAAATGTAAATGTTAAAAAACGTGTTTACCTGTCTAGTGCACCTTCTAGATGTTCGTGTGACACGTCAAAGTAATAATTGGTATGTTCCCCACTCGTGAAAGCATTGGAGCTCCCGGCATGCTCGCTTAGAAATTGGCTATACTCGTTCTCTTTTGGGTATTTCTTGGTTCCCAGGAACAACATATGCTCACAAAAATGACTAAGCCCAGCAATGTTGGGGGGATCAGACAAGGATCCTGCAGAAGGAAAAACTTCACGTAACCATTCACAAAAAATTAATACTAAAGCATTAAGCCTTTTAAGATGTTCTATATTACAGTACTTTGCTTCATGGAATTATGCATCAATTCTGTAGCTGCAAGCAGACACTCATGCAACTGTAGTCAACTAAATCTTTAAAAAAATTAAAAAATTAGAATTAGTAATACCCAAATAGTGTATCAAACTGCCTCTTCAAATCAGCTTGCACTTCCTTATACAGAAATTTTTCAATTGAAGTCCATGACTCATAATCTGTAAAGACCTGGCAGATCACACTGTTCTGAATTCTATACCTTGACTGTACTGTGTTAAAAGGCAGCAACTGCCAACCATAATTAAGGAGGTATTTATCCTGTGGTTCACAGGACAAGCGATAACCTGTAATTTGCCTGAACACAAGCACTTATGGATGACCAGCTAGTAGGTGTGAAGGAAACCTGATTAAAAGACAATAATGATTTGGAAGAACGGAAGGCAAAACCACGGAAGCTGAAGTCTGGCAGTCCTGCTTTGGAGTGTGCAGTGATGTGCAACAGGAGACTAGAGATGAAGGCAACAGATACATCTCCTCCCTTACACATGAAGGAACTGAATGCTGCAGATGGCTATTACTGCCATATACCTAAAACACATTCAAGATCCTCTGAACTAGATAATGATTTGGGACAGCCATCTCCATAATAAAAAAGGTCAGAAGTTTTCTAAGCTACTCTGTTTCTTCTGCCTTAACAACAGCAGCAAGAGCTCCCAACTACAAACTTGTAAGAGTTTGTAGTTATGTGTGGGTGCATCATACTTTCCAAGCAAGTGAAAAGCTACACAAGCTTGAGAAATACCTCAGATATAAGAAAAGTCTTCCTTTATTCTAAAGAGTCAAAGTAACTGCCTTCCAATCTATTTCCAGTATTTCTGTTTGCACACTTAAGCATCGTTGGAGTTGAGTTAGGGAAGGCCTCTCCAACTTCTCCAGCTCTACATCATTTTCTCACCTCTACACATCAACAACTTAACATAATAAAAAAAAAGTCTGACATGACAGATGGAGCTGTCTGAAATAATTGCACTCGCACCCACCCCTTTCCTGCTTACAAAAGATCTTTCATAACACGAAACTTAATGGTTAAAAGCAGTCTTTCTACTGGCTGAGCTACACTTGAGTAAACACAGAGTACAGTAAGAGCATTTAGTTAGCTCTAATAATTTTCAACCTGATGTGTCAAAGAATTAAACAAACTCTAAATTAAATAAAAGGCTAAGCTGCCAACTGCATACCACTCCTGTCAGTTTATTTGCAATCAAGATACCAAAACCTTATGCATTTTTATTAATGACATAACGAACACAGCATGAATTAAATACCTATGTGCACATCAAGCGCTGCTGAAGACTTATCTGTGGTGGGGTCGCTAATGAGAAGAGCTTTAATGCCATTTGCCAGTTCCAGTCCACGATATTCTCGTTTATCCTCAGGTGATTTGATAATTTCATTTGTTATTCTCTTAATAGCTGGATTGTTCATTTTGTTGTTTGTCTCCTTCTGAAACCTTGAGGAAAACAGAAGAAATTTCACTTATTATTTTTACTTAAGCCTTGCTAATATTTTAATATTATGTTAGACAATACTGGGCAATACTGACAGCAAGTTCTATTCTGCAAAAACCTCACCTAATTTGCCTAAAGGTATACTTCAGATCCTGAAAAATATTGCTGTTAAAACAAAAAAAAACCCTGAAGACCAAGAAACATGGATAAAAACATAAATCACATAACTGAATGCTTCAAGTATCATACTAATGATAATTTTAACAACCTCAAACTTAAAACATGTAATTCCCTTATTTGATTATGATAAAATTAAATTAAATGAAGCACACACTGCTATCTCAAGTATACTTTCAAAACTTCAGGAAAGTATTTCATGTGTCTGAATTGGTGGTTATGTTATGAATGTTGTAACTGTGATTGTTAGATAAACAAAATTTTACTGTATTTGTACGCTCAAGCAAGAAATGGTAATAACGTTTGCAACGTTGCCACAAAAATACAAACAGACTGCAGAACTGTCATGATAAACAGGAATAGACTGTCTCACACATTTCAACTTGAACTATTAGTTTAACAGATGCTACAGACGCTTCTTTAATGGCACAATTTTGAAATGCTAAGAAACTAAGTGTGATTCTGGAATCATAGAATGTGGTTATACATTTTTTTAAATGCCAAGTGAAGAGACATTTAGACTTGAATATTTGTGGAGGCAGAGTATAACCCCTTGACTGTGTGTTAAAAATAAATTCAAAAACAACACATAAATAACAAACAGCAACACAAAACCAAAATAAAAACATCCAAACAAACCACAAACACACACAAAAAGAGCACAAATCCCAGATGTGGGAAATCAGAAAGCCATGCTCTGAGATCATCACATGGTGGATTCCTACATGTAACAGCCACTGAATTCAAACTATTTTACAGGAAAGGTTTTAGAACAGGGTCTGCTATATAGTACCAACAAAACTTAATCTTTTCCTGTGGTGAAACACTGCCTGCCATATTGCTGAGTGATTTACTACATGGGTTCATTAGTTGTCACTGAATTTATTTCACTTGAAAAACCAGCTCCAAGTTCAACTCCCCACCATAATACAGGCATGAGAAACTTTGTTCGTATCCCATAGAAAGCAAGGAGTTTTACTTTTCTATTTTCAGGCTGTATGATTCAAGGAACTGGAACCTCCTCCAAGTTTTAAGACCGTGTACAAGCTCTAGGACCACATGGGATGTACAATGTGAAGGACTGCAAAGTTCGCAACATACGGATTGTTTCAAGGTACTCACTCATGACATTTTAATCAACTCCCTAGCTATCAAACCAACTGCAAACTCAGTGCTACAGATACAGGAAAAAAACCTTGAAAATCTGATTATATATTTTACATTTAAAATTACATATGAAAGGGAGTCAGCTAATAAAATCTCCTTCCTAAAATACTGTTATCATTCTCAAAATGAGAAGCAGTTCTGAGAGCTACTGTCCCTCTGGATCATCTCCTTCACATTTATTCATATCATTCTATGGTATAAAAACCAACAGCCAATTTGAAGCCAGCAGATGCAGTGCCATCAGTGTTGGTGTCAGATATTACAATGAGGTTAATATATTACTAACAGCATTTTTAGGATAGAAAGTTTGTGAACATAATGTCTGTGGCAGAATCAGAAAAAAACAGCATTTCTCAAACAGAAAATCAAGCTTTTACCTGTAACAGAGTGAAAGTTTAAGACTGGATTTATGTTTGTGGAAGGATAGATATAGAGAAATATATATAGAGAGAGATATATCCATATACGTAAACTGGGGAAGATATTATTGTAAAAAAAAAACCAAAACAGTAAAGTAAGCATTAGATCTCTGAACACTTTTGAAAGAAGTAAAAATATTACTTTGGAACTTTTAAATCCTCTTTAGTTACAATACATCCCTACATGAAAAAAAAAAAAAAAAACAAACCAAAATACAAACAGGAATTATAATCCAAAAAGAAAATAAAAGCACTCAGCTTAGAAAGCTTCAATGAATAATAACAATCTGAATGTCTCTTATCAAAATCCATAAATAATATGAAGTAACTTTTTACAGTTCAATATAAGTGCAGTTCAATTCATTTTAGAATGAAATTGTTCCACTATTATAACATGGTTCTCTCACTGTGAATTACTTTTTTTAAAAAAAGTGAAGCCAAATGTAATCACTAAACAATAACTGAAATGCTGAATTCAAATTTATATGTCTACACTCTCATTTAAACCTGTCATTTATCCACTAGTTTTACCCTGTACTCAGGCTAATTCTGCTCGGAACATCTATGGGTTTCCTTCCTCCAAAAAAATGCAGATACCACTGAAATCCAAAGATTACTCCAAGTACTGCACATCTCTGTCTGCATCAACAGCACTGATACAAGCTATGCTAACAATCAAAAAATGCCTATATGTTCAAACTTTAGAGTATTAAGTAGAAAAACTCTACTCAACTTTAGATACTACGTAAAATTTATGAAGTGAGGATACTGCTTTTCATACATGAAAATCAGTAACTAAACTGTTCCTAATTGTTTTTCACTTGCACACAAGCAATTTGCACCCAAGTTGGACTGAAAATAAAAGCATGTAGGAGAATAAGGAAGTTTCTGAATCTCCTGATTTCACGACTGCTAAGGAAGACTTATCTTGGTTTTCAGCTACAATATTCTGGCTCATTAAGATACTAGTTGTTTATCATAAGACACATATACACTATTAGCTGCTCAAGTTGTGGGATTTCTTTAAACATTATACAATTTCCTTGTCATCTGATATCTCCTTGTTAATTCTACACCGTATCATTAAGTCACAGAACTTTACTGTTTGTTCAGATGACTCATCTTTCCAATGTGATTCATCAAATTACGCAGCTTCTATGAAATCTTATGAGATTTCAATTGATGTCTCGCGAAGCTGTACACCTCCACTTCATTTTATTATCATTCCCTACTTCTGCCTCCTTCATAGGCTACCTCTAGCTTGGTAGTCAAATTTCAGTGAAGGAAAAAGCTACAATCTTCAGAAGGACAAAAGCAGTAATTAAGCCTTCAAACCAAACTTGCATGTCCAGCTTCATTGTTATGTCAAGGGGCACTGTGAACACAACATTCTCTAACTTCAAATGGGTTTGCATGATTAACCTACAATTATTTTGCTGCAAACTGAATTAATAGTACCAGACAACTTGTATGAAAACAAGAGCAGATCAACTATGCCATACTCCTGAAAGGTAATATGTCAGAAGAACAAGATCAACACCTTCCTGCTCAAGTACTCTTCTTCCTGGTGCTATGTTACTACAATATAAAAGTGAGGAAAGTTCACTTTGGAGAGTTTTTGTACCATTTCTTTTTCTTAAGGAGTAAACTGTAAGACCTAATATTAAACGTTCTCTCATACGACTGCTCTCCTGTGCAGCTTTTAAGTTCTCTACAAATCACTGTTTGACATCAGAACTGCTTTTAACCATAGGCAAAAAAAAAAAAAAAAAAAAAAAAAAAAAAAAAAAAAAAAAAAAAAAAAAAAAAAAAAAAAAAAAAAAAAAAAAAAAAAAAAAAAAAAAAAAAAAAAAAAAAAAAAAAAAAAAAAAAAAAAAAAAAAAGATAAATCCACACAGAATTCTGTATTTCTTATTATTTTTCAGAAATAGCTTAATTTCTAAGGTCGTGTTCAGACACTGCCCTGAAGTACATGTGCTCTGCCGTCATTACAATGAGCACTGGATGCTGCAAAGCAATTCATCCATAAAGGAGATGCCATGTTTATTGCAGAGCTAATATCCTAACAAAAACATTTAAATGTTTAAATGAAAATATTTAAAAGAAATATTGTCATACTACTTTCACAAAACAGAAGCAACAGAGAAAGATCCAAATAAGTAAAGACAGCAGGAACAAATACAAAGCTTTACTGTGACACTGGAAATTCTTCCAATGGCTCCAAAATTACACTTGGCAAGATGACCAATGTAGAGAGAAGGAAAAGAAGAATGGGTATGTCTGAACTCAGAGCAGTGTCTCTATTCAATTAATAGGAAATATTCTTCCTCCTCCTCAAAATTATTTCACTTGTACAAGAAAAGTATCAGTTAAAACCAATGCTGAATTTTCAATTATAGCACTTTGAAGTGAAATTATATTCTGTTCTTTGAGGTTCCATTTTTGTAATCATTTCCAGGAAGGCAGTCCCTTGGAACCAGCAAGGCTCTCTGGGGATGCCAGGTTTCACCTGCAAACAGAGCATTACAGAGTGGGATTAAGTGATATATGATTCTACCTCACTATTTTAATCTCTCAAAGTTATTTTAGCAAACTTACTTTAATTAAAAATTAGCCACTGTAATCAAATCTAAGTTCAGTGTTTGAACAATTAAAAGATCATATTTGAAAACCAATTAACAGAAACTCCTGAGGGTTGCTTCAATGCAAGAATATGACTAGCTAATAAAAATATGACCCCCAAAGCAAAATCTCCAAAGCCCTTTTCAAGACTTTTTTGACATGACAGTCTGCACACACTGAAGTCAAATGCTGGTAGACAGCTCTGAGCCTGATGAACGACAACAGTTACCATCTCAGCAGATCTTGGTGTTTTCTTTCCATTTATATCAGTTGCCTTAAAATTTGGATTAACTTTAAGTTTTTATGCAACTCAATTGCTCACCATTTACGAGAGTGAAGTGAAACCTTTGTTGAGTCAGAGCCTCTCTCTCCCTTCTGTCCTGCAAGGGAGTTACCATTGGTAACATGTCCCTTGTGTTATTTACTAATCCATCTTGGTTACACATGAAGATTTCTCCAGCTGCCAATGCACGGAGTGAAAAAAGTGCTGTGTGCTTTGGCAGGAGGCCTGGTGCTGCAGAAGCACCAGCCAGAGTTTTCTCACCTCTCTTACAAAGATGAACTGAGCACTCTGGAGGAGTCCAGGAACTTCTTCAGTTGCTCATGGCTTTGCAACAACCAAGTAAATCTGCATTCTTGCACAGGCCTTCACTCCTCCTCATCTTGGTCTCTTGCACCTACTTCTGCTCCTGATAGCAGCAAAATCTGATGGCACTGTGATATCCTTGTGCGTGTAACAGTCATGTTACCAGTAAGACAATCAATAATCTACCTACTCTCTTAACTTCTCCATTCACTCGTATGTTGTAATTAAAAAAAATATTTTTTAAACTAAACCATAGGCAGTAAAGTTTTTTTCCTAAACTCAGATAAATGTTTTGAGTTGTTACCAAGAATGTAGTAAAAAAATGAAGGAGAGAAAGGGTAATCTCAAAAAATCTCAAAACAAGAAAACCCAACCAAAACCAACAAACCAAAACACAACAAAAAAAAAACCAACAAAAACAACCACCAAAAAACCAAAACCAAATCAAGAAATCAGATCAATTCAGGTGAACATTACCAGAAAGGACTCTTCAGGAAACTCTCCATAACTCCTTCAGGTCACAAGTTCATCAGCAGACAAACCTAGCAATCCTTCTTTCACACATTTAGAGATTAAAATGCTTCACATTATTCAACATCCATGAAGCATCAATCTTCTGTGAATTTATTTGTCATGAAGCAAGAGAATGTTTGAGATCCCAACACATTCCTGATACTGATCAAAATAATTCTGACTGCATACACAGGCAGACAGACTGCATAAGTAGATAAACTGCTTAAAATGTTAACATGTTTTATCACTTTTAAACTCATCAGGAATTCAGCATACTACTTCATACACAAAGGCTCCAACTACAAAGACCCACAATGATTTAATCAGTGCTACCAAGTTATTAAGAGCAACTAATCATGCCAAATCAGGCAAGTTTGAAGATGATGAATATTTATAAGGTTTTGTTATGTAGTTTATTTTGAAGAAATTCTAAACTCACGCTACAATTAAAGCATTTTCAGAACCTCAGTCTGCAGCTTTTTGCCAAGTCTATAATTGAGTCAGAAAATTCCCTCCTAATGATGGTGGTCAGGGCAGACACTTGCCTTGCTCTTGTTCCCAAAAGAATCCAGCTTCTACAACTTCTAGATCACAGCAGTAAAACTTGGTCTGCCACAGGCTTCACCGCCAACATGACAGCAGAAACACTGCTGTGCAACACTGGTGTACAGGAATTACCAGTAGCATTAATGAGACAATACCACGTGTGAACTTGGCAAAAACAAAGGCCCTGGTGGCTTCACATGTAAGATCAGGCAATTGGCCTGAGAAGTAAAATGCTGTGTGCTTTCAACAGTCTTGTGTTAGTCAAATGAGATTGGATATACAATAAAGACACTACAAAGCTGAATTATTGCCCTAAATCTATGTTCCTTAACTTGACCACTCCAGTTCCCAAAGCACTGGGTAAACAAGTCAAACAAAAAGGCAGGATTTTATACAGTTTGATTTTACACACAGCAATAAAGGACAACAAGTTTTTTTAAAATCTCTACATCACTTAAGCTTACTTCTTCTATCTCCTCGAAAATTGCTCCAAACAATCTGTCCAAACACAACCTCCAAGGTAAACAAGCTTTAACCACGTTCACCAGAAACAAAATAACTAAAATTAGCCTTTTTCTAGCAATTCTTTGCTTCGATTTTTTAAGAGACTGCTGAAAACTAGGGAAATTCCAAAAGGGTCTGGAAGCCTTTGATCATTTGAAAGATTGAGGAATTTTAAAGTTACGTAAAATCATCTGGTTTAAATTTTTAGATGTCATCATAATATAGGATCTTCAGAATTTTCACAAATGCGGTTTTTATTATTATTTTCATCAGTCTCAAACTGAGTGTTAAGAACAAGACTGATCAGACTAGTTTCTGTGCTACATGACCAGCTGCTTGAAAACCTATTTTACATATTTGCTTCAGAAATGTACTCATTAATTCAGTTAATTGTTTTATGCCTTGTATACTTGCAAACCAGTGGGTTCTCAGTCTCTTCCTCCCTCCCTAACATATTTCCTTCATAACCCTACAGTTGCAGTGCTTGGTCCACAATCCCAGTACCCAGTGGTGGTGTCTGGTGCGTGGCCCTGCACACACAGCGGAAAACAAACTGGGTGCTTTAGGAGAGACCTCTGTGCTTTATTCTAACAGTATCTTGATGTGTTATTTCCTAAATTTTAACTACAAGTAGCACATCAGATTGCCCAAAACTCTTTGTAAAGCCAACTCATTTAATACTTTATGCAACCATCTGTCTTATACCCTCAGAAAGAAAAACTTGTGAGGTCTGACTTAAAAAAAAAAAAACAAAATGAGACTGAAACTTGTGCAAAACACCAAGAAATACATAGAAAGATGAGAGAACTGGCAAGAAAATCTGATCAACAACAACAGAGAGCACTTCAGAATTCTGAGTCATTAAAAGCACTGTAATCCCACATTAAAAGCAATTGCTTATCTGACACTAGAGCTCTGCCATAACCAACAAACCCGTAATGAGCAGTTTACAGGAGTCAGGGGTGTGTTTCAACAAAGGAAGCCCTGGCTGTTCACCTATTTGGTGGTTTAGTTTTTACAGTTTTGGACAATTCAATTCTAGTTCTACTGCTAACCCTGTAAGCAAACTCTCGACTCTACAGCATTTTTTTCCATCTCAATTCTTCAGGTAACTTCAAGCTGCAACTCATTCTAAAAAGAAGTTGCAGAAGGTCAGTTCTTAATAGAAAGCAACTTTCAAACAAGCTCCATCAAAAATAACCTTATTATATACTCACGGTGCTATCTCATAAGCATATTTTATCAACTTATGGACATCACAGAAACTGAAAACAAAGATGTGCATTGACAGACCCTGCACATGCAAACACATAACCAGAGGCAAAACCAACTAAAGCAACTTCTCTAGATTTTTATTACAAACTTTCTGATTTCTATCTTGTTAAAAGATCAGAATACCAATAAAAGCATCTAATACAATAGAATTAATATATAAAAAATATCAAGCTGGTATGCAATCTCTCAAATGGTCTGACAGTATTTTCAGTAAATTACTTCTACAATAACCTACAATAAACCCCAGCTAGGGGCCTAATACCTTCCAGTTCAATGAAACACTGGAAATATTAAACAACGTGTCCCTTCTCCCTTTCTTCTGGACCCAGCAGGGTAGGGGAATCCTTCTGTATTCACGTGCAAAGTAAGTTATATGCTTGACAGTTTGATCAATTCCCAAAGGTACCATTTCATCCAAGGGATTAACACACAGCTTTACACTGACTGAAGACAGAAAGGAGAAAGGGAGCAAAAAAGCACGCAAACATGGATACATGAATCCTTCTAGGGACTTTCCAACTAGAACAGATCATTTCGATGCCATACATAAGATAAAAAGGAGGTAAGAAGTCCTGTGAAATTATCTTGCTGCTTGACATGCAGATGAAGGTTAAAAATTTTATGAAAAGTTAAAGCTGAAAAAAGGTGAAAGCAAAAACAAAATACAGAAACAGAGCACGTAATCGAAAAAATAATACTTAATTTTCACATCTTAAAAAAATCATCACATGAAAGTACTATGCCTGCTCTCTTTTCATTATCATTTATGTAAATCCTAATTCACAATTAAAATTAAACAGATGATTAAATCATGCTGGTAGGCAGTATGAAAACATAACAGGCCTATTCACATATATAAAGTTAAGTCCAAATACTGCATATATTCACATGCTGAAAGAGAAGTAATCTAGAAGGAAAAACTAGAGCCTGAGAAAAGCATTGGCTCCGAATATGCGCTGGGGATTACCTTTACAATTCTGAAGCATAAATAGCAATAATGAACAATAACGGTGCATCCGAATTTTGACACGCAAGCACCGACAGTATGAGTCATCACAACTCACTTTTTTCCCCGGAAAGATGCTACTTTTGACGTCTCTCGTGCAGTGTTAAAAATAGATTTGGCTACTAAGGTACAGTATTAATGAAAGAAAGAAAACAACTTAGCCTTTGTCCCTTATTCAGCTCCCTTCCCGGAAAAACTTTGCCGAGTTGTTACGCAGTTTAATTTGCCCCTAAAAGTGAGCCATGCCAAGCCTCCCGCCCGCTCCTCCCTCGATCGAGGTTTCTTCTCTCTCTCCACCGGAGCTGGTAACACTGGTAACACACACACACACACAAAAACAAGCCCCGCACAATGCCAGTGCCAGACAGCTCGTCACAAGCTGAAGAGGCCGCTCCGAGCAACTTTGGGTGACTGATAGCAGTTTCTTCTTACAGAACTTACTTTCTCCCCCCTCCCTCCCCCCCCAATTAAGGCTTAGGAAGTCATGGCAAGTACCGTAAAAATTCATGGGTTTTTTTCCAAGGGGGAAAAGGAAAAATAAAGTAAGCCCCCGGGCAAGGAAAGCCGCACGGCTGATGACCAACCTTGCTTTGTCAAGGGAGGTGCAGCTGCAAACACCGGAGCACGTCAGCCCGGGCGGCAGCGCAGGGCAGAGGGCAGGACACGGCAGGACACAGGGCAGGACTCCGGCCTCCCCGGCACACCCGGCCCCGCCGCCCCTAGCTCGGGTGCCCGCGAAGGCTCCGCCGCCAGCCCCGCTTCGCGGCCCGAGCCCCCCCGACTCCCCGCCCGCCACACAAGGTGCCCCCGCCCCGCCGCCGCCTCTTACACAACCCCGCGGGGGCCCTGCGGCCTCCTGGCCCCGGGTCACACGGCCCCGCGTCCCGCGGCCCTGCCCCGGCCCCGCCGCACTCGCACCGTACCCAAAAGAGCTGCGCCGCCGGCCCGGAGGGGAGAAGCGCGGGGCTGGGACGGCCCAGGGGCGCGCCCAGCCCGGCAGAGCCCGGCTCAGCACAGGGCACAGCCGCTGCCGCATAGCCCTGGCGGCCCCGCCGCCAGCACCGGCCTTGCCCGCCGCCCGGCCCGGCTCCGCTCGCTCAGCACGCGCCGCTCCCCGGCGCCATGTTCTCCGCCCGCCTCCCCCGCCGCCCGGCCAATCCCTCCCGGCGCCCGCGGGGTCCCGTCCGCCCTCCGCGCCCGGGCCTGGCGGGACCCGTACCTGGGAGTACCTGGGAGTGTCGGAGCTGCCTCTGCCGCCGGGAGGGCCGGGGCTGCGGCTGGGGAGGGGGCCGGGGGCCTCTGGGAGGAGGCGGAGGCGGCGGAGGGGGTGGGTGGCTGGGCGGGGAGCCGGGGCGACACTCGGCGCGGCGGGGGGGCGCGCCCGGCGGAGGCGGACGGGGCTGCGGCGGGAAGGGTAGCGGGCTGACCCGGGCTGCGCCCGCCGAGGGAGCGGCCCGCCCGCGTCCGCGCTCCGCGTCCCTGCCGGCGAAAGCCAAGACAAAAGGTAATTAGGCGCCTCGTAATTTGAGCACAATGGGTGCAGCGCCGTCCTGAGCGGCAGAGATTTCGGGTGTCAAAATCCTTCCTCCCCCGGGCACAGTGCACCCTGCGGCAGCGCTCTCTCCTCGGGAGCTCCGCTGGAGCTCGCTGGCTGCCCTCACCTGCAGCCCAGCTCTGCGGCCCCTCCGCGCCGGGCACTGCATTCGCCTCGCAGGCTGGGTGTAGAGCTGTAAATGCTGGGTGAGACTGGTTGCCATATATTTGATTCTGTGGGGAGATTTTTTTTTTTCTTGGTAGATTTCCGTGTAGGAAAGTCGTGCATGGGGCTGGTTGCTTTAATTCCTTTGTAGGAAAGAAAAAAAAACAAACCCACAACTCAAACACAAAACCAACACAAAACAAACAAACAACAAGCCAACAAAAAAAAGAAAATCCCCACCAAAACCAAACCCCCAAAAAACTCGCCCCCCCCCAAACGCCACTGTTTGAAGTTCTGGTAACGTGCTTTCTTCAGGTGTATCTATTTTACTGTGTCTTATTTTTCAAAGCTAAGGGGAAAAAGAAAAAAAGACAAAAACATGCACAACATTTAATGCCTGATTTTAGCTTCCCTAGTGCCTCCCTTTTATAAAAGGTAGTATCTTACAGAAGAAAATTCCCAGAACCCTCCTGTCATAAAAAGGTAGAAAGATGGGCCAGACGAGTTACCTAAGGTTATTTCTGCACCCAAAGATGGAATTGAAGATGTAGCAGAAGTAGCTTTAAACTGCTTTGGTTTAAAGTAGCTTTTTTTTTTACAGTCAACTTTGGTTAAATTTGCTGTTAAGAAGTGGCCACATACTACTTCATATGGTCAACGGAGAATCAACAAAATCAGTCAGGGAATGATGGTTTCCAGTGAGGTCTGTGCTGCTATAGAGACGCTCTTACCCGTACCTGAGCTACCCAGTTAAAACATTTGTGTCTGCATCAAGTACACCCACACTTCTGGCCTCTGTTTAGACACGGAGCTATCTCTCAAGTTAACTCATTCTGGTTGGAGCAAGGCATTTGGTAGTTTTCACCTAAATCAACTGCTTGGATTTAGAACTGTGTGGGTGCCTAATTTTAACACAGTATGTTAACTACTGCAAAAATGTCCTCATGGGATTCTAGTTGGAGGCAGTCTGGGTTTTTCCCAGTTCCTAGTGTATATAAGTGAGGATCAAGCCGGACAAAAAGAGGACAGGATAAATGGTGAGCTCTTAATTCTGACTTCCGCCCTATTGCGGTTGCTGGTGCATCAGAAAGGCTCATCCCTTGGTGTCTGACAGAAGGCACGCTGCCGGGTGAGTGCCTCTTCGTGATCTGTCTCCTCCCTTTCTGAAGCAACTAGGGGATTAAGAGGTTGTGAATTGGAGCATTCTGTTAAATTGGATGTATGGTAGAAATGCTTCTGCCTTTATTGTTAATACATGCTATAGTCACGTTGTATCATTTGCCATGTACGGTGAAAACTATAGAAGTAAATAGTTTCAGGCAATTTATTCTTTTCTTAGGGTCCTGATAGAGAGTTTGCTAACCTAATGTAGCCAAGTGTATATGTTTAGCTAATGCTGGCCTGGTGTATATTTAGCTGCTCTGATAAATCTTGCCTTTTCCTGTAAGTCTTGCCTAGTATCCATAGGGGCAATCCCGGGAAAGCAACATAGACTGCACCTGCAAAACTGTGGTGGTCTACTAATAGCTGGATCTAAAACAAGTGTGTCTGTAGTTGTGATGAAAGATCACACCTCCTTATGCACCTATCATAAGTATTGCATCAGAGGTCTGCAGTGGAGGTCACACCTATTTTATCCACTCTAAGCTTCTTTAGTGGCTGTTCCATGGCACTGGTGTGTTGTGGTTTAACCCAGCTGGCAGCTAAGCACCATGCAGCTGCTCGCTCACCTCCCTCCCCTCCAACCCCAGTGGAACGGGGAGGAGAATCAAAAGTAAGGCTTGTAGGTTGAGATAAAAACAGTTTAATATTTGAAACTAAATTATAATAATAATGATAATAAAAAGACAAGTGACACACAATACAATTGCTCACCACCTGCTGACCAATGCCAGAACCTACCCCCAAACCCCAAACAGCCCCTTCTTGGGACCTCCCTCAATTTATATACTGGGCATGATGTTCTATGGTGTGGAATATCCCTTTGGCCAGTTTAGATCACCTGTCCTGGCTATGTTCCTTCACAGCTCTTTGTGCACCTCCTCACTGGCGGAGCATGAGACACAAGGAAGTCCTTGATTTAGGATAAACATGACTTAGCAACAACGAAGAAGTGAGTATGTAATCCACATTATTCTCATACTGAATCCTAAAGACAGCACTGCACCAGGTGCTGAGAAGAAATTAACTCTATTCCAGCCAAAACGCTGATGTTTATTCAGAGCAGGTTGGGTTCTTATAATCTGACCCTTCTCTATTTCAATTTATACTAGCCAAAATTAAAATCATCCACTATTTTGAATATCCTTTCCATGTTTTAAAGATATTTTTAATAGGATTCCATCAGCAAAAGTTAAAAGAACTTGCAGTAAAATTTGCTTCTCAGTCTAGTCCAGCAACTAAGATTTCTTCCCCATGAAACTTTATTTGCTTATAGGCAGTTTGTGCTTTCTGCCTTCTTCATCAGCTCTAGTGGAAAAACAGGTGTTATCTAAAAGACCAAATGAGCCTAAATATAATTTAGAGTAAGTGTAGAAATTATCCCTCTTCAGGATATGTGACGTAAATGTACAGTGCAGAGAAAGTGATCTTCAAAGTAGGCAGGTTACAAATAAAATAAAACTAGTATTTTATACTTGTCTTGAAAGCTAAGAGACAGCAAGTGTAGAACTCTTAAGTACAGTCTTGATAGGCTTCTAATGGAAGCATGTTTTTGCCTAGATAAAATTCTGGACCAAATTCAAATTGTAATTGTATATAATAGGGCTTTGTAGCAAACTGGCCTCAGGCTCAAAAAAAGCATAGCTTATGATTGTTATTTCCACTCCAAAATAAATAGCAGCAATTTCATGATGTGGCATATATGAAAAAAATTGTCTATTGACTGCTCTCAATAGAAAATACTGAATGAATAAAATTTTAAGATATTAAAGGTAATGAGGCCAAGGAGACATTTCCTGTAGACTTCAGTCAGTCCTGTCAAGTCTGTATGTTTCCAGCTTTCCCATTAATTGTTTCTTTTCTTGTTATGTAAAGGATATCTTCCAGCTGCACACCTCTAGTGAAAATAGGTAAACCTATGGAAAATGACTAGCTTTACTCTGAGCTAATTACACAAGTGCATACATCCCCCTACATGTGGTGTTAATTTTTTATTATGGCAGCTATAAAAAGATGTAAAATGCTACAGTCTGTGACAGACAGTGATCTGGCACACATGCCTAAAAAAAAAAATCTTTTACTCTGTGTATTTTCCCTAGTTAGTTGAAATCAGTTCTGGTTTTAATCATGCATTGAGTCCTTAATTTTAACAATAATTACTTTATTGCATTTTATCTTTTGTTTTTAACAGTGACATAATTATCCTGTTTGACTGAAGGAAAACCCTGTCCTCAGCTGAAAATATACCAGTACAGTGTGTATGTTTAAGTCCTTATTGTTTAACTTTCTGTATGTGAACAATACAGAGTTTAGAATATTACTGGCCAACTGGACAGGCTGTTCAAAGACTAGAAACTGCTTTATGCTTATCTGAGGTGCAGGTCGATTACCCTTTAATATGAATATACAATTGATCAGCAAATTTTTGCTATGTCACTTACAGTATTGAACAATATTACACTCTCCACATGTTCAGTACAGTTGATACACTGTGTAGCATGTTGGTAATCAAAACAGGTGTTACTAAGCCTTAAAGAAGTCTCACCCAGCCTTATAATTTGTATTAATTATATCTTTCCATTATTATACCTTATATAACCTTTCTTCATTCTTAGGTAATCATGTTTTGTGTCAACAGTTTTACTATTTGTGAGGCCTCTGTACCTGTAATTACCCAGGTGTTCTGATACAAATCCTAGGAAAACAATGTTTATTTTGTCTATAAATATCACCCTATTTTCAGCACAAATCCAAAACACAGCCCCATACCAGTCACTGTGAAGAAAATTAACTCTACCCCAACAAAAAACCAGCACATCATGCATGTAAATTTTGCTTTGTTACAAGCTGTTTCTACTGAATCATTGCCTTACTTCTAGGTTTGAGGTCAAAAGGTTAAAAATTGATGTTGAAGGGCAGTAATTCATCTGGCAGTTACTAACTTCAAAATGCTTGTCCCTGCAAAGTAGTTTTCTTGTAAGATATTCGTATACTATACATATAATGGCCAGTCTCTTCGCGAACGAAGAACCGGGGAAGGTCTTTCCACCTTCCAGCCTGCGCATTGAATTTTTTAGGTGAGACACAGTGTGCGCGGAACTGAGCCCACCCTTTAATCCTGAGGTTCATCTGCCGGGGCCAAGCACGCTTGGACGGTGGCAGCGAGGTCCTCAGGACGTAGATGGATTGCCTTACAGGGCTAGCGAGCTCCATCTGCCCAGGG